>NC_054472.1:197759558-198367058 GCF_017639515.1 Carcharodon carcharias
TGTACCCCACACTCTCTTGTAACTGCTCCTGTACCCACCACTCGCTGTGTCAGTGCCCCTGTGACCCCACAAATCCTCTGGTCACTGCCCCCTGTACCCCAAACTCTCTGCGTCACTGCCCCTGTACCCAACATATTCTGTGTCACTGCCGCTGTTCCCACACTCTCTGTGTCACTGGGCCCCTGTACCCCACACTCTCTGGTCTCTCTGCCCCTGTCCCATCACTCTCTGTGTCACTGCCCCTGTACCCCACACTCTCTGTGTCACTTCACCTGTACCCCACACTCTCTGTGTCACTCACCCTGTACCCCACAATCTCTGTGTCACTGCCCCTGTACCCCACACTCTCTGTGTCACTTCACCTGTACCCCACACTCTCTGTGTCACTGCCACTGTACCCCACACTCTCTGTGTCACTGCCCCTGTACCCCACACTCTCTGTGTCACTCCCCCTGTACCCCACACTCTCTGTGTCACTGCCACTGTACCCCACACTCTCTTTGCTCACTGTCCCCTGTACCTCACACTCTCTGTGTCACTTCCCTGGTACCCACAATCTCTGTGTCATCTCCCCCTGTACCCCACACTCTCTGTTCACTGCCCCTGTACCCCACACTCTCTGTGTCACTTCACCTGTACCCCACACTCTCTGTGTCACAGTCCCTGTACCCCACACTCTCTGTGTCACTGCCCCTGTACCCCACACTCTCTGTGTCACTTCCCCTGTACCCCACACTCTCTGTGTCACTTCACCTGTATCCCACAATCTCTGTGTCATTCCCCCTGTACCCCACACTCTCTGTGTCACTGCCGCTGTACCCCACACTCTCTGTGTCACTGCCCCTCTACCCCACACTCTCTGTGTCAGTGCCCCTGTACCCCACAATCTCTGTGTCACTGCCCCTGTACCCCACACTCTCTGTGTCACTGCCCCTGTACCCCACACTCTCTGTGTCACTGCCCCTGTACCCCACACTCTCTGTGTCACTGCCCCTGTACCCCACACTCTCTGTGTCACTGCCACTGTACCCCACACCCTCTGTGTCACTGCCCCTGTACCCACACTCTCTGTGATCACTGCCCCTGTACCCCACACTCTCTGTGTCACTGCCCTGTACCCCACACTCTCTGTGTCACTCCCCCTGTATCCCACACTCTCTGTGTCACTGCCCTGTACCCACAATCTCTGTTTCACATGCCGCTGTACCCACACTCTCTGTGTCACTCCCCTGACCCCACACTCTCTGTGCTCACTGCCTGTACCCCACACTCTCTGTGTCTCTGCCCCTGTACCCCACACACTCTGTGTCTCTCACCTGTCCCCACACTCTCTGTGTCACTGCCACTGTACACCACACTCTCTGTGTCACTCCCCTGTACCCCACACTCTCTGTTGCACTGCCACTGTACCCCACACTCTCTGTGTCACTGCCCTGTACCCCACACTCTCTGTGTCACTCCCCTGTACCCCACACTCTCTGTGTCACTGCCCTGTACCCCACACTCTCTGTGTCACTCCACCTGTACCCCACACTCTCTGTGTCACTCCCCCTGTGTCCCACACTCTCTGTGTCACTGCCCCTGTACCCCACACACTCTGTGTCACCTCCCCTGTACCCCACACTCTCTGTGTCACTGCCCCTGTACCCCACACTCTCTGTGTCACTTCCCCTGTACCCCACACTCTCTGTCTCACTGCCCCTGTACCCCACACTCTCTGTGTCACTGCCCCTGTACCCCACACTCTCTGTCTCACTGCCCCTGTACCCCACACTCTCTGTGTCACTGCCCCTGTACCCCACACTCTCTGTGTCACTGCCCCTGTACCCCACACTCTCTGTGTCACTGCCCCTGTACCCCACACTCTCTGTGTCACTGCCCCTGTACCCCACACTCTCTGTGTCACTCCCCTGTACCCCACACTCTCTGTGTCACTGCCCCTGTACCCCACACTCTCTGTGTCACTGCCCCTGTACCCCACACTCTCTGTGCCACCCACCTGTACCCCACACTCTCTGTGTCACAGCCCCTGTACCCCACACTCTCTGTGTCACTGCCGCTGTACCCCACACTCTCTGTGTCACTCCCCTGTACCCCACACTCTCTGTGTCACTGCCCCTGTACCCCACACTCTCTGTGTCACTTCACCTGTACCCCACACTCTCTGTGTCACTGCCCCTGTACCCCACACTCTCTGTGTCACTTCACCTGTACCCCACACTCTCTGTGTCACAGTCCCTGTACCCCACACTCTCTGTGTCACTGCCCCTGTACCCCACAATCTCTGTGTCACTGCCCCTGTACCCCAAACTTTCTTTGTCACTGCCCCTGTACCCCACACTCTCTGTGTCACTGCCCCGGTACACCCACACTCTCTGTGTCACTTCCCCCTGTACCCCACACTCTCTGTGTCACTTCCCCTGTACCCCATACTCTCTGTGTCACTCCCGCTGTACCCCACACTCTCTGTGTCACTGCCCCTGTACCCCACACTCTCTGTGTCACTGTCCCCTGTTACCCCACACTCTCTGTGTCACTGCCCCTGTACCCACACTCTCTGTGTCACTGCCCCCTGTACCCCACACTCTCTGTGTCACTGCCCCTGTACCCCACACTCTCTGTGTCAATGCCACTGTACCCCACACTATCTGTCTCACTGCCCCTGTACCCCACACTCTCTGTGTCACATCCCCTGTACCCCACACTCTCTGTGTCACTGCCCCTGTACCCCACACTCTCTGTGTCACTGCCTCTGTACCCCACTATCTCTGTGTCACTGCCGCTGTACCGCACACTCTCTGTGTCGGTGCCCCTGTTCACCACACTCTCTGTGTCAGTGCCCCTGTCACCCACAATCTCTGTGTCACTGCCCCTGTACCCCACACTCTCTGTGTCACTGCCCCTGTACCCCACACTCTCTGTGTCACTGCCCCTGTACCCCACACTCTCTGTGTCACTGCCCCTGTACCCCACACACTCTGTGTCACTGCCCCTGTACCCCACACTCTCTGTGTCACTGCCCCTGTATCCACACACTCTGTGTCACCTCCCCTGTACCCCACACTCTCTGTGTCACTGCCCCTGTACCCCACACTCTCTGTGTCACTGCCCCTGTACCCCACACTCTCTGTGTCACTGCCCCTGTACCCCACACTCTCTGTGTCACTGCCCCTGTACCCCACACTCTCTGTGTCACTGCCCCTGTACCCCACACTCTCTGTGTCAACTCCCCTGTACCCCACACTCTCTGTGTCACTGCCCCTGTACCCCACACTCTCTGTGTCACTCCCCCTGTACCCCACACTCTCTGTGTCACTTCCCCCTGTACCCCACACTCTCTGTGTCACAGACCCTGTACCCCACACTCTCTGTGTCTTTTGCCCTGTACCCCACACTCTCTGTGTCACAGCCCCTGTACCCCACACTCTCTGTGTCACTGCCCCTGTACCCCACACTCTCTGTGTCACTGCCCATGTACCCCACACTCTCTGTGTCACTCCCTCTGTACCCCACACTCTCTGTGTCACTGCCCCTGTACCCCACACTCTCTGTGTCACTGCCCCTGTACCCCACACTCTCTGTGTCACTTCCCCTGTACCCCACACTCTCTGTGTCACTGCCCCTGTACCCCACACTCTCTGTGTCACTGCCCCTGTACCCCACACTCTCTGTGTCACTGCCCCTGTACCCCACACTCTCTGTGTCACTGCCCTGTACCCCACACTCTCTGTGTCACTCCCCCTGTACCCCACACTCTCTGTGTCACTGCCCCTGTACCCCACACTCTCTGTCGTCACTGCCCCTGTACCCCACACTCTCTGTGTCACTGCCCCTGTACCCCACACTCTCTGTGTCACTGCCCCTGTACCCCACACTCTCTGTGTCACTGCCCCTGTACCCCACACTCTCTGTGTCATTGCCCTGTAACCCACACTCTCTGTGTCACTGCCCCTGTACCCCACACTCTCTGTGTCACTGCCCCTGTACCCCACACTCTCTGTGTCACTGCCCCTGTACCCCACACTCTCTGTGTCACTGCCCCTGTACCCCACACTCTCTGTGTCACTGCCACTGTACCCCACACTCTCTGTGTCACTGCCCCTGTACCCCACACTCTCTGTGTCACTGCCCCTGTACCCCACACTCTCTGTGTCATCCCCCCTGTACCCCACACTCTCTGTGTCACTGCCCCTGTACCCCACACTCTCTGTGTCACTGCCCCTGTACCCCACACTCTCTGTGTCACTGCCCCTGTACCCCACACTCTCTGTGTCACTGCCCCTGTACCCCACACTCTCTGTGTCACTGCCCCTGTACCCCACACTCTCTGTGTCACTGCCCCTGTACCCCACACTCTCTGTGTCACTGCCCCTGTACCCCACACTCTCTGTGTCACTGCCCCTGTACCCCACACTCTCTGTGTCACTGCCCCTGTACCCCACACTCTCTGTGTCACTTCCCCTGTACCCCACACTCTCTGTGTCACTGCCCCTGTACCCCACACTCTCTGTGTCACTGCCCCTGTACCCCACACTCTCTGTGTCACTGCCCCTGTACCCCACACTCTCTGTGTCACTGCCCCTGTACCCCACACTCTCTGTGTCACTGCCCCTGTACCCCACACTCTCTGTGTCACTGCCCCTGTACCCCACACTCTCTGTGTCACTGCCCCTGTACCCCACACTCTCTGTGTCACTGCCCCTGTACCCCACACTCTCTGTGTCACTGCCCCTGTACCCCACACTCTCTGTGTCACTGCCCCTGTACCCCACACTCTCTGTGTCACTCCCCCTGTACCCCACACTCTCTGTGTCACTGCCCCTGTACCCCACACTCTCTGTGTCACTGCCCCTGTACCCCACACTCTCTGTGTCACTGCCCCTGTACCCCACACTCTCTGTGTCACTGCCCCTGTACCCCACACTCTCTGTGTCACTGCCCCTGTACCCCACACTCTCTGTGTCACTGCCACTGTACCCCACACTCTCTGTGTCACTGCCCCTGTACCCCACACTCTCTGTGTCACTGCCACTGTACCCCACACTCTCTGTGTCACTGCCCTGTACCCCACACTCTCTGTGTCACTGCCCCTGTACCCCACACTCTCTGTGTCACTGCCCCTGCACCCACACTCTCTGTGTCACGTCCCTTGTACCCCACACTCGCTGTGTCACTCCCCCTGTACCCCAAACTCTCTGTGTCAGCTTCACCTGTACCCCACACTCTCTGTGTCACTGCCCCCGTACCCCACACTCTCTGTTTCACTGCCCCTGTACCCCACACTCTCTGTGTCACTGCCCCTGTACGTCACATTCTCTGTCTCACTGCCCCTGTACCCCACACTCTCTGTGTCACTGCCCCTGTACCCCACACTCTATGTGTCATTGACCACTACCCACACTCTCTGTCTCATTGCCCCTGTACCCCACACTCTCTGTGTCATTCCCCCTGTACCCCACACTCTCTGTGTCACTGCCCCTGTACCCCACACTCTCTGTGTCACTGCCCCTGTACCCCACACTCTCTGTGTCCTGCCCCTGTTACCCCACACTCTCTGTGTCACTGCCCCTGTACCCCACACTCTCTGTCGTCACTGCCCCTGTATCCCCACACTCTCTGTGTCATTCCACCCTGTACCCACAATCTCTGTGTTACTGCCCCTGTACCCCACACTCTCTGAGTCACTGCACCTTTACCCCACACTCTCTGTCTCATTGCCCCTGTACCCCACAATCTCTGTGTCACAGCCGCTGAACCCCACACTCTCTGTGTCACTGCCGCTCTGCCCCCACACTCTCTGTGTCACTGTCCCTGTACCCCACACTCTCTGTCTCACTGCCCCTGTACCCCACACTCTCTGTGTCACTGCCCCTGTACCCCACACTCTCTGTGTCACTGCCCCTGTACCCCACACTCTCTGTGTCACTGCCCCTGTACCCCACACTCTCTGTGTCACTGCACCTGTACCCCACACTCTCTGTGTCACTGTCCCTGTACCCACACTCTCTGTGTCACTGCCCCTGTACCCCAACACTCTCTGTGTCACTGCACCTGTACCCCACACTCTCTGTGTCACTGCCCTGTACCCACACTCTCTGTGTCACCTGCCCTGTACCCCACACGCTCTGTCTCATTGCCCCTGTAACCCACACTCTCTGTGTCATTCCAACTGTACCCCACACTCTCTGTGTCACTGCCCCTGTACCCCACACTCTCTGTGTCACTGCCCCTGTATCCCACACCTCTGCGTCGCTGCCCCTGTACCCCACACTCTCTGGTCACTGCCCCTGTACCCCCACACTCTCTGTGTCACTGCCCCAGTACCCCACACTCTCTGTGTCACTGCCCCTGTACCCCACACTCTCTGTGTCACCGCCCCTGTACCCCACACTCTCTGTCTCATTGCCCCTGTTACCCCACACTTTCTGTGTCATTTCCGGCTCTACCCCCACATTCTCTGTGTCACTGCCCCTGTACCCCACACTCTCTGTCTAATTGCCCCTGTGTCCCACACTCTCTGTGTCATTCCCCCTGTACCCCACACCCTCTGTGTCACTTCACCTGTACCCCACACTCTCTGTGTCACTGCCCCTGTACCCACACTCTCTGTGTCACTCTGCCCCTGTACCCCACACTATCTGTCTCACTGCCCCTGTACCCCACACTCTCTGTGTCATTCCCCTGAACCCCACACTCTCTGTGTCACTTGCCCTGTACGCCACACTCTCTGTGTCACTGCCACTGTACCCACACTCTCTGTGTCACTGCCCCTGTACCCCACACCTCTGTGTCACTGCCCCTGTACCCCACACTCTCGTGTCCACTGCCCCTGTACCCCACACTCTCTGTGTCACTGCCCCTGTACCCCACACTCTCTGTGTCAGTGCCCCTGTACCCCACACTCTCTGTGTCACTGCCCCTGTACCCCACACTCTCTGTGTCACTGCCCCTGTACCCCACACTCTCTGTGTCACTGCCCCTGTACCCCACACTCTCTGTGTCACTGCCCCTGTACCCCACACTCTCTGTGTCACTGCCCCTGTACCCCACACTCTCTGTGTCACTGCCCCTGTACCCCACACTCTCTGTGTCACTGCCCCTGTACCCCACACTCTCTGTGTCACTGCACCTGTACCCCACACTCTCTGTGTCACTGCCCCTGTACCCCACACTCTCTGTGTCTCACTTCCCCTGTACCCCACACTCTCTGTGTCACTGCCCCTGTACCCCACACTCTCTGTGTCACTGCCCCTGTACCCCACACTCTCTGTGTCACTGCCCCTGTACCCCACACTCTCTGCGTCACTGCCCCTGTACCCCACACTCTCTGTGTCACTGCCCCTGTACCCCACACTCTCTGTGTCACTGCCCCTGTACCCCACACTCTCTGTGTCACGGCACCTGTACCCCACACTCTCTGTGTCACTGCCCCTGTACCCCACACTCTCTGTGTCATTGCCCCTGTACCCCACACTCTCTGTGTCACTGCCCCTGTACCCCACACTCTCTGTGTCACTGCCCCTGTACCCCACACTCTCTGTCCCTTCCCCTGTACCCCACACTCTCTGTGTCACTGCCACTGTAACCCACACTCTCTCTGTCACTTCCCCTCTACCCCACCGTCTCTGTGTCATTTCCCCTCAACCCCACACTCTCTGTGTCACTGCCCCTGTACCCCACACTCTCTGTGTCACTGCCCCCTGTACCCTCACACTCTCTGTGTCACTGCCCTGTACCCCACAAACTCTGTGTCACTGCCCCTGTACCCCCCACTCTCGTGTCACTGCCCCTGTACCCCACACTCACTGTTGTCACTGCCCCTGTACCCCCACACTCTCTGTGTCACTCCCCCTGTACCCCACACTCTCTGTGTCACTGCCCCTGTACCCCACAATCTCTGTGTCACTTCCCCTGTACCCCACACTCTCTGTGTCACTTCCCCTGTACCCCACACTCTCTGTGTCACTGCCCCCGTACCCCACACTCTCTGTGTCACTGTCGCTGTACCCCACACTCTCAGTGTCACTGCCACTGTACCCCACACTCTGTTTCGCTGCCCCTGTACCCCACACTCTCTGTGTCACTGCCCCTGTACCCCACACTCTCTGTCTCACTGCCCCTGTACCCCAAACTCTCTGTGTCACTGCCGCTGTACCCCACACACTCTGTGTCACTGCCCCTGAACCCACACTCTCTGTGTCACTACCCCTGTACCACAACTCTTCGTGTCATTGCCCCTGTACCCCACACTGTCTGTGTCACTGCCCCTTTACCCCACACTCTCTGTGTCACTGCCACTGTACCCAACACTCTCTGTGTCACTGCCCCTGTACACCACACTCTCTGTCTCACTGCCCCTGTACCCCACACTCTCTGTGTCACTTCACCTGTACCCTACACTCTCTGTGTCACTTCCCCCCCTGTACCCCACACTCTTTGTGTCACAGACCCTGTACCCCACACTCTCTGCCTCACTGCCCCTGTACCCCACAACTCTCTGTGTCACTGCCCCTGTACCCCACACCTCTCTGGTGTCACTGCCCTGTACCCCACACTCTCTGTGTCACTGCCACTGTACCCCCACAACTCTCTGTGTCACTGCCCCTGTACCCCACACTCTCTGTGTCACTTCCCCCTGTACCCCACACTCTCTGTGTCACTGCCCCCTGTACCACACACTCTCTGTGTCACTGCCCCTGTACCCCACACTCTCTGTGTCAATGCCCCTGTACCCCACACTCTCTGTGTCTCGGCCCCTGTACCCCATCACTCTCTGGTCACTGCCCCTATACCCCACACTCTCTGTTGCACGTCCCCTCTATGTACCCCACACTCCTCCTGTGTCACTGGTCCCTAGTAGTCACACTCTCTGTGTCATTGCCCCCTGTACCCCACACACTCTGATTCACTTCCCCTGTACCCCACACTCTCTGTGACTTTCCCCCTGTACACCACACTCTCTGTGTCACCTCCCCTGTACCCCACACTCTCTGTGTCACTGCCCCGGTACCTCACACTCTCTGTGTCACTGCCCCTGTACCCCACACAATCTGTGTCACGGCCCCTGTACCCCACACACTCTGTGTCACTGAACCTGTACCCCACACTCTCTGTGTCACTGCCCCTGTACCGCACACTCTCTGTGTCACTGCCCCTGTACCCCACACTCTCTGTGTCACTGCCCCTGTACCCCACACTCTCTGTGTCACTGCCCCTGTACCCCACACTCTCTGTGTCACTTCCCCTGTACCCCACACTCTCTGTGTCACTGCCCCTGTACCCCACACTCTCTGTGTCACTTCCCCTGTACCCCACACTCTCTGTGTCACTGCCCCTGTACCCCACACTCTCTGTGTCTCTGCCCCTGTACCCCACACTCTCTGTGTCACTGCCCCTGTACCCCACACTCTCTGTGTCACTGCCCCTGTACCCCACACTCTCTGTGTCACTGCCCCTGTACCCCACACTCTCTGTGTCACTGCCCCTGTACCCACACTCTCTGTGTCACTTCCCCTGTACCCCACACTCTCTGTGTCACTGCCCCTGTACCCCACACTCTCTGTCTCACTGCCCCTGTACCCCACACTCTCTGTGTCACTGCCCCTGTACCCCACACTCTCTGTGTCACTGCCCCTGTACCCCACACTCTCTGTGTCACTGCCCCTGTACCCCACACACTCTGTTCACTGCCCTGTACCCCACACTCTCTGTGTCACTGCCCCTGTACCCCACACTCTCTGTGTCACTGCCCCTGTACCCCACACTCTCTGTGTCACTGCACCTGTACCCCACACTCTCTGTGTCACTGCCCCTGTACCCCACACTCTCTGTGTCATTGCCCTGTACCCCACACTCTCTGTGTCACTGCCCCTGTACCCCACACTCTCTGTGTCACTTCAGCTGTACCCCACACTCTCTGTGTCACTGCCCCTGTACCCCACACTCTCTGTGTCACTGCCCCTGTACCCCACACTCTCTGTGTCACTGCCCCTGTACCCCACACTCTCTGTGTCACTGCCCCTGTACCCCACACTCTCTGTGTCACTTCCCCTGTACCCCACACTCTCTGTGTCACTTCCCCTGTACCCCACACTCTCTGTGTCACTGCCCCTGTACCCCACACTCTCTGTCACTGCCCCTGTACCCCACACTCTCTGTGTCACTGCCCCTGTACCCCACACTCTCTGTGTCACGGCCCCTGTACCCCACACTCTCTGTGTCACTGTCCCTGTACCCCACACTCTCTGTGTCAGTGCCCCTGTACCCCACACTCTCTGTGTCACTTCCCCTGTACCCCACACTCTCTGTGTCACTGCCCCTGTACCCCACACTCTCTGTGTCACTGCCCCTGTACCCCACACTCTCTGTGTCACTGCCCCTGTACCCCACACTCTCTGTGTCACTGCCCCTGTACCCCACACTCTCTGTGTCACTGCCCCTGTACCCCACACTCTCTGTGTCACTCCCCTGTACCCCACACTCTCTGTGTCACTGCCCCTGTACCCCACACTCTCTGTGTCACTGCCCCTGTACCCCACACTCTCTGTGTCTTTCCCCCTGTACCCCACACTCTCTGTGTCACTGCCCCTGTACCCCACACTCTCTGTGTCACTGCACCTGTACCCCACACTCTCTGTGTCACCTGCCCCGTGTACCCCACACTCTCTGTGCTCACTGCCCCTGTACCCCAACACTCTCTTTGTCACTTCCCCTGTACCCCATACTCTCTGTGTCAATTCCCCTGTACCCCACACTCTCTGTGTCACTGCCCCTGTACCCCACACTCTCAGTGTCACTGCCCCTGTACCCCACACTCTCTGTGTCACTGTCGCTGTACCCCACACTCTCTGTGTCACTGCCCCTGTACCCCACACTCTCTGTGTCACGGCCCCTGTACCCCACACTCTCTGTGTCACAGTCCCTGTACCCCACACTCTCTGGTTCACTGCCCCTGTACCCCACACTCTCTGTGTCACTGCCCCTGTACCCCACACTCTCTGTGTCACTCCCCCTGTACCCCACACTCTCTGTGTCACTGCCCCTGTACCCCACACTCTCTGTGTCACTTCCCCTGTACCCCACACTCTCAGTGTCACTGCCCCTGTACCCCACACTCTCTGTGTCACTGCCCCTGTACCCCACACTCTCTGTGTCACTGCCCCTGTACCCCACACTCTCTGTGTCACTGCCCCTGTACCCCACACTCTCTGTGTCACTGCCCCTGTACCCCACACTCTCTGTGTCACTGCCCCTGTACCCCACACTCTCTGTGTCACTGCCCCTGTACCCCACACTCTCTGTGTCACTTCCACTGTACCCCACACTCTCTGTGTCACCTCCCCTGTACCCCACACTCTCTGTGTCACTGCCCCTGTACCTCACACTCTCTGTGTCACTGCCCCTGTACCCCACACTCTCTGTGTCACTGCCCCTGTACCCCACACTCTCTGTGTCACTGCCCCTGTACCCCACACTCTCTGTGTCACTGCCCCTGTACCCCACACTCTCTGTGTCACTTCCCCTGTACCCCACACTCTCTGTGTCACTGCCCCTGTACCCCACACTCTCTGTGTCACTTCCCCTGTACCCCACACTCTCTGTGTCACTGCCCCTGTACCCCACACTCTCTGTGTCACTGCCCCTGTACCCCACACTCTCTGTGTCACTGCCCCTGTACCCCACACTCTCTGTGTCACTGCCCCTGTACCCCACACTCTCTGTGTCACTGCCCCTGTACCCCACACTCTCTGTGTCACTGCCCCTGTACCCCACACTCTCTGTGTCACTGCCCCTGTACCCCACACTCTCTGTGTCACTGCCCCTGTACCCCACACTCTCTGTGTCACTGCCCCTGTACCCCACACTCTCTGTGTCACTGCCCCTGTACCCCACACTCTCTGTGTCACTGCCCCTGTACCCCACACTCTCTGTGTCACTGCCCCTGTACCCCACACTCTCTGTGTCACTGCCCCTGTACCCCACACTCTCTGTGTCACTGCCCCTGTACCCCACACTCTCTGTGTCACTGCCCCTGTACCCCACACTCTCTGTGTCACTGCCCCTGTACCCCACACTCTCTGTGTCACTGCCCCTGTACCCCACACTCTCTGTGTCACTGCCCCTGTACCCCACACTCTCTGTGTCACTGCCCCTGTACCCCACACTCTCTGTGTCACTGCCCCTGTACCCCACACTCTCTGTGTCACTGCCCCTGTACCCCACACTCTCTGTGTCACTGCCCCTGTACCCCACACTCTCTGTGTCACTGCCCCTGTACCCCACACTCTCTGTGTCACTGCCCCTGTACCCCACACTCTCTGTGTCACTGCCCCTGTACCCCACACTCTCTGTGTCACTGCCCCTGTACCCCACACTCTCTGTGTCACTTCCCCTGTACCCCACACTCTCTGTGTCACTGCCACTGTACCCCACACTCTCTGTGTCACTGCCCCTGTACCCCACACTCTCTGTGTCACCCACCTGTACCCCACACTCTCTGTGTCACAGCCCCTGTACCCCACACTCTCTGTGTCACTGCCCCTGTACCCCACACTCTCTGTGTCACTGCCCCTGTACCCCACACTCTCTGTGTCACAGCCCCTGTACCCCACACTCTCTGTGTCACTGCCCCTGTACCCCACACTCTCTGTGTCACTGCCCCTGTACCCCACACTCTCTGTGTCACTGCCCCTGTACCCCACACTCTCTGTGTCACTGCCCCTGTACCCCACACTCTCTGTGTCACTGCCCCTGTACCCCACACTCTCTGTGTCACTGCCCCTGTACCCCACACTCTCTGTGTCACTGCCCCTGTACCCCACACTCTCTGTGTCATTCCCCCTGTACCCCACACTCTCTGTGTCACTGCCCCTGTACCCCACACTCTCTGTGTCACTGCCCCTGTACCCCACACTCTCTGTGTCACTGCCCCTGTACCCCACACTCTCTGTGTCACTGCCCCTGTACCCCACACTCTCTGTGTCACAGTCCCTGTACCCCACACTCTCTGTGTCACTGCCCCTGTACCCCACACTCTCTGTGTCACTGCCCCTGTACCCCACACTCTCTGTGTCACTGCCCCTGTACCCCACACTCTCTGTGTCACTGCCCCTGTACCCCACACTCTCTGTGTCACTGCCCCTGTACCCCACACTCTCTGTGTCACTGCCCCTGTACCCCACACTCTCTGTGTCACTGCCCCTGTACCCCACACTCTCTGTGTCACTGCCCCTGTACCCCACACTCTCTGTGTCACTGCCCCTGTACCCCACACTCTCTGTGTCACTGCCCCTGTACCCCACACTCTCTGTGTCACTGCCCCTGTACCCCACACTCTCTGTGTCACTGCCCCTGTACCCCACACTCTCTGTGTCACTGCCCCTGTACCCCACACTCTCTGTGTCACTGCCCCTGTACCCCACACTCTCTGTGTCACTGCCCCTGTACCCCACACTCTCTGTGTCACTGCCCCTGTACCCCACACTCTCTGTGTCACTGCCCCTGTACCCCACACTCTCTGTGTCACTGCCCCTGTACCCCACACTCTCTGTGTCACTGCCCCTGTACCCCACACTCTCTGTGTCACTGCCCCTGTACCCCACACTCTCTGTGTCACTGCCCCTGTACCCCACACACTCTGTGTCACTGCCCCTGTACCCCACACTCTCTGTGTCACCTCCCCTGTACCCCACACATTCTGTGTCACTTCACCAGAACCCACACTCTCTGTGTCACTGCCCCTGAACCCCACACACTCTGTGTCCCATCTCAGCCTGTACCCCACCCACTCTCTGTGTCACTCACCCTGTACCCCACACTCTCTGTGTCACTGACCCTGTACCCCACACTCTCTGTGTCACTGCCCCTGTACCCCACACTCCCTGTGTCACTGCCCCTGTACCATACACTCTCTGTGTTTCTTCCCCTGCACCCAACACTCTCTGTGTCATTCCCCCTGTACCCCACCCACTCTCTGAGTCACAGCCCCCTGTACCCCACACTCTCTGTGTCACTGCCCCTGTACCCCACACTCTCTGTGTCAATGCCCTGTACCCCACCACTCTCTGTGTCACTCCCCTGTACCCCCACACTCTCTGTGTCACTGCCCCTGTACCCCCCAACTCTCTGTGTTCATGCCCCTGTACCCCACACTCTCTGTGTCACTCCCCTGTACCCCACACTCTCTGTGTCACTGCCCCTGTACCCCACACTCTCTGTGTCACTGCCCCTGTACCCCACACTCTCTGTGTCACTGCCCCTGTACCCCACACTCTCTGTGTCACTGCCCCTGTACCCCACACTCTCTGTGTCACTGCCCCTGTACCCCACACTCTCTGTGTCACTGCCCCTGTACCCCACACTCTCTGTGTCACTGCCCCTGTACCCCACACTCTCTGTGTCACTGCCCCTGTACCCCACACTCTCTGTGTCACTGCCCCTGTACCCCACACTCTCTGTGTCACTGCCCCCTGTACCCCACACTCTCTGTGTCACTGCCCCTGTACCCCACACTCTCTGTGTCACTGCCCCTGTACCCCACACTCTCTGTGTCACTGCCCCTGTACCCCACACTCTCTGTGTCACTGCCCCTGTACCCCACACTCTCTGTGTCACTGCCCCTGTACCCCACACTCTCTGTGTCACTGCCCCTGTACCCCACACTCTCTGTGTCACTGCCCCTGTACCCCACACTCTCTGTGTCACTGCCCCTGTACCCCACACTCTCTGTGTCACTGCCCCTGTACCCCACACTCTCTGTGTCACTGCCCCTGTACCCCACACTCTCTGTGTCACTGCCCCTGTACCCCACACTCTCTGTGTCACTGCCCCTGTACCCCACACTCTCTGTGTCACTTCCCCTGTACCCCACACTCTCTGTGTCACTGCCCTGTACCCCACACTCTCTGTGTCACTGCCCCTGTACCCCACACTCTCTGTGTCACTGCCCCTGTACCCCACACTCTCTGTGTCACTGCCCCTGTACCCCACACTCTCTGTGTCACTGCCACTGTACCCCACACTCTCTGTGTCACTGCCCCTGTACCCCACACTCTCTGTCTCACTTCTCCTGTACCCCACACTCTCTGTGTCACTGCCCCTGTAACCCAACACTCTCTGTGTCACTGCCCCTGTACCCCACACTCTCTGTCTCACTGCCGATGTAGCCCACACTCTCTGTGTCGCTGCCCCTTTACCCCACACTCTCTTTGTCACTGCCTCTGTACCCCACACTATCTGTGTCACTGCCTCTGTACCCCACACTATCTGTCTCACTGCCCCTGTACCCCACACTCTCTGTGTCACTGCCCCTGTACCCCACACTCTCTGTGTCACTGCCCCTGTACCCCACACTCTCTGTGTCACTGCCCCTGTACCCCACACTCTCTGTGTCACTGCCCCTGTACCCCACACTCTTTGTCTCGCTGCCCCTGTACCCCACACTCTCTGAATCATGCCCCCTGTACCCCACACTCTCTGTGTCATTCCCCCTGTACCCCACACTCTCTGTGTCATTCCACCTGTACCCCACACTCTCTGTGTCACTGCCCCTGTACCCCACACTCTCTGTGTCACTGCCCCTGTACCCCACACTCTCTGTGTCACTGCCCCTGTACCCCACACTCTCTGTGTCACTGCCCCTGTACCCCACACTCTCTGTGTCACTGCCACTGTACCCCACACTCTCTGTGTCACTGCCACTGTACCCCACACTCTCTGTGTCACTGCCCCTGTACCCCACACTCTCTGTGTCACTGCCCCTGTACCCCACACTCTCTGTGTCACTCCCCCTGTACCCCACACTCTCTGTGTCACTGCCCCTGTACCCCACACTCTCTGTGTCACTGCCCCTGTACCCCACACTCTCTGTGTCACTGCCCCTGTACCCCACACTCTCTGTGTCACTGCCCCTGTACCCCACACTCTCTGTGTCACTGCCACTGTACCCCACACTCTCTGTGTCACTGCCCCTGTACCCCACACTCTCTGTGTCACTGCCCCTGTACCCCACACTCTCTGTGTCACTGCCCCTGTACCCCACACTCTCTGTGTCACTGCCCCTGTACCCCACACTCTCTGTGTCACTGCCCCTGTACCCCACACTCTCTGTGTCACTGCCCCTGTACCCCACACTCTCTGTGTCACTGCCCCTGTACCCCACACTCTCTGTGTCACTGCCCCTGTACCACACACTCTCTGTGTCACTGCCCCTGTACCCCACACTCTCTGTGTCACTGCCCCTGTACCCCACACTCTCTGTGTCACTGCCCCTGTACCCCACACTCTCTGTGTCACTGCCCCTGTACCCACACTCTCTGTGTCACTGCCCCTGTACCCCACACTCTCTGTGTCACTGCCCCTGTACCCCACACTCTCTGTGTCACTGCCCCTGTACCCCACACTCTCTGTGTCACTGCCCCTGTACCCCACACTCTCTGTGTCACTGCCCCTGTACCCCACACTCTCTGTGTCACTTCCCCTGTACCCCACACTCTCTGTGTCACTGCCCCTGTACCCCACACTCTCTGTGTCACTGCCCCTGTACCCCACACTCTCTGTGTCACTTCCCCTGTACCCCACACTCTCTGTGTCACTGCCCCTGTACCCCACACTCTCTGTGTCACTGCCCCTGTACCCCACACTCTCTGTGTCACTTGCCCCTGTACCCCACACTCTCTGTTCACTGCCCCTGTACCCCACACTCTCTGTGTCACTGCCCCTGTACCCCACACTCTCTGGTCATCACTGCCCTGTACCCCACACTCTCTGTGTCACTGCCACTGTACCCCACACTCTCAGTGTCACTGCCCCTGTACCACACACTCTCTGTCTCACTCCCCCTGTACCCACACTCTCTGTGTCACTGCCCCTGTACCCCACACTCTCTGTGTCACTGCCCCTGTACCCCACACTCTCTGTGTCACTGCCCCTGTACCCCACACTCTCTGTGTCACTGCCCCTGTACCCCACACTCTCTGTGTCACTGCCCCTGTACCCCACACTCTCTGTGTCACTGCCCCTGTACACCACACTCTCTGTGTCACTGCCCCTGTACCCCACACTCTCTGTGTCACTCCCCCTGTACCCCACACTCTCTGTGTCACTCCCTCTGTAACCCACACTCTCTGTGTCACTCCCCCTGTACCCCACACTCTCTGTGTCACCTCCCCTGTACCCCACACTCTCTGTGTCACTGCCCCTGTACCCCACACTCTCTGTGTCACTGCCCCTGTACCCCACACTCTCTGTGTCACTGCCCCTGTACCCCACACTCTCTGTGTCACTGCCCCTGTACCCCACACTCTCTGTGTCACTGCCCCTGTACCCCACACTCTCTGTGTCACTTCCCCTGTACCCCACACTCTCTGTGTCACTGCCCCTGTACCCCACACTCTCTGTGTCACTCCCCCTGTACCCCACACTCTCTGTGTCACTGCCCCTGTACCCCACACTCTCTGTGTCACTGCCCCTGTACCCCACACTCTCTGTGTCACTGCCCCTGTACCCCACACTCTCTGTGTCACTTCCCCTGTACCCCACACTCTCTGTGTCATTGCCCCTGTACCCCACACTCTCTGTGTCACTGCCCCTGTACCCCACACTCTCTGTGTCACTGCCCCTGTACCCCACACTCTCTGTGTCACTGCCCCTGTACCCACACTCTCTGTGTCACTGCCCCTGTACCCCACACTCTCTGTGTCACTGCCCCTGTACCCCACACTCTCTGTGTCACTGCCCCTGTACCCCACACTCTCTGTGTCACTGCACCTGTACCCCACACTCTCTGTGTCACTGCCCCTGTAACCCACACTCTCTGTGTCACTGCCCCTGTACCCCACACTCTCTGTGTCACTGCCCCTGTACCCCACACTCTCAGTGTCACTGCCCCTGTACCCCACACTCTCTGTGTCACTGCCCCTGTACCCCACACTCTCTGTGTCACTGCCCCTGTACCCCACACTCTCTGTGTCACTGCCCCTGTACCCCACACTCTCTGTGTCATTCCCCCTGTACCCCACACTCTCTGTCTCACTGCCCCTGTACCCCACACTCTCTGTGTCACTGCCCCTGTACCCCACACTCTCTGTGTCATTCCCCTGTACCCCACACTCTCTGTGTCACTGCCCCTGTACCCCACACTCTCTGTGTCACTGCCCCTGTACCCCACACTCTCTGTCTCACTGCCCCTGTACCCCACACTCTCTGTGTCACTGCCCCTGTACCCCACACTCTCTGTGTCACTGCCCCTGTACCCCACACTCTCTGTGTCACTGCCCCTGTACCCCACACTCTCTGTGTCACTGCCCCTGTACCCCACACACTCTGTGTCACTGCCCCTGTACCCCACACTCTCTGTGTCACTGCCCCTGTACCCCACACTCTCTGTGTCACTGCCCCTGTACCCCACACTCTCTGTGTCACTGCCCCTGTACCCCACACTCTCTGTGTCACTGCCCCTGTACCCCACACTCTCTGTGTCACTGCCCCTGTACCCCACACTCTCTGTGTCACTGCCCCTGTACCCCACACTATCTGTCTCACTGCCCCTGTACCCCACACTCTCTGTGTCACTGCCCCTGTACCCCACACTCTCTGTGTCACTGCCCCTGTACCCCACACTCTCTGTGTCACTGCACCTGTACCCCACACTCTCTGTGTCACTGCCCCTGTACCCCACACTCTCTGTGTCACTGCCCCTGTACCCCACACTCTCTGTGTCACTGCCCCTGTACCCCACACTCTCTGTGTCACTGCCCCTGTACCCCACACTCTCTGTGTCACTGCCCCTGTACCCCACACTCTCTGTGTCACTGCCCCTGTACCCCACACTCTCTGTGTCACTGCCCCTGTACCCCACACTCTCTGTGTCACTGCCCCTGTACCCCACACTCTCTGTGTCACTGCCCCTGTACCCCACACTCTCTGTGTCACTGCCCCTGTACCCCACACTCTCTGTGTCACTGCCCCTGTACCCCACACTCTCTGTGTCACTGCCCCTGTACCCCACACTCTCTGTGTCACTGCCCCTGTACCCCACACTCTCTGTGTCACTGCCCCTGTACCCCACACTCTCTGTGTCACTGCCCCTGTACCCCACACTCTCTGTGTCACTGCCCCTGTACCCCACACTCTCTGTGTCACTTCCCCTGTACCCCACACTCTCTGTGTCACTGCCCCTGTACCCCACACTCTCTGTGTCACTGCCGCTGTACCCCACACTCTCTGTGTCACTGCCCCTGTACCCCACACTCTCTGTGTCACTGCCCCTGTACCCCACACTCTCTGTGTCACTGCCCCTGTACCCCACACTCTCTGTGTCACTGCCCCTGTACCCCACACTCTCTGTGTCACTGCCCCTGTACCCCACACTCTCTGTGTCACTGCCCCTGTACCCCACACTCTCTGTGTCACTGCCCCTGTACCCCACACTCTCTGTATCACTGCCCCTGTACCCCACACTCTCTGTGTCACTGACCCTGTACCCCAGAGTCTCTGTGTCACTGCCCCTGTACCCCACAGTCTCTGTGTCACTGCCCCTGTACCCCACACTCTCTGTGTCACTTCCCCCTGTACCCCACACTCTCTGTGTCACTGCCCCTGTACCCCACACTCTCTGTGTCACTGCCCCTGTACCCCACACTCTCTGTGTCACTGGCCCTGTACCCCACACTCTCTGTCTCACTGCCCCTGTACCCCACACTCTCTGTGTCACTGCCCCTGTACCCCACACTCTCTGTGTCACTGCCCCTGTACCCCACACTCTCTGTGTCACTGCCCCTGTACCCCACACTCTCTGTGTCATTGCCCCTGTACCCCACACTCTCTGTGTCACTGCCCCTGTACCCACACCCTCCGTGTCACTGCCACTGTACCCCACACTCTCTGTGTCACTGCCCTGTACCCCACACTCTCTGTGTCACTGCCCCTGTACCCCCACACTCTCTGTGTAACTCCCCCTGTACCCCACACTCTCTGTGTCACTTCCCCTGTACCCCACACTCTCTGTGTCACTGCCCCTGTACCCCACACTCTCTGTGTCACTTCACCTGTACCCCACAGTCTCTGTGTCACTCACCCTGTACCCCACACTCTCTGTGTCACTGCCCTGTACCCCACACTCTCTGTGTCAGTGTCCCTGTACCCCACACTCTCTGTGTCACTGCCCCTGTACCCCACACTCTCTGTGTCACTGCCGCTGTACCCCACACTCTCTGTGTCACTGACCCTGTACCCCACACTCTCTGTTTCACTTCCCCTGTACCCCACACTCTCTGTGTCATTCCCCCTGTACCCCACACTCTCTGTGTCACTCACCCTGTACCCCACACTCTCTGTGTCACTGCCCCTGTACCCCACACTCTCTGTGTCACTGCCCCTGTACCCCACACTCTCTGTGTCACTGCCCCTGTACCCCACACTCTCTGTGTCACTGCCCCTGTACCCCACACTCTCTGTGTCACTGCCCCTGTACCCCACACTCTCTGTGTCACTGCCCCTGTACCCCACACTCTCTGTGTCACTTCCCCCTGTACCCCACACTCTCTGTGTCACTCCCCTGTACCCCACACTCTCTGTGTCACTGCCCCCTGTACCCCACACTCTCTGTGTCACTGCCCCTGTACCCACACTCTCTGTGTCACTGCCCCTGTACCC
Organism: Carcharodon carcharias; assembly: GCF_017639515.1. Taxonomy (NCBI): domain Eukaryota; kingdom Metazoa; phylum Chordata; class Chondrichthyes; order Lamniformes; family Lamnidae; genus Carcharodon; species Carcharodon carcharias. Next base: position 197,780,211 of record NC_054472.1, read on the forward strand.
CACACTCTCTGTGTCACTGCCCCTGTACCCCACACTCTCTGTGTCACTGCCCCTGTACCCCACACTCTCTGTGTCACTGCCCCTGTACCCCACACTCTCTGTGTCACTGCCCCTGTACCCCACACTCTCTGTGTCACTGCCCCTGTACCCCACACTCTCTGTGTCACTGCCCCTGTACCCCACACTCTCTGTGTCACTGCCCCTGTACCCCACACTCTCTGTGTCACTGCCCCTGTACCCCACACTCTCTGTGTCACTGCCCCTGTACCCCACACTCTCTGTGTCACTGCCCCTGTACCCCACACTCTCTGTGTCACTGCCCCTGTACCCCACACTCTCTGTGTCACTGCCCCTGTACCCCACACTCTCTGTGTCACTGCCCCTGTACCCCACACTCTCTGTGTCACTGCCCCTGTACCCCACACTCTCTGTGTCACTGCCCCTGTACCCCACACTCTCTGTGTCACTGCCCCTGTACCCCACACTCTCTGTGTCACTGCCCCTGTACCTCACACTCTCTGTGTCACTGCCCCTGTACCCCACACTCTCTGTGTCACTGCCCCTGTACCCCACACTCTCTGTGTCACTGCCCCTGTACCCCACACTCTCTGTGTCACTTCCCCTGTACCCCACACTCTCTGTGTCACTGCCCCTGTACCCCACACTCTCTGTGTCACTGCCCCTGTACCCCACACTCTCTGTGTCACTGCCCCTGTACCCCACACTCTCTGTGTCACTGCCCCTGTACCCCACACTCTCTGTGTCACTGCCCCTGTACCCCACACTCTCTGTGTCACTGCCCCTGTACCCCACACTCTCTGTGTCACTGCCCCTGTACCCCACACTCTCTGTGTCACTGCCCCTGTACCCCACACTCTCTGTGTCACTGCCCCTGTACCCCACACTCTCTGTGTCACTGCCCCTGTACCCCACACTCTCTGTGTCACTGCCCCTGTACCCCACACTCTCTGTGTCACTGCCCCTGTAACCCACACTCTCTGTCTCACTGCCCCTGTACCCCAAACTCTCTGTTTCATTGCCCCTGCACAATACACTCACTGAGTCACTGCTTGTGTACCCCACAATCTCTGTGTCACTGCCCCTGTACCCAAGACTCTCTGAGTCACTGCCCCTGTACCCCACACTCTCTGTGTCATTGCCCCTGTACCCCACACTCTCTGTGTCACTGCCCCTGTACCCCACACTCTCTGTGTCACTGCCCCTGTACCCCACACTCTCTGTGTCACTGCCCCTGTACCCCACACTCTCTGTGTCACTGCCCCTGTACCCCACACTCTCTGTGTCTCTGCCCCTGTACCCCACACTCTCTGTGTCACTGCCCCTGTACCCCACACTCTCTGTGTCACTGCCCCTGTACCCACACTCTCTGTGTCATTCCCCTGTACCCCACACTCTCTGTGTCATTCCCCCTGTACCCCACAATCTCTGTGTCACTGCCCCTGTATCCCACACTCTCTGTGTCACTGCCCCTGTGCCCCACACTCTCTGTGTCACTGCCCCTGTACCCCACACTCTCTGTGTCACTGCCCCTGTACCCCACACTCTCTGTGTCACTGCCCCTGTACCCCACACTCTCTGTGTCACTGCCCCTGTACCCCACACTCTCTGTGTCACTGCCCCTGTACCCCACACTCTCTGTGTCACTGCCCCTGTACCCCACACTCTCTGTGTCACTGCCCCTGTACCCCACACTCTCTGTGTCACTGCCCCTGTACCCCACACTCTCTGTGTCATTGCCCCTGTACCCCACACTCTCTGTGTCACTGCCCCTGTACCCCACACTCTCTGTGTCACTGCCCCTGTACCCCACACTCTCTGTGTCACTGCCCCTGTACCCCACACTCTCTGTGTCACTGCCCCTGTACCCCACACTCTCTGTGTCACTGCCCCTGTACCCCACACTCTCTGTGTCACTGCCCCTGTACCCCACACTCTCTGTGTCACTGCCCCTGTACCCCACACTCTCTGTGTCACTGCCCCTGTACCCCACACTCTCTGTGTCACTGCCCCTGTACCCCACACTCTCTGTGTCACTGCCCCTGTACCCCACACTCTCTGTGTCACTGCCCCTGTACCCCACACTCTCTGTGTCACTGCCCCTGTACCCCACACTCTCTGTGTCACTGCCCCTGTACCCCACACTCTCTGTGTCACTGCCCCTGTACCCCACACTCTCTGTGTCACTGCCCCTGTACCCCACACTCTCTGTGTCACTGCCCCTGTACCCCACACTCTCTGTGTCACTGCCCCCTGTACCCCACACTCTCTGTGTCACTGCCCCCTGTACCCCACACTCTCTGTGTCACTGCCCCCTGTACCCCACACTCTCTGTGTCACTGCCCCTGTACCCCACACTCTCTGTGTCACTGCCCCTGTACCCCACACTCTCTGTGTCACTGCCCCTGTACCCCACACTCTCTGTGTCACTGCCCCTGTACCCCACACTCTCTGTGTCACTGCCCCTGTACCCCACACTCTCTGTGTCACTGCCCCTGTACCCCACACTCTCTGTGTCACTGCCCCTGTACCCCACACTCTCTGTGTCACTGCCCCTGTACCCCACACTCTCTGTGTCACTGCCCCTGTACCCCACACTCTCTGTGTCACTGCCCCTGTACCCCACACTCTCTGTGTCACTGCCCCTGTACCCCACACTCTCTGTGTCACTGCCCCTGTACCCCACACTCTCTGTGTCACTGCCCCTGTACCCCACACTCTCTGTGTCACTGCCCCTGTACCCCACACTCTCTGTGTCACTGCCCCTGTACCCCACACTCTCTGTGTCACTGCCCCTGTACCCCACACTCTCTGTGTCACTGCCCCTGTACCCCACACTCTCTGTGTCACTGCCCCCTGTACCCCACACTCTCTGTGTCACTGCCCCTGTACCCCACACTCTCTGTGTCACTGCCCCTGTACCCCACACTCTCTGTGTCACTGCCCCTGTACCCCACACTCTCTGTGTCACTGCCCCTGTACCCCACACTCTCTGTGTCACTGCCCCTGTACCCCACACTCTCTGTGTCACTGCCCCTGTACCCCACACTCTCTGTGTCACTGCCCCTGTACCCCACACTCTCTGTGTCACTGCCCCTGTACCCCACACTCTCTGTGTCACTGCCCCTGTACCCCACACTCTCTGTGTCACTGCCCCTGTACCCCACACTCTCTGTGTCACTGCCCCTGTACCCCACACTCTCTGTGTCACTGCCCCTGTACCCCACACTCTCTGTGTCACTGCCCCTGTACCCCACACTCTCTGTGTCACTGCCCCTGTACCCCACACTCTCTGTGTCACTGCCCCTGTACCCCACACTCTCTGTGTCACTGCCCCTGTACCCCACACTCTCTGTGTCACTGCCCCTGTACCCCACACTCTCTGTGTCACTGCCCCTGTACCCCACACTCTCTGTGTCACTGCCCCTGTACCCCACACTCTCTGTGTCACTGCCCCTGTACCCCACACTCTCTGTGTCACTGCCCCTGTACCCCACACTCTCTGTGTCACTGCCCCTGTACCCCACACTCTCTGTGTCACTGCCCCTGTACCCCACACTCTCTGTGTCACTGCCCCTGTACCCCACACTCTCTGTGTCACTGCCCCTGTACCCCACACTCTCTGTGTCACTGCCCCTGTACCCCACACTCTCTGTGTCACTGCCCCTGTACCCCACACTCTCTGTGTCACTGCCCCTCTACCCCACACTCTCTGTGTCACTGCCCCTGTACCCCACACTCTCTGTGTCACTGCCCCTGTACCCCACACTCTCTGTGTCACTGCCCCTGTACCCCACACTCTCTGTGTCACTGCCCCTGTACCCCACACTCTCTGTGTCACTGCCCCTGTACCCCACACTCTCTGTGTCACTGCCCCTGTACCCCACACTCTCTGTGTCACTGCCCCTGTACCCCACACTCTCTGTGTCACTGCCCCTGTACCCCACACTCTCTGTGTCACTGCCCCTGTACCCCACACTCTCTGTGCCATTCCCCCTGTACCCCACACTCTCTGTGTCATTCCCCCTGTACCCCACACTCTCTGTCTCACTGCCCCTGTACCCCACACTCTCTGTGTCACTGCCCCTGTACCCCACACTCTCTGTGTCACTCCCCCTGTACCCCACACTCTCTGTGTCACTGCCCCTGTACCCCACACTCTCTGTCTCACTAGCCCTGTACCACACACTCTCTGTGTCTTTCCCCCTGTACCCCACACTCTCTGTGTCACTGCCCCTGTACCCCACACTCTCTGTGTCACTGCCCCTGTACCCCACACTCTCTGTGTCACTGCCCCTGTACCCCACACTCTCTGTGTCAGTGCCCCTGTACCCCACACTCTCTGTGTCACTGCCCCTGTACCCCACACTCTCTGTGTCACTGCCCCTGTACCCCACAATCTCTGCGTCGCTGCCCCTGTACCCCACACTCTCTGTGTCACTTCCCCTGTACCCCACACTCTCTGTGTCACTGCCCCTGTACCCCACACTCTCTGTGTCATTCCCCCTGTACCCCACACTCTCTGTGTCACTGCCCCTGTACCCCCACTCTCTGTGTCACTGCCCCAGTAACCCAACACTCTCTGTGTCATGCCCCCTGTACCCCACACTCTCTGTGTCACTTCCCCTGTACCCACACTCTCTGTGTCACTGCCCCTGTACCCCACACTCTCTGTGTCACTGCCCCTGTACCCCACACTCTCTGTGTCACTGCCCCTGTACCCACACTCTCTGTGTCACTGCCCCTGTACCCCACACTCTCTGTGTCACTGCCCCTGTACCCCACACTCTCTGTGGCACTGCTGCTGTACCCCAATCTCTCTGTGTCACTGTCCCTGTATCCCACACTCTCTGTGTCACTTCCCCTGTACCCCACACTCTCTGTGTCACTGCCCCTGTACCCCACACTCTCTGTGTCACTGCCCCTGTACCCCACACTCTCTGTGTCACTGCCCCTGTACCCCACACTCTCTGTGTCACTGCCCCTGTACCCCACACTCTCTGTGTCACTTCCCCTGTACCCCACACTCTCTGTGTCACTGCCCCTGAACCCCACACTGTCTGTGTCACTGCCCCTGTACCCCACACTCTCTGTGTCACTGCCCCTGTACCCCACACTCTCTGTGTCACTGCCCCTGTACCCCACACTCTCTGTGTCACTGCCCCTGTACCCCACACTCTCTGTGTCACTGCCCCTGTACCCCACACTCTCTGTGTCACTGCCCCTGTACCCCACACTCTCTGTGTCACTGCCCCTGTACCCCACACTCTCTGTGTCACTGCCCCTGTACCCCACACTCTCTGTGTCACTGCCCCTGTACCCCACACTCTCTGTGTCACTGCCCCTGTACCCCACACTCTCTGTGTCACTGCCCCTGTACCCCACACTCTCTGTGTCACTGCCCCTGTACCCCACACTCTCTGTGTCACTGCCCCTGTACCCCACACTCTCTGTGTCACTGCCCCTGTACCCCACACTCTCTGTGTCACTGCCCCTGTACCCCACACTCTCTGTGTCACTGCCCCTGTACCCCACACTCTCTGTGTCACTGCCCCTGTACCCCACACTCTCTGTGTCACTGCCCCTGTACCCCACACTCTCTGTGTCACTGCCCCTGTACCCCACACTCTCTGTGTCACTGCCCCTGTACCCCACACTCTCTGTGTCACTGCCCCTGTACCCCACACTCTCTGTGTCACTGCCCCTGTACCCCACACTCTCTGTGTCACTGCCCCTGTACCCCACACTCTCTGTGTCACTGCCCCTGTACCCCACACTCTCTGTGTCACTGCCCCTGTACCCCACACTCTCTGTGTCACTGCCCCTGTACCCCACACTCTCTGTGTCACTGCCCCTGTACCCCACACTCTCTGTGTCACTGCCCCTGTACCCCACACTCTCTGTGTCACTGCCCCTGTAACCCACACTCTCTGTCTCACTGTCCCTGTACCCCACACTCTATGTGTCATTGACCACTACCCACACTCTCTGTCTCATTGCCCTGTACCCCACACTCTCTGTGTCATTCCCCCTGTACCCCACACTCTCTGTGTCACTGCCCCTGTACCCCACACCCTCTGTGTCACTGCCCCTGTACCCCACACACTCTGTGTCACTGCCACTGTACCCCAAACTTTCTTTGTCACTGCCACTAAACCCCACACTCTCTGTGTCACTGCCCCTGTACCCCACACTCTCTGTGTCACTCCCTCTGTACCCCATACACTACGTTTCACTCCCCCTGTACCCCACACTCTCTGTGTCACTCCCCCTGTACCCCACACTCTCTGTGTCACTCCCCCTGTACCCAAAACTCTCTGTGTCATTCCCCTGTACCCCACACTCTCTGTGTCATTCCCCCTGTACCCCACACTCTCTGTGTCACTGCCCCTGTACCCCACACTCTCTGTCTCACTGCCCTGATACCCCACACACTCTGTGTCACTTCACCTGTACCCCACACTCTCTGTGTCACTTCCCCTGTACCCCACACTCTCTGTGTCACTGCCCCTGTACCCCACACTCTCTGTGTCACTGCCCCTGTACCCCACACTCTCTGTGTCACTGCCCCTGTACCCCACACTCTCTGTGTCACTGCCCCTGTACCCCACACTCTCTGTGTCACTGCCCCTGTACCCCACACTCTCTGTGTCACTGCCCCTGTACCCCACACTCTCTGTGTCACTGCCCCTGTACCCCACACTCTCTGTGTCACTGCCCCTGTACCCCACACTCTCTGTGTCACTCCCCTGTACCCCACACTCTCTGTGTCACTGCCCCTGTACCCCACACTCTCTGTGTCACTCCCCCTGTACCCCACACTCTCTGTGTCACTGCCCCTGTACCCCACACTCTCTGTGTCACTGCCCCTGTACCCCACACTCTCTGTGTCACTGCCCCTGTACCCCACACTCTCTGTGTCACTGCCCCTGTACCCCACACTCTCTGTGTCACTGCCCCTGTACCCCACACTCTCTGTGTCACTGCCCCTGTACCCCACACTCTCTGTGTCACTGCCCCTGTACCCCACACTCTCTGTGTCACTGCCCCTGTACCCCACACTCTCTGTGTCACTGCCCCTGTACCCCACACTCTCTGTGTCACTGCCCCTGTACCCCACACTCTCTGTGTCACTGCCGCTGTACCCCACACTCTCTGTGTTAGTGCAACTGTACCCCACACTCTCTGTATCATTGCCCCTGTACCCCACACTCTCTGTGTCACTGCCCCTGTACCCCACCATCTCTGTGTCGCTGCCCCTGTACCCCACACTCTCTGTGTCACTGCCCCTGTACCCCACACTCTCTGTGTCACTGCCCCTGTACCCCACACTCTCTGTGTCACTGCCCCTGTACCCCACACTCTCTGTGTCACTGCCCCTGTACCCCACACTCTCTGTGTCACTGCCCCCTGTACCCCACACTCTCTGTGTCACTGCCCCTGTACCCCACACTCTCTGTGTCACTGCCCCTGTACCCCACACTCTCTGTGTCACTGCCCCTGTACCCCACACTCTCTGTGTCACTGCCCCTGTACCCCACACTCTCTGTGTCACTTCCCTGTACCCCACACTCTCTGTGTCACTGCCCCTGTACCCCACACTCTCTGTGTCACTTCCCCTGTACCCCACACTCTCTGTGTCACTCCCCCGTACCCCACCATCTCTGTGTCGCTGCCCCTGTACCCCACACTCTCTGCGGCACTGCTGCTGTACCCCAATCTCTCTGTGTCACAGTCCCTGTACCCCACACACTTTGTGTCACTTCCCCTGAACCCCACACTCTCTGTGTCACTGCCCCTGTACCCCACACTCTCTGTGTCACTGCCCCTGTACCCCACACTCTCTGTGTCACTGCCCCTGTACCCCACACTCTCTGTGTCACTGCCCCTGTACCCACACTCTCTGTGTCACTGCCCCTGTACCCCACACTCTCTGTGTCACTGCCCTGTACCCCACACTCTCTGTGTCACTCCCCCTGTACCCCACACTCTCTGTGTCACTGCCCCTGTACCCCACACTCTCTGTGTCACTCCCCATGTGTCCCACACTCTCTGTGTCACTGCCCCTGTATCTCACACTCTCTGTGTCCCTGCCCCTGTACCCCACACTCTCTGTGTCAACTCCCCTGTACCCCAAACTCTCTGTGTCACTGCCCCTGTACCCCACACTCTCTGTGTCACAGCCCCTGTACCCCACACTCTCTGTGTCACTGCCCCTGTACCCCACACTCTCTGTGTCACTGCCCCTGTACCCCACACTCTCTGTGTCACTGCCCCTGTACCCCACACTCTCTGTGTCACTGCCCCTGTACCCCACACTCTCTGTGTCACTTCCCCTGTACCCCACACTCTCTGTGACTTTCCCCCTGTACCCCACACTCTCTGTGTCACTGCCCCTGTACCCCACACTCTCTGTGTCATTCCCCCTGTACCCCACACTCTCTGTGTCACTCACCCTGTACCCCACACTCTCTGTGTCACTGCCCCTGTACCCCACACTCTCTGTGTCACTGCCCCTGTACGTCACACTCTCTGTGTCACTGCCGCTGTACCCCACACTCTCTGTGTCACTGCCCCTGTACCCCACACTCTCTGTGTCACTGCCCCTGTACCCCACACTCTCTGTGTCACTGCCCCTGTACCCCACACTCTCTGTGTCACTGCCCCTGTACCCCACACTCTCTGTGTCACTGCCCCTGTACCCCACACTCTCTGTGTCACTGCCCCTGTACCCCACACTCTCTGTGTCACTGCCCCTGTACCCCACACTCTCTGTGTCACTGCCCCTGTACCCCACACTCTCTGTGTCACAGCCCCTGTACCCCACACTCTCTGTGTCATGCCCCCTGTACCCCACACTCTCTGTGTCACTTCCCCTGTACCCCACACTCTCTGTGTCACTTCCCCTGTACCCCACACTCTCTGTGTCACTTCCCCTGTACCCCACACTCTCTGTGTCACTGCCCCTGTACCCCACACTCTCTGTGTCACTGCCCCTGTACCCCACACTCTCTGTGTCACTGCCCCTGTACCCCACACTCTCTGTGTCACTGCCCCTGTACCCCACACTCTCTGTGTCACTGCCCCTGTACCCCACACTCTCTGTGTCACTGCCCCTGTACCCCACACTCTCTGTGTCACTGCCCCTGTACCCCACACTCTCTGTGTCACTGCCCCTGTACCCCACACTCTCTGTGTCACTGCCCCTGTACCCCACACTCTCTGTGTCACTGCCCCTGTACCCCACACTCTCTGTGTCACTGCCCCTGTACCCCACACTCTCTGTGTCACTGCCCCTGTACCCCACACTCTCTGTGTCACTTCCCCTGTACCCCACACTCTCTGTGTCACTGCCCCTGTACCCCACACTCTCTGTGTCACTGCCCCTGTACCCCACACTCTCTGTGTCACTGCCCCTGTACCCCACACTCTCTGTGTCACTGCCCCTGTACCCCACACTCTCTGTGTCACTGCCACTGTACCCCACACTCTCTGTGTCACTGCCCCTGTACCCCACACTCTCTGTGTCACTGCCCCTGTACCCCACACTCTCTGTGTCACTGCCCCTGTACCCCACACTCTCTGTGTCACTGCCCCTGTACCCCACACTCTCTGTGTCACTGCCCCTGTACCCCACACTCTCTGTGTCACTGCCCCTGTACCCCACACTCTCTGTGTCACTGCCCCTGTACCCCACACTCTCTGTGTCACTGCCCCTGTACCCCACACTCTCTGTGTCACTGCCCCTGTACCCCACACTCTCTGTGTCACTGCCCCTGTACCCCACACTCTCTGTGTCACTGCCCCTGTACCCCACACTCTCTGTGTCACTGCCCCTGTACCCCACACTCTCTGTGTCACTGCCCCTGTACCCCACACTCTCTGTGTCACTGCCCCTGTACCCCACACTCTCTGTGTCACTGCCCCTGTACCCCACACTCTCTGTGTCACTGCCCCTGTACCCCACACTCTCTGTGTCACTGCCCCTGTACCCCACACTCTCTGTGTCACTGCCCCTGTACCCCACACTCTCTGTGTCATTCCCCCTGTACCCCACACTCTCTGTGTCACTGCCCCTGTACCCCACACTCTCTGTGTCACTGCCCCTGTACCCCACACTCTCTGTGTCACTGCCCCTGTACCCCACACTCTCTGTGTCACTGCCCCTGTACCCCACACTCTCTGTGTCACTGCCCCTGTACCCCACACTCTCTGTGTCACTGCCCCTGTACCCCACACTCTCTGTGTCACTGCCCCTGTACCCCACACTCTCTGTGTCACTCCCCTGTACCCCACACTCTCTGTGTCACTGCCCCTGTACCCCACACTCTCTGTGTCACTGCCCCTGTACCCCACACTCTCTGTGTCACTGCCCCTGTACCCCACACTCTCTGTGTCACTGCCCCTGTACCCCACACTCTCTGTGTCACTGCCCCTGTACCCCACACTCTCTGTGTCACTGCCCCTGTACCCCACACTCTCTGTGTCACTGCCCCTGTACCCCACACTCTCTGTGTCACTGCCCCTGTACCCCACACTCTCTGTGTCACTGCCCCTGTACCCCACACTCTCTGTGTCACTGCCCCTGTACCCCACACTCTCTGTGTCACTGCCCCTGTACCCCACACTCTCTGTGTCACTGCCCCTGTACCCCACACTCTCTGTGTCACTGCCCCTGTACCCCACACTCTCTGTGTCACTGCCCCTGTACCCCACACTCTCTGTGTCACTGCCCCTGTACCCCACACTCTCTGTGTCACTGCCCCTGTACCCCACACTCTCTGTGTCACTGCCCCTGTACCCCACACTCTCTGTGTCACTGCCCCTGTACCCCACACTCTCTGTGTCACTGCCCCTGTACCCCACACTCTCTGCGTCACTTCACCTGTACCCCACACTCTCTGTGTCAATGCCCCAGTACCCCACACTCTCTTTGTCACTGCCCCTGTACCCCACACTCTCTGTGTCACTGCCCCTGTACCCCACACTCTCTGTGTCACTGCCCCTGTACCCCACACTCTCTGTGTCACTGCCCCTGTACCCCACACTCTCTGTGTCACTCCCCTGTACCCCACACTCTCTGTGTCACTGCCCCTGTACCCCACACTCTCTGTGTCACTGCCCCTGTACCCCACACTCTCTGTGTCACTGCCCCTGTACCCCACACTCTCTGTGTCACTGCCCCTGTACCCCACACTCTCTGTGTCACTGCCCCTGTACCCCACACTCTCTGTGTCACTGCCCCTGTACCCCACACTCTCTGTGTCACTGCCCCTGTACCCCACACTCTCTGTGTCACTGCCCCTGTACCCCACACTCTCTGTGTCACTGCCCCTGTACCCCACACTCTCTGTGTCACTGCCCCTGTACCCCACACTCTCTGTGTCACTGCCCCTGTACCCCACACTCTCTGTGTCAGTACCCCTGTACCCCACACTCTCTGTATCATTGCCCTGTACCCCACACTCTCTGTGTCACTTCCACTGTACCCCACACTCTCTGTGTCACTGCCCCTGTACCCCACACTCTCTGTGTCACTCCCCCTGTACCCCACACTCTCTGTGTCACTGCCCCTGTACCCCACACTCTCTGTGTCACTGCCCCTGTACCCCACACTCTCTGTGTCACTGCCCCTGTACCCCACACTCTCTGTGTCACTGCCCCTGTACCCCACACTCTCTGTGTCACTGCCCCTGTACCCCACACTCTCTGTGTCACTGCCCCTGTACCCCACACTCTCTGTGTCACTTCCCCCTGTACCCCACACTCTCTGTGTCACTGCCCCTGTACCCCACACTCTCTGTGTCACTGCCCCTGTACCCCACACTCTCTGTGTCATTCCCCCTGTACCCCACACTCTCTGTGTCACTGCCCCTGTACCCCACACTCTCTGTGTCACTGCCCCTGTACCCCACACTCTCTGTGTCACTGCCCCTGTACCCCACACTCTCTGTGTCACTGCCCCTGTACCCCACACTCTCTGTGTCACTGCCCCTGTACCCCACACTCTCTGTGGCACTGCCCCTGTACCCCACACTCTCTGTGTCACTGCCCCTGTACCCCAATCTCTCTGTGTCACTGTCCCTGTATCCCACACTCTCTGTGTCACATCCCCTGAACCCCACACTCTCTGTGTCACTTCCCCTGTACCCCACACTCTCTGTGTCATTGCCCTGTACCCCACACACTCTGTGTCACTTCCCCTGTACCCTACACTCTCTGTGTCACTGCCCCTGTACCCACACTCTCTGTGTCACTGCCCCTGTACCCCACACTCTCTGTGTCACTGCCCCTGTACCCAACACTCTCTGTGTCACTGCCCCTGTACCCCACACTCTCTGTATCACTGCCCCTGTACCCCACACTCTCTGTGTCACTGCCCCTGTACCCTACACACTCTGTGTCACTGCTCCTGTACCCCACACTCTCTGTGTCACTGCCCCTGTACCCCACACTCTCTGTGTCATTCCCCCTGTACCCCACACTCTCTGTGTCACTGCCCCTGTACCCCACACTCTCTGTCTCACTGCCCCTGTACCCCACACACTCTGTGTCACTGCCACTGTACCCCACACTCTCTGTGTCACTGCCCCTGTACCACACACTCTCTGTGTCACTGCCCCTGTACCCCACAATCTCTGTGTCACTGCCCCTGTACCCCACACTCTCTGTGTCACTGCACCTGTACCCCACACTCTCTGTGTCATTGCCCCTGTACCCCACACTCTCTGTCTCACTGCCCCTGTACCCCACACTCTCTGTGTCACTTCACCTGTACCCCACACTCTCTGTGTCACTTCACCTGTACCCCACACTCTCTGTGTCACTGTCCCTGTACCCCACACTCTCTGTGTCACTGCCCCTGTACCCCACACTCTCTGTGTCACTGCCCCTGTACCCCACACTCTCTGTGTCACTGCCACTGTACCCCACACTCTCTGTGTCACTGCCACTGTACCCCACACTCTTTGTGTTAATTCGCCTGTACCCCACACTCTCTGTGTCACCCACCTATACCCCACACTCTCTGTGTCACAGCCCCTGTAACCCACATTCTCTGTGTCACTGTCCCTGTACCCCACACTCTCTGTGTCACTCCCCCTGTACCTCACACTCTCTGTGTCACAGCCCCTGTACCCCACACTCTCTGTGTCACTGCCACTGTACCCCACACTCTCTGTGTCACTGCCCCTGTACCCCACACACTCTGTGTCACTGCCCCTGTACCCCACACTCTCTGTGTCACTGCCCCTGTACCCCACACTCTCTGTATCACTGCCAATGTACCCCACACTCTCTGTGTCAGTTCCCCTGTACCCCACACTCTCTGTCTCATTGCCCCTGTACCCCACAATTTCTGTGTCACTGCGGCTGTACCCCACACTCTCTGTGTCAGTGCCCCTGTACCCCACACTCTCTGTCTCATTGCCCCTGTACCCCACACTCTCTGTGTCACTGCCTCTGTACCCCACACTCTCTGTGTCACTGCCGTTGTACCCCACACTCTCTGTGTCACTGCCCCTGTACCCCACACTCTCTGTGTCACTGCCCCTGTACCCCACACTCTCTGTGTCACTGCCCCTGTACCCCACACTCTCTGTGTCACTGCCCCTGTACCCCACACTCTCTGTGTCACTGCCCCTGTACCCCACACTCTCTGTGTCACTGCCCCTGTACCCCACACTCTCTGTGTCACTGCCCCTGTACCCCACACTCTCTGTATCATTGCCCTGTACCCCACACTCTCTGTGTCAATTCCACTGTACCCTACACTCTCTGTGTCACTGCCCCTGTACCCCACACTCTCTGTGTCACTTCCCCTGTACCCCACACTCTCTGTGTCACTGCCCCTGTACCCCACACTCTCTGTGTCATTGCCCCTGTACCCCACACTCTCTGTGTCACTTCCCCTGTACCCCACACTCTCTGTGTCACTGCCCCTGTACCCCACACTCTCTGTGTCACTCACCCTGTACCCCACACTCTCTGTGTCACTGCCCCTGTACCCCACAATCTCTGTGTCACTGCCCCTGTACGCCACACTCTCTGTGTCACTGCCCCTGTACCCCACACTCTCTGTGTCACCTCCCCTGTACCCCACACACTCTGTGTCACTTCACCCTGTACCCCACACTCTCTGTGTCACTGCCCCTGTACCCCACACTCTCTGTGTCACTGCCCCTGTACCCCACACTCTCTGTGTCACTTCCCCTGTACCCCACACTCTCTGTGTCATTCCCCCTGTACCCCACACTCTCTGTGTCTCTCACCCTGTACCCCACACTCTCTGTGTCACTTCCCCTGTACCCCACACTCTCTGTGTCACTGCCCCTGTACCCCACACTCTCTGTGTCAATCCCCCTGTACCCCACACTCTCTGTGTCACTTCCCCTGTACCCACACTCTCTGTGTCACTGCCCCTGTACCCCACACTCTCTGTGTCACTGCCACTGAACCCGACACTCTCTGTGTCACTGCCCCTGTACCCCACACTCTCTGTGTCACTGCCCCTGTACCCCACACTCTCTGTGTCACTGCCCCTGTACCCCACACTCTCTGTGTCACTGCCCCTGTACCCCACACTCTCTGTGTCACTGCCCCTGTACCCCACACTCTCTGTGTCACTGCCCCTGTACCCCACACTCTCTGTGTCACTGCCCCTGTACCCCACACTCTCTGTGTCACTGCCCCTGTACCCCACACTCTCTGTGTCACTGCCCCTGTACCCCACACTCTCTGTGTCACTGCCCCTGTACCCCACACTCTCTGTGTCACTGCCCCTGTACCCCACACTCTCTGTGTCACTGCCCCTGTACCCCACACTCTCTGTGTCACTGCCCCTGTACCCCACACTCTCTGTGTCACTGCCCCTGTACCCCACACTCTCTGTGTCACTGCCCCTGTACCCCACACTCTCTGTGTCACTGCCCCTGTACCCCACACTCTCTGTGTCACTGCCCCTGTACCCCACACTCTCTGTGTCACTGCCCCTGTACCCCACACTCTCTGTGTCACTGCCCCTGTACCCCACACTCTCTGTGTCACTGCCCCTGTACCCCACACTCTCTGTGTCATTGCCCTGTACCCCACACTCTCTGTGTCACTGCCCCTGTACCCCACACTCTCTGTGTCACTTCCCCTGTACCCCACACTCTCTGTGTCACTGCCCCTGTACCCCACACTCTCTGTGTCACTGCCCCTGTACCCCACACTCTCTGTGTCACTGCCCCTGTACCCCACACTCTCTGTGTCACTGCCCCTGTACCCCACACTCTCTGTGTCACTGCCCCTGTACCCCACACTCTCTGTGTCACTGCCCCTGTACCCCACACTCTCTGTGTCACTGCCCCTGTACCCCACACTCTCTGTGTCACTGCCCCTGTACCCCACACTCTCTGTGTCACTCACCCTGTACCCCACACTCTCTGTGTCATTGCCCTGTACCCCACACTCTCTGTGTCACTTCCCCTGTACCTCACACTCTCTGTGTCACTCACCCTGTACCCCACACTCTCTGTGTCACTGCCCCTGTACCCCACACTCTCTGTGTCACTTCACCTGTACCCCACACTCTCTGTGTCACTGCCCCTGTACCCCACACTCTCTGTGTCACTGCCCTGGTACCCCACACTCTCTGTGTCACTGCCCCTGTACCCCACACTCTCTGTCTCACTGCCCCTGTACCCCACACTCTCTGTGTCACTACCAATGTACCCCACACTCTCTGTGTCATTCCCCCTGTACCCCACACTCTCTGTGTCACTCCCCCTGTACCCACACTCTCTGTGTCACTGCCCCTGTACCCCACACTCTCTGTGTCACTGCCCCTGTACCCCACACTCTCTGTGTCACTGCCCCTGTACCCCACACTCTGTGTCACTTCCGCTGTACCCCACACTCTCTGTGTCACTTCCCCTGTACCCCACACTCTCTGTGTCACTGCCCCTGTACCCCACACTCTCTGTCTCACTGCCCCTGTACCCCACACTCTCTGTGTCACTGCCCTGTACCCCACACTCTCTGTGTCACTGCCCCTGTACCCCACACTCTCTGTGTCATTCCCCCTGTACCCACACTCTCTGTGTCACTGCCCCTGTACCCCACACTCTCTGTGTCACTGCCGCTGTACCCCACACTCTCTGTGTCACTGCCCCTGTACCCCACACTCTCTGTGTCACTGCCCCTGTACCCCACACTCTCTGTATCACTGCCACCGTACCCCACAATCTCTGTGTCACTGCCCCTGTACCCCACACTCTCTGTGTCACTGCCCCTGTACCCCACACTCTCTGTGTCACTGCCCCTGTACCCCACACTCTCTGTGTCACTGCCCCTGTACCCCACACTCTCTGTCTCACTGCCCCTGTACCCCACACTCTCTGTGTCACTGCCCCTGTACCCCACACTCTCTGTGTCACTGCCCCTGTACCCCACACTCTCTGTGTCACTGCCCCTGTACCCCACACTCTCTGTGTCACTGCCCCTGTACCCCACACTCTCTGTGTCACTGCCCCTGTACCACACACTCTCTGTGTCACTGCCCCTGTACCCCACACTCTCTGTGTCACTGCCCCTGTACCCCACACTCTCTGTGTCACTCTCCCGTACCCCACACTCTCTGTGTCACTGCCCCTGTACCCCACACTCTCTGTGTCACTGCCCCTGTACCCCACACTCTCTGTGTCACTTCCCCTGTACCCCACACTCTCTGTGTCACTGCCCCTGTACCCCACACTCTCTGTGTCACTGCCCCTGTACCCCACACTCTCTGTGTCACTGCCCCTGTACCCCACATTCTCTGTGTCACTGCCCCTGTACCCCACACTCTCTGTGTCACTGCCCCTGTACCCCACACTCTCTGTGTCACTGCCCCTGTACCCCACACTCTCTGTGTCACTGCCCCTGTACCCCACACTCTCTGTGTCACTGCCCCTGTACCCCACACTCTCTGTGTCACTTCCCCTGTACCCCACACTCTGTGTCACTGCCCCTGTACCCCACACTCTCTGTATCATTGCCCTGTACCCCACACTCTCTGTGTCACTGCCCCTGTACCCCACACTCTCTGTGTCACTGCCCCTGTACCCCACACTCTCTGTGTCACTGCCCCTGTACCCCACACTCTCTGTGTCACTTCCCCTGTACCCCACACTCTCTGTGTCACTGCCCCTGTACCCCACACTCTCTGTGTCACTGCCCCTGTACCCCACACTCTCTGTGTCACTGCCCCTGTACCCACACTCTCTGAGTCACTGCCCCTGTACCCCACACTCTCTGTGTCACTGCCCCTGTACCCCACACTCTCTGTGTCACTGCCCCTGTACCCCACACTCTCTGTGTCACTGCCCCTGTACCCCACACTCTCTGTGTCACTGCCCCTGTACCCACA
Source organism: Carcharodon carcharias (assembly GCF_017639515.1). Taxonomy (NCBI): domain Eukaryota; kingdom Metazoa; phylum Chordata; class Chondrichthyes; order Lamniformes; family Lamnidae; genus Carcharodon; species Carcharodon carcharias. The sequence continues at coordinate 197,797,618 of NC_054472.1, forward strand.
CTCTCTGTGTCACTGCCCCTGTACCCACACTCTCTGTGTCACTGCCCCTGTACCCCACACTCTCTGTGTCACTGCCCCTGTACCCCACACTCTCTGTGTCACTGCCCCTGTACCCCACACTCTCTGTGTCACTGCCCCTGTACCCCACACTCTCTGTGTCACTGCCCCTGTACCCCACACTCTCTGTGTCACTGCCCCTGTACCCCACACTCTCTGTGTCACTTCCCCTGAACCCCACACTCTCTGTGTCACTTGCCCTGTACCCCACACTCTCTGTGTCACTGCCCCTGTACCCCACACTCTCTGTGTCACTGCCCCTGTACCCCACACACTCTGTGTCACTGCCCCTGTACCCACACTCTCTGTGTCACTGCCCCTGTACCCCACACTCTCTGTGTCACTGCCCCTGTACCCCACACTCTCTGTGTCACTGCCCCTGTACCCACACTCTCTGTGTCACTCCCCCTGTACCCCACACTCTCTGTGCAATTCCCCCTGTACCCACACTCTCTGTGTCACTGCCCCTGTACCCCACACTCTCTGTGTCACTTCCCCTGTACCCCACACTCTCTGTGTCACTGCCCCTGTACCCCACACTCTCTGTGTCACTGCCCCTGTACCCCACACTCTCTGTGTCACTGCCCCTGTACCCCACACTCTCTGTGTCACTGCCCCTGTACCCCACACTCTCTGTGTCACTGCCCCTGTACCCCACACTCTCTGTGTCACTGCCCCTGTACCCCACACTCTCTGTGTCACTGCCCCTGTACCCCACACTCTCTGTGTCACTGCCCCTGTACCCCACACTCTCTGTGTCACTGCCCCTGTACCCCACACTCTCTGTGTCACTGCCCCTGTACCCCACACTCTCTGTGTCACTGCCCCTGTACCCCACACTCTCTGTGTCACTGCCCCTGTACCCCACACTCTCTGTGTCACTGCCCCTGTACCCCACACTCTCTGTGTCACTGCCCCTGTACCCCACACTCTCTGTGTCACTGCCCCTGTACCCCACACTCTCTGTGTCACTGCCCCTGTACCCCACACTCTCTGTGTCACTGCCCCTGTACCCCACACTCTCTGTGTCACTGCCCCTGTACCCCACACACTCTTTGTCACTGCCCCTGTACCCCACACTCTCTGTGTCACTGCCCCTGTACCCCACACTCTCTGTGTCACTGCCACTGTACCCCACACTCTCTGTGTCACTGCCCCTGTACCCCACACTCTCTGTGTCACTGCCCCTGTACCCCACACTCTCTGTGTCACTGCCCCTGTACCCCACACTCTCTGTGTCACTGCCCCTGTACCCCACACTCTCTGTGTCACTGCCCCTGTACCCCACACTCTCTGTGTCACTGCCCCTGTACCCCACACTCTCTGTGTCAATCCCCCTGTACCCCACACTCTCTGTGTCACTGCCCCTGTACCCCACACTCTCTGTGTCACTGCCCCTGTACCCCACACTCTCTGTGTCATCCCCCTGTACCCCACACTCTCTGTGTCACTGTCGCTGTACCCCACACTCTCTGTGTCATTGCTCCTGTACCCCACACTCTCTGTGTCACTGCCCCTGTACCCCACACTCTCTGTGTCACTGCCCCTGTACCCCACACTCTCTGAGTCACTGCCCCTGTACCCCACACTCTCTGTGTCACTGCCCCTGTACCCCACACTCTCTGTGTCACTGCCCCTGTACCCCACACTCTCTGTGTCACTGCCCCTGTACCCCACACTCTCTGTGTCACTGCCCCTGTACCCCACACTCTCTGTGTCAATGCCCCTGTACCCCACACTCTCTGTGTCACTGCCCCTGTACCCCACACTCTCTGTGTCACTGCCCCTGTACCCCACACTCTCTGTGTCACTTCCCCTGTACCCCACACTCTCTGTGTCACTGCCCCTGTACCCCACACTCTCTGTGTCACTGCCCCTGTACCCCACACTCTCTGTGTCACTGCCCCTGTACCCCACACTCTCTGTGTCACTGCCCCTGTACCCCACACTCTCTGTGTCACTGCCCCTGTACCCCACACTCTCTGTGTCACTGCCCCTGTACCCCACACTCTCTGTGTCACTTCCCCTGTACCCCACACTCTCTGTGTCACTGCCCCCTGTACCCCACACTCTCTGTGTCACTGCCCCTGTACCCCACACTCTCTGTGTCACTGCCCCTGTACCCCACACTCTCTGTGTCACTGCCCCTGTACCCCACACTCTCTGTGTCACTGCCCCTGTACCCCACACTCTCTGTGTCACTGCCCCTGTACCCCACACTCTCTGTGTCACTGCCCCTGTACCCCACACTCTCTGTGTCACTGCCCCTGTACCCCACACTCTCTGTGTCACTGCCCCTGTACCCCACACTCTCTGTGTCACTGCCCCTGTACCCCACACTCTCTGTGTCACTGCCCCTGTACCCCACACTCTCTGTGTCACTGCCCCTGTACCCCACACTCTCTGTGTCACTGCCCCTGTACCCCACACTCTCTGTGTCACTGCCCCTGTACCCCACACTCTCTGTGTTAATGCCCCTGTACCCCACACTCTCTGTGTCACTGCCCCTGTACCCCATACTCTCTGTGTCACTGCCCCTGTACCCCACACTCTCTGTGTCACTGCCCCTGTACCCCACACTCTCTGTGTCACTTCCCCTGTACCCCACACTCTCTGTGTCACTGCCCCTGTACCCCACACTCTCTGTGTCACTGCCCCTGTACCCCACACTCTCTGTGTCACTGCCCCTGTACCCCACACTCTCTGTGTCACTGCCCCTGTACCCCACACTCTCTGTGTCACTGCCCCTGTACCCCACACTCTCTGTGTCACTGCCCCTGTACCCCACACACTCTGTGTCACGGCCCCTGTACCCCACACTCTCTGTGTCACTGCCCCTATACCCCACACTCACTGTGTCACTGCCCCTGAACCCCACACTGTCTGTGTCACTGCCCCTGTACCCCACACTCTCTGTGTCACTGCCCCTGTACCCCACACTCTCTGTGTCACTGCCCCTGTACCCCACACTCTCTGTGTCACTGCCCCTGTACCCCACACTCTCTGTGTCACTGCCCCTGTACCCCACACTCTCTGTGTCACTGCCCCTGTACCCCACACTCTCTGTGTCACTGCCCCTGTACCCCACACTCTCTGTGTCACTTCACCTGTACCCCACACTCTCTGTGTCACTGCCCCTGTACCCCACACTCTCTGTGTCACTGCCCCTGTACCCCACACTCTCTGTGTCACTGCCACTGTACCCCACACTCTCTGTGTCACTGCCCCTGTACCCCACACTCTCTGTGTCACTGCCCCTGTACCCCACACTCTCTGTGTCACTGCCCCTGTACCCCACACTCTCTGTGTCACTTCCCCTGTACCCCACACTCTCTGTGTCACTGCCCCTGTACCCCACACTCTCTGTGTCATTCCCCCTGTACCCCACACTCTCTGTCTCACTGCCCCTGTACCCCACACTCTCTGTGTCACTGCCCCTGTACCCCACACTCTCTGTGTCATTCCCCTGTACCCCACACTCTCTGTGTCACTGCCCTGTACCCCACACTCTCTGTGTCACTCCCCCTGTACCCCAAACTCTCTGTGTCATTCCCCCTGTACCCCACACTCTCTGTGTCGCTGCCCCTGTACCCCACGCTCTCTGTCTCACTGCCACTGTACCCCACACTCTCTGTCATTGCCCCTGTACCCCACACACTCTGGCTCACTACCCCTGTACCCCACACTCTCTGTCTCATTGCCCCTGTACCCCACACTCGCTGTGTCAGTCCCCCTGTACCCCACAATATCTGGGTCACTTCCCCTGTACCCCACACTCTCTGTGTCACTGCCGCTGTACCCCACGCTCTCTGAGTCACCTCCCCTGTACCCCACACACTCTGTGCTACTTCACCTGTACCCCACACTCTCTGTGTCACCTCCCCTGTACCCCACACTCTCTGTGTCACTGCCCCTGTACCCCACACTCTGTGTGTCACTGCCCCTGTACCCCACACTTTCTGTGTCACTGCCCCTGTACCCCACACTCTCTGTGTCACTTCCCACGTACCCCACACTCTCTGTGTCACTGCCCCTGTACCCCACACTCTCTGTGTCACTTCCCCTGTACCCCACACTCTCTGTGTCACTTCCCCTGTACCCCACACTCTCTGTGTCACTGCCCCTGTACCCCACACTCTCTGTGTCACTGCCCCTGTACCCCACACTCTCTGTGTCACTGCCCCTGTACCCCACACTCTCTGTGTCACTGCCCCTGTACCCCACACTCTCTGTGTCACTGCCCCTGTACCCCACACTCTCTGTGTCACTGCCCCTGTACCCCACACTCTCTGTGTCACTGCCCCTGTACCCCACACTCTCTGTGTCACTGCCCCTGTACCCCACACTCTCTGTGTCACTGCCCCTGTACCCCACACTCTCTGTGTCACTGCCCCTGTACCCCACACTCTCTGTGTCACTGCCCCTGTACCCCACACTCTCTGTGTCACTGCCCCTGTACCCCACACTCTCTGTGTCACTGCCCCTGTACCCCACACTCTCTGTGTCACTGCCCCTGTACCCCACACTCTCTGTGTCACTGCCCCTGTACCCCACACTCTCTGTGTCACTTCCCCTGTACCCCACACTCTCTGTGTCACTGCCCCTGTACCCACACTCTCTGTGTCACTGCCCCTGTACCCCACACTCTCTGTGTCACTGCCCCTGTACCCCACACTCTCTGTGTCACTGCCCCTGTACCCCACACTCTCTGTGTCACTGCCCCTGTACCCCACACTCTCTGTGTCATTCCCCTGTACCCCACACTCTCTGTGTCACTGCCCCTGTACCCCACACTCTCTGTGTCACTGCCCCTGTACCCCACACTCTCTGTGTCACTGCCCTGTACCCCACACTCTCTGTGTCACTGCCCCTGTACCCCACACTCTCTGTGTCATTGCCCCTGTACCCCACACTCTCTGTGTCACTTCCCCTGTACCCCACACTCTCTGTGTCACTGCCCCTGTACCCCACACTCTCTGTGTCACTGCCCCTGTACCCCACACTCTCTGTGTCACTGCCCCCTGTACCCCACACTCTCTGTGTCACTGCCCCTGTACCCCACACTCTCTGTGTCACTGCCCCTGTACCCCACACTCTCTGTGTCACTGCCCCTGTACCCCACACTCTCTGTTTCACTGCCCCTGTACCCCACACTCTCTGTGTCACTGCCCCTGTACCCCACACTCTCTGTGTCACTGCCCCTGTACCCCACACTCTCTGTGTCACTGCCCCTGTACCCCACACTCTCTGTGTCACTGCCCCTGTACCCCACACTCTCTGTGTCACTGCCCCTGTACCCCACACTCTCTGTGTCACTGCCCCTGTACCCCACACTCTCTGTCTCACTGCCCCTGTACCCCACACTCTCTGTGTCACTGCCCCTGTACCCCACACTCTCTGTGTCACTGCCCCTGTACCCCACACTCTCTGTGTCACTGCCCCTGTACCCCACACTCTGTGTCACTGCCCCTGTACCCCACACTCTCTGTGTCGCTGCCCCTGTACCCCACACTCTCTGTAGTCACTTCCCCTGTACCCCACACCTCTGTGTCACTTCCCCTGTACCCACACTCTCTGTGTCACTCCCCTGTACCCCCACACTTCTGTGTCACTGCCCCTGTACCCCACACTCTCTGTGTCACTCCTCCTGTACCCCACACTCTCTGTGTCACTGCCCCTGTACCCCACACTCTCTGTGTCACCTCCCCTGTACCCACACTCTCAGTGTCACTGCCCCTGTACCCCACACTCTCTGTGTGATGGCCTCTGTACCCCACACTCTCTGTGTCTCTGCCCCTGTACCCCACACTCTCTGTGTCACTGCCCCTGTACCCCACACTCTCTGTGTCACTGTCCCAATACCCCACACTCTCTGTCTCACTGCCCCTGTGCCCCACACTCTCTGTTTCACGGCCCCTGTACCCCACACTCCCTGTGTCACTGTCCCTGTACGTCACACTCTCTGTGTCCTGCCCCTGTACCCCACACTCTCGTCTCACTGCCCCTGTACCCCAAACGCTCTGTGTCACTGCCCCTGTACCCCACACTCTCTGGGTCACTGCCCCTGTACCCCACACTCTCTGTTTCACTGCCCCTGTACCCCACACTCTCTGTGTCACTGCCCCTGTACCCCACACTCTCTGTGTCAGTTCCCCTGTACCCCACACTCTCTGTGTCACTGCCCCTGTACCCCACACTCTCTGTGTCACTGCCCCTGTACCCCACACTCTCTGTGTCACTGCCCCTGTACCCCACACTCTCTGTGTCACTGCCCCTGTACCCCACACTCTCTGTGTCACTGCCCCTGTACCCCACACTCTCTGTGTCACTGCCCCTGTACCCCACACTCTCTGTGTCACTTCCCCTGTACCCCACACTCTCTGTGTCACTGCCCCTGTACCCCACACTCTCTGTGTCACTGCCCCTGTACCCCACACTCTCTGTGTCACTGCCCCTGTACCCCACACTCTCTGTGTCACTGCCCCTGTACCCCACACTCTCTGTGTCACTGCACCTGTACCCCACACTCTCTGTGTCACTGCCCCTGTACCCCACACTCTCTGTGTCATTGCCCCTGTACCCCACACTCTCTGTCCAACTGTCCCTGTACCCCACACTCTCTGTGTCACAATCCCTGTACCCCACACTCTCTGTGTCATTCCCCCTGTACCCTACACTCTCTGTGTCACTGCCCCTGTACCCCACACTCTCTGTGTCATTCCCCCTGTACCCCACACTCTCTGTCTCACTGCCCCTGTACCCCACACGCTCTGTCTCACTGCCCCTGTACCCCACACTCTCTTTGTCTTTCCATCTGTACCCCACACTCTCTGTGTCACAGTCCCTGTACCCCACACTCTCTGTGTCACTCCCCCTGTACCCCATACTCTCTGTGTCATTCCCCCTGTACCCCACACTCTCTGTGTCACTTCACCTGTACCCCACGCTCTCTGTCTCACTGCCACTGTACCCCACACTCTCTGTGTCACTTCACCTGTACCCCACACTCTCTGTGTCACACCCCCTGTACCCCACACTCTCTGTGTCACTCCCCCTGTACCCCACACTCTCTGGGTCACTGCCCCTGTACCCCACACTCTCTGTGTCACTGCCGCTGTACCCCACACTCTCTGAGTCACCTCCCCTGTACCCCACACACTCTGTGCTACTTCCCCTGTACCCCACACTCTCTGTGTCACCTCCCCTGTACCCCACACTCTCTGTGTCACTGCCCCTGTACCCCACACTCTCTGTGTCACTGCCCCTGTACCCCACTCATTCTGTGTCACTGCCCCTGTACCCCACACTCTCTGTGTCACTTCCCCTGTACCCCACACTCTCTGTGTCACTTCACCTGTACCCCACACTCTCTGTGTCACTTCACCTGTACCCCACACTCTCTGTGTCACTTCACCTGTACCCCACACTCTCTGTGTCACTGCCCCTGTACCCCACACTCTCTATGTCACGGCCCCTGTACCCCACACTCTCTGTGTCACTGCCCCTGTACCCCACACTCTCTGTGTCACTGCCCCTGTACCCCACACTCTCTGTGTCACTGCCCCTGTACCCCACACTCTCTGTGTCACTGCCCCTGTACCCCACACTCTCTGTGTCACTGCCCCTGTACCCCACACTCTCTGTGTCACTTCCCCTGTACCCCACACTCTCTGTGTCAGTGCCCCTGTACCCCACACTCTCTGTGTCATTGCCCTGTACCCCACACTCTCTGTGTCACTTCCACTGTACCCCACACTCTCTGTGTCACTTCCCCTGTACCCCACACTCTCTGTGTCTCTGCCCCTGTACCCCACACTCTCTGTGTCACTGCCCCTGTACCCCACACTCTCTGTCTCACTCCGCCTGTACCCCACACTCTCTGTGTCACTGACCCTGTACCCCACACTCTCTGTGTCACTGCCCCTGTACCCCACACACTCTGTGTCACTGCCCCTGTACCCCACACACTCTGTGTCACTTCCCCTGTACCCCACACTCTCTGTGTCACAGCCCCTGTACCCCACACTCTCTGTCTCACTACCCCTGTACCCCACACACTCTCTGTGCCACTGCCCCTGTACCCCACACTCTCTGTCTCACTGCACCTGTACCCCACACTCTCTGTGTCTTTCCCCCTGTACCCCACACTCTCTGTGTCACTCCCCCTGTACCCCACAATATCTGTGTCACGTCCCCCTGTACCCCACACTATCTGGGTCACTGCCCTGTACCCCACACTCTCTGTGTCACCTGCCCCTGTACCCCATAGTCTCTGTGTCTCTCACCCTGTACCCCACACTCTCTGTGTCACCTCACCTGTACCCCACACTCTCTGTGTCACTGCCCCTGTACCCCACACTCTCTGTGTCACTGCCCCTGTACCCCACACTTTCTGTGTCACTGCCCCTGTACCCCACACTCTCTGTGTCACTTCCCCCGTACCCCACACTCTCTGTGTCACTTCACCTGTACCCCCACTCTCTGTGTCACTTCACCTGTACCCCACACTCTCTGTGTCACTTCCCCTGTACCCCACACTCTCTGTGTCACTTCCCCTGTACCCCACACTCTCTGTGTCACTGCCCCTGTACCCCACACTCTCTGTGTCACTGCCCCTGTACCCCACACTCTCTGTGTCACTGCCCCTGTACCCCACACTCTCTGTGTCACTGCCCCTGTACCCACACTCTCTGTGTCAATGCCCCTGTACCCCACACTCTCTGTGTCACTGCCCCTGTACCCCACACTCTCTGTGTCACTGCCCCTGTACCCCACACTCTCTGTGTCATTGCCCCTGTACCCCACACTCTCTGTGTCACTGCCCCTGTACCCCACACTCTCTGTGTCACTGCCCCTGTACCCCACACTCTCTGTGTCACTTCCCCTGTACCCCACACTCTCTGTGTCACTGCCCCTGTACCCCACACTCTCTGTCTCACTGCCCCTGTACCCCACACTCTCTGTCTCACTGCCCCTGTACCCCACACTCTCTGTGTCACTGCCCCTGTACCCCACACTCTCTGTGTCACTCCCCCTGTACCCCACACACTCTGTCGCACTGCCCCTGTACACCACACACTCTGTGTCACTCCCCCTGCACCCCACACTCTCTGAGTCTCTTTCCCTGTACCCCAAACTCTCTGTGTCACTGCACCTGTACCCCAAACTCTCTATCTCACTACCCCTGTACCCCACACTCTCTGTGTCACTGCCCCTGTACCCCACACTCTCTGTGTCACTGCCCCCGTACCCCACACTCTCTGTGTCACTGCCCCTGTACCCCACACTCTCTGTGTCACTGCCCCTGTACCCCACACTATCTGTGTCACGGCCCCTGTACGCCACACAATCTGTGTCTTTCCCCCTGTACCCCACACTCTCTGCGTCACTCCCCTTGTACCCCACACTCTCTGTGTCACTGCCCGTGTACCCCACACTCTCTGTCCAACTGCCCCTGTACCCCACACTCTCTGTGTCACTGCCCCTGTGCCCCACACTCTCTGTGTCACTGCCCCTGTACCCCACACTCTCTGTGTCACTGCCCCTGTACCCCACACACTCTGTGTCACTGCCACTGTATCCCACACTCTCTGTGTCACTCTCCCTGTACCCCACACTCTCTTTGTCCCTGCCCCTGAACCCCACACTCTCTGTCTCACTGCCCCTGTACCCCACACTCTCTGTGTCTTTCCCCCTGTACCCCACACTCTCTGTGTCACTGCCCCTGTACCCCACACTATCTGTCTCACTGCCCCTGTACCCCACACTCTCTGTGTCACTTCCCCTGTACCCCACACTCTCTGTGTCACTTCCCCTGTACCCCACACTCTCTGTGTCACTTCCCCTGTACCCCACACTCTCTGTGTCATTCCCCCTGTACCCCACACTCTCTGTGTCACTTCCCCTGTACCCCACACTCTCTGTGTCACTGCCCCTGTACCCCACACTCTCTGTGTCACTTCCCCTGTACCCCACACTCTCTGTGTCACTGCCCCTGTACCCCACACTCTCTGGCTCACTGCCCCTGTACCCCACACTCTCTGTGTCACTGCCCCTGTACCCCACACTCTCTGTCTCACTGCCCCTGTACCCCACACTCTCTGTGCCATCCCCCTGTACCCCACACTCTCTGTGTCACTGCCCCTGTACCCCACACTCTCTGTCTCATTGCCACTGTACCCCACACTCTCTGTGTCACTCCCCCTGTACCCCACACTCTCTGTGTCACTGCCCCTGTACCCCACACTCTCTGTGTCACTGCCCCTGTACCCCACACTCTCTGTGTCACTGCCCCTGTACCCCACACTCTCTGTGTCACTGCCCCTGTACCCCACACTCTCTGTGTCACTGCCCCTGTACCCCACACTCTCTGTGTCACTGCCCCTGTACCCCACACTCTCTGTGTCATTGCCCTGTACCCCACACTCTCTGTGTCACTGCCCCTGTACCCCACACTCTCTGTGTCACTCCCCCTGTACCCCACACTCTCTGTGTCACTGCCCCTGTACCCCACAATCTATGTGTCACTGCCACTGTACCCCACACTCTCTGTTTCATTCCCCCTGTACCCCACACTCTCTGTGTCATTCCCCCTGTACCCACACTCTCTGTGTCTTCCCCCTGTACCCCAAACTCTCTGTGTCACTGCCCCTCTACCCCAAAGTCTATGTTTCACTGCCCCTGTACCCCACACTCTCTGTGTCACTGCCCCTGTACCCCACACTCTCTGTGTCACTGCCAATGTACCCCACACTCTCTGTGTCACAGCCCCTGTACCCCACACTCTCTGTGTCACTGTCCCTGTACCCCACACTCTCTGAGTCATTCCCACTGTACCCCACAGTCTCTGTGTCATTTCCCCTGTACCCCACACTCTCTGTGTCATTCCCCCTGTACCCCACAATCTCTGTGTCACTGCCCCTGTACCCCACACTCTCTGTGTCATTGCCCCTGTACCCCACACTCTCTGTGTCACTGTCCCTGTACCCCACACTCTCTGTGTCACTGCCACTGTACCCCACACTCTCTCATTCACTGCCCCTGTACCCCACACTCTCTGTGTCACAGCCCCTGTAACCCACACTCTCTGTGTCACTTCACCTGTACCCCACACTCTCTGTGTCACAGCCCCTGTAACCCACAATCTCTGTGTCACTGCACCTGTAACCCACACTCTCTGTGTCACAGCCCCTGTAACCCACACTCTCTGTGTCACTTCCCCTGTACCCCACACTCTCTGTGTCAGTGCCCCTGTACCCCACACTCTCTGTGTCACACCCCCTGTACCCCACACTATCTGTGTCACTGCCCCTGTACCCAACATATTCTGTGTCAATGCCCCTCTACCCCACACTCTCTGTCTCATGGCCACTGCACCCCACACTCTCTGTTTCACTGTCCCTGTACCCCACAATCTCTGTGTCACTGCCGCTGTACCCCACACACTCTGTGTCACTGCCCCTGTACCCCACACTCTCTGTCTCATTGCCACTGTACTCCAAACACTCTGTGTCAGTCCCCCTGTACCCCACAATATCTGAGTCACTGCCCCTGTACCCCACACTCTCTGTGTCACTGCCGCTGTACCCCACACTCTCTGTGTGACCTCCCCTGTACCCCACACACTCTGTGCCACTTCACCGGTACCCCACACTCTCTGTGTCACCTCCCCTGTACCCCACACTCTCTGTGTCACTGCCCCTGTACCCCACACTCTGTGTGTCACTGCCCCCGTACCCCACACTTTCTGTGTCACTGCCCCTGTACCCCACACTCTCTGTGTCACTGCCCCTGTACCCCACACTCTCTGTGTCACTGCCCCTGTACCCCACACTCTCTGTGTCACAGCCCCTGTACCCCACACTCTCTGTGTCACTGCCCCTGTACCCCACACTCTCTGTGTCACTTCACCAGTATCCCACACTCTCTATGTCATTGCCCCTGTACCCCACACTCTCTGTTTCAGTCCCCCTGTACCCCACACTCTCTGTGTCACTGCCCCTGTACCCCACACTCTCTGTGTCACTGCCCCTGTACCCCACACTCTCTGTTTCATTCCCCCTGTACCCCACACTCTCTGTGTCTCTGGCCCAGTACCCCACACTCTCTGTCTCACCGCCCCTGTACCACACACTCTCTGTCTCACTCCCCCTGTACCCACACTCTCTGTGTCCCTGACACTGTACCCCACACTCTCTGTGTCACTGCCCCTTTACCCCACACACTCTGTCGCACTGCCCCTGTACCCCACACACTCTGTGTCACTCCCCCTGTACCCCACACTCTGAGTCTCTTTCCCTGTACCCCAAACTCTCTGTGTCACTGCCCCTGTACCCCACACTCTCTATCTCACTACCCCTGTACCCCACACTCTCGGTGTCACTGCCCCTGTACCACACACTCTCTGTCTCACTGCCCCTGTACCCCACACTCTCTGTGTCATTTCACCTGTACCCCACACTCCCTGTGTCACACCCCCTGTACCCCACACTCTCTGTGTCACTGCCCCTGTACCCCACACTCTCTGTGTCACTGCCCCTGTACCCCACAGTCTCTGTGTCACACCCCCTGTACCCCACACTCTCTGTGTCGCTGCCCCTGTACCCCACACTCTCTGTATCACTTCCCCTGTACCCTACACACTCTGTGTCACTTCACCTGTACCCCACACTCTCTGTGTCACTGTCGCTGTACCCCAAACTCTCTGTGTCACGGCCCCTGTACCACACACTCTCTGTGTCAATCCCCCTGTACCCCACACTCTCTGTGTCACTGTCCCTCTACCCCACACTCTCTGTGTCACTGCCCCTGTACCCCACACTCTCTGTGTCTCTGCCCCTGTACCCCACACTCTCTGTGTCACTCTCCCTGTACCCCACACTCTCTGTGTCACTTCCCCTGTACCCCACACTCTCTGTGTCACTGCCCCTGTACCCCACACACTCTGTGTCTTTCCCCCTGTACCCCACACTCTCTGCGTCTTTCCCCCTGTGCCCCACACTCTCTGTGTCACTGCCCGTGTACCCCACACTCTCTGTCCAACTGCCCCTGTACCCCACACTCTCTCTGTCACTGCCCCTGTACCCCACACTCTCTGTGTCATTGCCCCTGTACCCCACACTCTCTGTCAAACTGTCCCTGTACCCCACACTCTCTGTGTCACTGCCCCTGTACCCCACACTCTCTGTGTCACAGTCCCTGTACCCCACACTCTCTGTGTCATTCCCCCTGAACCCTACACTCTCTGTGTCACTGCCCCTGTACCCCACACTCTCTGTGTCATTCCCCCTGTACCCCACACTCTCTGTCTCACTGCCCCTGTACCCCACACTCTCTTTGTCTTTCCCCCTGTACCCCACACTCTCTGTGTCACAGTCCCTGTACCCCACACTCTCTGTGTCACTCCCCCTGTACCCCATACTCTCTGTGTCATTCACCCTGTACCCCACACTCTCTGTGTCACTTCACCTGTACCCCACGCTCTCTGTCTCACTGCCCCTGTACCCCACACTCTCTTTGTCTTTCCCCCTGTACCCCACACTCTCTGTGTCACAGTCCCTGTACCCCACACTCTCTGTCTCACTGCCACTGTACCCCACACTCTCTGTGTCATTCCCCCTGTACCCCACACTCTCTGTGTCACTGCCCCTGTACCCCACACTCTCTGTGTCAGTCCGCCTGTACCCCACACTCTCTGTTTCACGGCCCCTGTACCCCACACTCTCTGTGTCACTGCCCCGTACCCCACACTCTCTGTCTCACTGCCCCTGTACCGCACACTCTCTGTGTCACTGCCCCTGTACCCCACACTTTCTGTGTCAGTGCCCCTGTACCCCACACTCTCTGTCTCACTGCCCCTGTACCCCACACTCTCTGTCTCACTGCCCCTGTACCCCACACTCTCTGTTTCATTGCCCCTGTACCCCACACTCTCTGTGTCACTGCCTCTGTACCCCACACTCTCTCTGTCACTGCCCCTGTACCCCACACTCTCTGTGTCACTGCCCCTGTACCCCACACTCTCTGTGTAATGTGCCCCATGATCCCACCTTCTGGATCAGGGTGGCAGCTGCGTCAGGCTCCATAGTGATAGGGGGCAATAGTTTCCTGTTCTTCTCCCGCTGTTCCTCCCTCCAGATGTCCCTCATGATCCTGGCTCTCAGACGTCCCTGTCGACCTCGCTCAGCTACCTGGATAATCCGAACCGCCTCATCAGTGCTCTGAGGAGCCTCTTCCTCCTGTAATAGCCTCAGAATGGAGGGGGAAAGGAATAGAGACGGGAAAATATCAGCGTGGCGAGGTATCGTGCCATACACATTCTGGAAAGTTCAACTGTCATCGCACCCAGTGAGACCAGAACATTTCCCAATCACACCGTGAGAAGAGGAACATGGCACAGATACACAGTGAGACAGGCATCATCACACAGTCATACACTGAGACTGGGATCATCGCACAAAGACGCAGAGACACTGGGAAAATCGCACAATAACACAGTGAGACTGGGATTATCGCACAATCAGACAGTGAGACTGGGATTATCGCATAGTCACACAGTGAGACTGGCAACATGGCACAGCCACACAGTAACACTGGGAACATCACACAGTCAAACAGTGAGACTAGGAACATTGCACAATTACACAGTGAAACTGGGATCATCGCACAGTCACACAGTGAGCCTGGGATCATTGCACAGTCACAGAGACAGACTGGGATCATCGCACAATCACACAGTGAGACTGGGATCATCGCACAATCACACAGTGAGACTGGGATCATCGCACAATCACACAATGAGACTGGGAACATCGAACCATCACACAGTGAGACTGGGATCATCGCACAATCACACAATGAGACGGGGATCATTGCACAGTCACACAGTGAGACTCGGATCATCCCAATGTCACACAGTGAGACTGGGATCATCGCAAAGTCATACAATGAGACTGGGTATATCGCACAGTGACACAATGAAACTGGGCACATCGCACAGTCACACAGTGAGAATGGGTTAATCGCAAAGTCACACTGTGAGACTGGGATCATCGCACAGTCACACAGTGAGACGGGGATCAGTGCACAGTCACAGAATCAGACTGGGATCATCGCACAATCACACAGTGAGACTGGGATCATTGCACAGTCACACAATGAGACTGGGAACATCGAACCGTCACACAGTGAGACTGGGTTCATCACACAATCACACGGTGAGACTGGGAACATCGCAAAGCCACAGAATCAGACTGGGATCATCGCACATTCACACAATGAGACTGGGATCATCGCACAGTCACACAGTAAGACTGGGATCATCGCACAATCACACAATGATACTGGGAACATCGAACCGTCACACAGAGAGACTAGGATCATCGCACAATCACACAGTGAGACTGGGAACATTGCACAGTCACACAGTGAGACAGGGATCATCGCACAGTCACATAGTGAGAATGGGATCATCGAACAGTCACATAGTGAGACTGGGATCATCGCACAGTCACACAATGAGACAGTGATCATCACACAGTCACACAGAGAGACTCGGAATATCGCACAGTCACCTAGAGAGAGTGGGAACATCGTACAGTCACACAGAGAGACTGGGGACATTGCACAGTCACAAAGTGAGTCTGGGATCATCGCACAGTCACACAGGGAGACTGGGATCATCACACAGTCACACAGTGAGACTGGGAACATCAAACAGTCACACATTGAGAATGGGATCATTGCACAGTCACACAATGAGACTTGGAAATCGAACTGTCACCAGAGAGACTGGGATCATTGCACAATGACACACTGAGATTGGCAACATTGCACAGTCACAGAATCAGAATATGATCATCGCACAATCACACAATGAGACTGGGATCATCACACAGTCACACCGTGAGACTGGGATTATCGCACAATCACACAATGAGACTGGGAACATCAAACAGTCACACTTTGAGAATGGGATCATCGCACAGTCGTACAGTGAGACTGGGATCATTGCACAGTCACACAGTGAGCCTCAGATCATCCCACAGTCAGACAGTGAGACTGAGATCATCGCAAAGTCGCACAATGAGACTGGGAACATTGAACAGTCACACAGTGAAACTGCGATCATCGCAAAGTCACACAATGAGACTGGGAACATTGCACAGTCACAAAGTGACACTGGAATCATCGCACAGTCACATAGTGAGACTGGGATGATCGGTCAGTCACACAGTGAGACTGGGAACATTGCACAGTCACACAATGGGACTGGGATCATCGCACAGTCACACAGTGAGACTGGGATAATCGCAAAGTCACACAATGAGACTGGGAACATTGCACAGTCACAGAATGGGACTGGGATCATTGCACAGTCACACAGTGAGACTGGGAAGATTGCACAGTCACACAGTGGGATTAGGATCATCGCACAGTCACACAGTGAGATTGGGATCATTGCAAATTCACACAATGAGACTGGGAACATTGCACAATCACACAGTGGGATTGGGATCATTGCAAAGTCACACAATGAGACTGAGATCATTGCACAGTCATACTGAGAGACTCGGAATATCGCACAGTCACCCAGTGAGACTGGGAACATCGTACAGTCACACAGATAGACTGGGAACATCGTACAGTCACACAGAGAGACTGGGAACATTGCACAGTCACACAGAGAGTCTGGGATCATCGCACAGTCACACAGGGAGACTGGGATCATTGCACAGTCACACAATGAGACTGGGAACATCAAACAGTCACACATTGAGAATGGCACCATTGCACAATCGTACAGTGAGACTGGGATCATCGCACAGTCAGAGAATCAGACTGGGATCATCGCACAATCACACAGTGAGACTGGGATCATTGCACAGTCACAGAATTAGACTGGGATCATCGCACAATCACACAGTGAGACTGGGATCATCGCACAGCCACAGAATCAGACTGGGATCATCGCACAATCACACAATGAGACTGGGAACATCGAACCGTCACACAGAGAAACTGGGATCATCGCACAATCACACAGTGAGCCTGGGATCATCGCACAGTCACATAGTGAGCCTTGGATCATCCCACAGTCAAACAGTGAGACTGGGATCATCGCAAAGTCATACAATGAGATTGGGAACATCGCACAGTCACCCAGAGATACTGGGAACATCGCACAGTCACCCAGTGAGACAGGGATCATCGCACAGCTACATTGTGAGACTGGGAACATCGCACAGTCACACAGGGAGACTGGGATCATTGCACAGTCACACAATGAGACGGGAACATGAAACAGTCACACATTGAGAATGGGATCATTGCACAGTCACAGAATCAGACTGGGATCATCGCACAATCACACAGTGAGACAGGGATCACCACCCAGTCACACAATGAGACTGGGAACATCGAACCGTCACACAGAGAAACTGGGATCTTCGCACAATCACACAGTGAGACTGGGAACATTGCACAGTCACACAGTGAGACAGGGATCATCGCACAGTCACATAGTGAGAATGGGATCATCGAACAGTCACATAGTGAGACTGGGATCATCGCACAGTCACACAATGAGACAGTGATCATCGCACAGTCACACAGAGAGACTCAGAATATCGCACAGTCACCCAGAGAGAGTGGGAACATCGTACAGTCACAGAGAGAGACTGGGAACATTGCACAGTCACAAAGTGAGACTGGGATCATCGCACAGTCGCAGAATCAGACTCGGATCATCGCAAAATCACACAGTGAGACTGGGATCATTGCACAGTCACACAATGAGACTGGGAACATTGAACCGTCACACAGAGAGACTGGGATCATCGCACAATCACACAGTGAGACTGGGAACATTGCACAGTCACACAGTGAGACAGGGATCATCGCACAGTCACATAGTGAGAATGGGATCATCGCACAGTCACATAGTGAGACTGGGATCATGGCACAGTCACACAGTGAGACAGTGATCATCGCACAGTCACACAGAGAGACTCGGAATATCGCACAGTCACCCAGAGAGAGTGGGAACATCGTACAGTCACACAGAGAGACTGGGAACATTGCACAGTCACAAAGTGAGACTGGGATCATCGCACAGTCACACAGGGAGACTGGGATCATCGCAAAGTCACACAATGAGACTGGGAACATCGCACATTCACACAGTGAAACTCGGAACATCGCGCAGTCACACAGTGAGAATGGGATCATCGCACAGTCGTACAGTGAGACTGGGATCATCGCACAGCTACATAGTGAGACTGGGAACATCACACAGTCACACATTGAGAATGGGATCATTGCACAGTCACACAGTGAGACTTGGATCATCCCATAGTCACACAGTGAGACTGGGAATATCGCACTGTCACACAGTGAGACTGGGATCATCGCACAATCAAACAGTGAGACTGGGAATATCGCACTGTCACACAGTGAGACTGGGATCATCGCACAATCAAACATTGAGACTGGGAACATCGCACAGTCACACAGTGAGTCTGGGATCATTTCACAGTCACACCGTGAGACTGGGATCGTTGCAAAGTCACCCAGTGAGATTCGGAAAAACGCACAGTCACCCAATGAGACCGGAACATGGCACAGTTACACAGTGAGACTGGGATCATCGCACAGTCACACAGTAAGACTGGGAACATCGAACAGTCACACAGTGAGACTGGGAACATCGCACAGTCACAGAGCGAGAATGGTATCATCGCGCAGTCACACAGCGAGTCTGGGATCATCGCACAGTTACAGAGCGAGACTGGTATCATTGCACAGTGACACAATTTGACTGTGAACATCGCACAATCATACAGTGAGACTGGGATCATCGTACAGTAACACAGTGAATCTACGATCATCGCAAAGTCACACATTGAGACTGGGATCATTTCACAGTCACACCGTGAGACTGGGATCGTTGCAAATTCACACAGTGAGATTTGGATAAACACACAGTCACCCAGTGAGACCGGAACATGGCACAGTTACACAATGAGACTGGGAACATCAAACAGTCACACAGTGAGACTGGGAACATCGAACAGTCACACAGTGAGACTGGGAACATCGCACAGTCATACAGAGGGAATGGGTTAATCACAAGGTCGAACTGTGAGACTGGGATCATCGCACATTCACACAGTGAGACTGGGATCAGCGCACTGTCACACAGTGAGATTGGGATCATCGCACAGTCACACAGTGAGATTCGGAAAATCGCACAGTCACCCAGTGAGAACGGAACGTGGCACAGTTACACATTGAGACTGGGATCATCGCACAGTTACACAGTGAGATTGGGATCATCACACAATCACACACTGAGACTGGGATCATTGCACAATCACACAGAGAGACTCAGAATATCGCACAGTCACCCAGTGAGACTGAGAACATCGTACAGTCACACAGAGAGACTGGGAACATTGCACAGTCACACAGTGAGACTGGGATCATCGCACAGTCACACAGAGAGACTGGGATCATCGCACAGTCACACAATGAGACGGGAACATCAAACAGTCACACATTGAGAATGGGATCATTGCACAGTCACACAATGAGACTGGGAACATCGAACCGTCACACAGTGAGACTGGGATCATCGCACAGTCACATGGTGAGACTGGGAACATCGCACAGCCACAGAATCAGACTGGGATCATCGCACAATCACACAATGAGACTGGGAACATCGAACCATCACACAGTGAGACTGGGAACATCCCACAGTCACACAGTGAGTCTGGGATCATTTCAAAGTCACACCGTGAGACTGGGATCGTTGCAATTCACAAAGTGAGATTCGGAAAAACTCACAGTCACCCAGTGAGACCGGAACATGGCACAGTTACACAGTGAGACTGGGATCATCGCACAGTCACACAGTACGACTGGGATCAACACACAGTCACACAGTGAGACTGGGAACATCAAAAAGTCACACAGTGAGACTGGGAACATCGAACAGTCACACAGTGAGACTGGGAACATCGCACACTCACAGAGCGAGAATGGTATCATCGCGCAGTCACACAGCGAGTCTGGGATCATCGCACAGACACAGAGCGAGACTGGTATCATCGCACAGTGACACAATTTGACTGTGAACATCGCACAATCTTACAGTGAGACTGGGAACATCGCACAGTCACACAGCGAATCTACGATCATCGCAAAGTCACACATTGAGACTGGGATTATTTCACCGTCACACAGTAAGACTGGGATCAACACACAGTCACACAGTGAGACTGGGAACATCAAACAGTCACACAGTGAGACTGGGAACATCGAACAGTCACACAGTGAGACTGGGAACATCGCAAAGTCACACAGTGAGAATGGGTTAATCACAAGGTCAAACTGTGAGACTGGGATCATCGCACATTCACACAGTGAGACTGGGATCAGCGCACTGTCACACAGTGATACTGGGATCATCACACAGTCACACAGTGAGATTGGGATCATCGCACAGTCACACAGTGAGACTTGGATCATCGCACAGTCACACAGTGAGATTCGGAAAATCGCACAGTCACCCATTGAGACCGGAACATGGCACAGTTACACAATGAGACTGGGATCATCGCACAGTTACACAGTGAGAACGGAACACGGCAAAGTTACACATTGAGACTGGGATCATCGCACAGTTACACAGTGAGATTGGGAACAACGCACATTCACACAGTGAAACTCGGAACATCGCGCAGTCACACAGTGAGAATGGGATCATCGCACAGTCGTACAGTGAGACTGGGATCATCGCACAGCTACATAGTGAGACTGGGAACATCACAGTCACACATTGAGAATGGGATCATTGCACAGTCACACAGTGAGACTTGGATCATCCCATAGTCACACAGTGAAACTGGGATCATCGCAAAGTCACACAATGAGACTGGGAACATTGCACTGTCACACAGTGAGACTGGGATCATCGCACAATCAAACAGTGAGGCTGGGAACATCGCACAGTCACACAGTGAGTCTGGGATCATTTCACAGTCACACCGTGAGACTGGGATCGTTGCAAAGTCACACAGTGAGATTCGGAAAAAAGCACAGTCACCCAGTGAGACCGGAACATGGCACAGATACACAGTGAGACTGGGATCATCGCACAGTCACACAGTGAGACTGGGAACATCGAACAGTCACACAGTGAGACTGGGAACATCGCACAGTCACAGCGCGAGAATGGTATCATCGCGGAGTCACACAGCGAGTCGGGGATCATCGCACAGTCACACAGCGAGACTGGTATCATCGCACAGTGACACAATTTGACTGTGAACATCGCACAATCATACAGTGAGACTGGGAACATCGCACAGTCACACATTGAGACTGGGATCATTTCACAGTCACACCGTGAGACTGGGATCGTTGCAAAGTCACACAGTGAGATTTGGAAAAACGCACAGTCACCCAGTGAGACCGGACCATGGCACAGTTACACAATGAGACTGGGATCATCGCACAGTTACACAGTAAGACTGGGATCAACACATAGTCACACAGTGAGACTGGGAACATCAAACAGTCACACAGTGAGACTGGGAACATCGAACAGTCACACAGTGAGACTGGGAACATCGCACAGTCACACAGTGAGAATGGATTAATCACAACGTCAAACTGTGAGACTAGGGATCATCGCACATTCACACAATGATACTGGGATCAGCGCACATTCACACAGTGAGACTGGGATCATCGCACAGTCACACAGTGAGATTGGGATCAGCGCACTGTCACACAGTGAGACTGGGATCATCGCACAGTCACACAGTGAGACTTGGATCATCGCACAGTCACACAGTGAGATTCGGAAAATCGCACAGTCACCCAGTGAGAACGGAACATGGCACAGTGACACATTGAGACTGGGATCATCGCACAGTCACACAGTGAGATTGGGATCATCACACAATCACACACTGAGACTGGGATCATTGCACAATCACACAGAGAGACTCGGAATATCGCACAGTCACCCAGTGAGACTGAGAACATCGTACAGTCACATAGAGAGACTGGGAACATTGCACAGTCACACAGTGAGACTGGGATCATCGCACCATCACACAGAGAGACTGGGATCATCGCACAGTCACACAATGAGATGGGAACATCAAACAGTCACACATTGAGAATGGGATCATTGCACAGTCACACAAAGAGACTGGGAACATCGAACCGTCACACAGTGAGACTGGGATCATCGCATAGTCACATGGTGAGACTGGGAACATCGCACAGCCACAGAATCAGACAGGGATCATCGCACAATCACACAATGAGACTGGGTACATCGAACTGTCACACAGTGAGACTGGGATCATCGCACAAACACACAGTGAGACTGGGAACGTTGCACAGTCACACAGTGAGAAAGGGATCATCGTACAATAAAACAGTGAGACTGGGAACATCGCACAGTCACACAGTGAGTCTGGGATCATTTCACAGTCACACCGTGAGACTGGGATCGTTGCAATTCACACAGTGAGATTCGGAAAAACTCACAGTCACCCAGTGAGACCGGAACATGGCACAGTTACACAATTTGACTGGGATCATCGCACAGTTACACAGTAAGACTGGGATCAACGCACAGTCACACAGTGAGACTGGGAACATCAAAAAGTCACACAGTGAGACTGGGAACATCGAACAGTCACACAGTGAGACTGGGAACATCGCACAGTCACAGAGCGAGACTGGTATCATTGCGCAGTCACACAGTGAGTCTGGGATCATCGCACAGTCACAGAGCGAGACTGGCATCATCGCACAGTGACACAATTTGACTTTGAACATCGCACAATCATACAGTGAGACTGGGATCATCACACAGTCACAAAGTGAATCTACGATCATCGCAAAGTCACACATTGAGACTGGGATCATTTCACAGTCACACAGTAAGACTGGGATCAACACACAGTCACACAGTGAGACTGGGAACATCGAACAGTCACACAGTGAGACTGGGAACATCGCACAGTCACACAGTGAGAATGGGTTAATCACAAGGTCAAACTGTGAGACTGGGAACATCTCACAGTCAAACAGTGAGACTAGGATCAATGCACAGTCACACAGTGAGACTGGGATCATCGCACAGTCACACAGTGAGACGGAGATCATCGCACAGTTTCACAGTGAGATTGGGATCATCACACAATCACACACTGAGACTGGGATCATTGCACAATCACACAGAGAGACTCGGAATATCGCACAGTCACCCAGTGAGACTGGGAGCATCGTACAGTCACACAGAGAGACTGGGAACATTGCACAGTCACACAGTGAGACTGGGATCATCGCACAGTCACACAGAGAGACTGGGATCATTGCACAGTCACACAATGAGACGGGAGCATCAAACAGTCAAACATTGAGAATGGGATCATTGCACAGTCACACAATGAGACTGGGAACATCAAGCCGTCACACAGTGAGACTGGGATCATCGCACAGTCACATGGTGAGACTGGGAACATTGCACAGCCACAGAATCAGACTGGGATCATCGCACAGTCACACAGAGAGACTGGGATCATCGCACAGTCACACAGAGAGACTGGGATCATTGCACAGTCACACAATGAGACGGGAGCATCAAACAGTCAAACATTGAGAATGGGATCATTGCACAGTCACACAATGAGACTGGGAACATCAAACCGTCACACAGTGAGACTGGGATCATCGCACAGTCACATGGTGAGACTGGGAACATTGCACAGCCACAGAATCAGACTGGGATCATTGCACAGTCACACAGAGAGACTGGGATCATCGCACAGTCACACAGAGAGACTGGGATCATTGCACAGTCACACAATGAGACGGGAGCATCAAACAGTCAAACATTGAGAATGGGATCATTGCACAGTCACACAATGAGACTGGGAACATCAAACCGTCACACAGTGAGACTGGGATCATCGCACAGTCACATGGTGAGACTGGGAACATCGCAAAGCCACAGAATCAGACTGGGATCATCGCACAGTCACACAATGAGACGGGAACATCAAACAGTCACACATTGAGAATGGGATCATTGCACAGTCACACAATGAGACTGGGAACATCGAACCGTCACACAGTGAGACTGGGATCATCGCACAGTCACATGGTGAGACTGGGAACGTTGCACAGTCACACAGTGAGAAAGGGATCATCGTACAATAAAACAGTGAGACTGGGAACATCGCACAGTCACACAGTGAGTCTGGGATCATTTCACAGTCACACCGTGAGACTGGGATCGTTGCAATTCACACAGTGAGATTCGGAAAAACTCACAGTCACCCAGTGAGACCGGAACATGGCACAGTTACACAATTTGACTGGGATCATCGCACAGTTACACAGTAAGACTGGGATCAACGCACAGTCACACAGTGAGACTGGGAACATCAAAAAGTCACACAGTGAGACTGGGAACATCGAACAGTCACACAGTGAGACTGGGAACATCGCACAGTCACAGAGCGAGACTGGTATCATTGCGCAGTCACACAGTGAGTCTGGGATCATCGCACAGTCACAGAGCGAGACTGGCATCATCGCACAGTGACACAATTTGACTTTGAACATCGCACAATCATACAGTGAGACTGGGATCATCACACAGTCACAAAGTGAATCTACGATCATCGCAAAGTCACACATTGAGACTGGGATCATTTCACAGTCACACAGTAAGACTGGGATCAACACACAGTCACACAGTGAGACTGGGAACATCGAACAGTCACACAGTGAGACTGGGAACATCGCACAGTCACACAGTGAGAATGGGTTAATCACAAGGTCAAACTGTGAGACTGGGAACATCTCACAGTCAAACAGTGAGACTAGGATCAATGCACAGTCACACAGTGAGACTGGGATCATCGCACAGTCACACAGTGAGACGGAGATCATCGCACAGTTTCACAGTGAGATTGGGATCATCACACAATCACACACTGAGACTGGGATCATTGCACAATCACACAGAGAGACTCGGAATATCGCACAGTCACCCAGTGAGACTGGGAGCATCGTACAGTCACACAGAGAGACTGGGAACATTGCACAGTCACACAGTGAGACTGGGATCATCGCACAGTCACACAGAGAGACTGGGATCATTGCACAGTCACACAATGAGACGGGAGCATCAAACAGTCAAACATTGAGAATGGGATCATTGCACAGTCACACAATGAGACTGGGAACATCAAGCCGTCACACAGTGAGACTGGGATCATCGCACAGTCACATGGTGAGACTGGGAACATTGCACAGCCACAGAATCAGACTGGGATCATCGCACAGTCACACAGAGAGACTGGGATCATCGCACAGTCACACAGAGAGACTGGGATCATTGCACAGTCACACAATGAGACGGGAGCATCAAACAGTCAAACATTGAGAATGGGATCATTGCACAGTCACACAATGAGACTGGGAACATCAAACCGTCACACAGTGAGACTGGGATCATCGCACAGTCACATGGTGAGACTGGGAACATTGCACAGCCACAGAATCAGACTGGGATCATTGCACAGTCACACAGAGAGACTGGGATCATCGCACAGTCACACAGAGAGACTGGGATCATTGCACAGTCACACAATGAGACGGGAGCATCAAACAGTCAAACATTGAGAATGGGATCATTGCACAGTCACACAATGAGACTGGGAACATCAAACCGTCACACAGTGAGACTGGGATCATCGCACAGTCACATGGTGAGACTGGGAACATCGCAAAGCCACAGAATCAGACTGGGATCATCGCACAGTCACACAATGAGACGGGAACATCAAACAGTCACACATTGAGAATGGGATCATTGCACAGTCACACAATGAGACTGGGAACATCGAACCGTCACACAGTGAGACTGGGATCATCGCACAGTCACATGGTGAGACTGGGAACATCGCACAGCCACAGAATCAGACTGGGATCATCGCACAATCACACAATGTGACTGGGAACATCGAACCGTCACACAGTGAGACTGGGATCATCGCAAAGTCACACAATGAGACTGGGAACATTGCACAATCACACAGTGGGACTGGGATCATCGAAAAATGACATAGTGAGACTGGGAACATCACACAGTCACACAGTGAGACTGTGAACATCGCACAGTCACACAGTGAGAAAGGGTTAATCAAAAGGTCAAACTGTGAGACTGGGATCATGGCACAGTCACACCATGAGACTGGGATCAGCGCACTGTCACACAGTGAGACTGGGATAATTGCACAATCACACAGAGAGACTCGGAATATCGCACAGTCACCCAGTGAGACTGAGAACATCGTACAGTCACACAGAGAGACTGGGAACATTGCACAGTCACACAGTGAGTCTGGGATCATCGCACAGTCACACAGAGAGATTGGGAACATCGCACATTCACACAGTGAAACTCGGAACATCGCGCAGTCACACAGTGAGAATGGGATCATCGCACAGTCGTACAGTGAGACTGGGATCATCGCACAGCTACATAGTGAGACTGGGAACATCACAGTCACACATTGAGAATGGGATCATTGCACAGTCACACAGTGAGACTTGGATCATCCCATAGTCACACAGTGAAACTGGGATCATCGCAAAGTCACACAATGAGACTGGGAACATTGCACTGTCACACAGTGAGACTGGGATCATCGCACAATCAAACAGTGAGGCTGGGAACATCGCACAGTCACACAGTGAGTCTGGGATCATTTCACAGTCACACCGTGAGACTGGGATCGTTGCAATTCACACAGTGAGATTCGGAAAAACTCACAGTCACCCAGTGAGACCGGAACATGGCACAGTTACACAATTTGACTGGGATCATCGCACAGTTACACAGTAAGACTGGGATCAACGCACAGTCACACAGTGAGACTGGGAACATCAAAAAGTCACACAGTGAGACTGGGAACATCGAACAGTCACACAGTGAGACTGGGAACATCGCACAGTCACAGAGCGAGACTGGTATCATTGCGCAGTCACACAGTGAGTCTGGGATCATCGCACAGTCACAGAGCGAGACTGGCATCATCGCACAGTGACACAATTTGACTTTGAACATCGCACAATCATACAGTGAGACTGGGATCATCACACAGTCACAAAGTGAATCTACGATCATCGCAAAGTCACACATTGAGACTGGGATCATTTCACAGTCACACAGTAAGACTGGGATCAACACACAGTCACACAGTGAGACTGGGAACATCGAACAGTCACACAGTGAGACTGGGAACATCGCACAGTCACACAGTGAGAATGGGTTAATCACAAGGTCAAACTGTGAGACTGGGAACATCTCACAGTCAAACAGTGAGACTAGGATCAATGCACAGTCACACAGTGAGACTGGGATCATCGCACAGTCACACAGTGAGACGGAGATCATCGCACAGTTTCACAGTGAGATTGGGATCATCACACAATCACACACTGAGACTGGGATCATTGCACAATCACACAGAGAGACTCGGAATATCGCACAGTCACCCAGTGAGACTGGGAGCATCGTACAGTCACACAGAGAGACTGGGAACATTGCACAGTCACACAGTGAGACTGGGATCATCGCACAGTCACACAGAGAGACTGGGATCATTGCACAGTCACACAATGAGACGGGAGCATCAAACAGTCAAACATTGAGAATGGGATCATTGCACAGTCACACAATGAGACTGGGAACATCAAACCGTCACACAGTGAGACTGGGATCATCGCACAGTCACATGGTGAGACTGGGAACATTGCACAGCCACAGAATCAGACTGGGATCATCGCACAGTCACACAGAGAGACTGGGATCATCGCACAGTCACACAGAGAGACTGGGATCATTGCACAGTCACACAATGAGACGGGAGCATCAAACAGTCAAACATTGAGAATGGGATCATTGCACAGTCACACAATGAGACTGGGAACATCAAACCGTCACACAGTGAGACTGGGATCATCGCACAGTCACATGGTGAGACTGGGAACATTGCACAGCCACAGAATCAGACTGGGATCATCGCACAGTCACACAGAGAGACTGGGATCATCGCACAGTCACACAGAGAGACTGGGATCATTGCACAGTCACACAATGAGACGGGAGCATCAAACAGTCAAACATTGAGAATGGGATCATTGCACAGTCACACAATGAGACTGGGAACATCAAACCGTCACACAGTGAGACTGGGATCATCGCACAGTCACATGGTGAGACTGGGAACATCGCAAAGCCACAGAATCAGACTGGGATCATCGCACAGTCACACAATGAGACGGGAACATCAAACAGTCACACATTGAGAATGGGATCATTGCACAGTCACACAATGAGACTGGGAACATCGAACCGTCACACAGTGAGACTGGGGTCATCGCACAGTCACATGGTGAGACTGGGAACATCGCACAGCCACAGAATCAGACTGGGATCATCGCACAATCACACAATGTGACTGGGAACATCGAACCGTCACACAGTGAGACTGGGATCAGCGCACTGTCACACAGTGAGACTGGGATCATCGCACTGTCACACAGTTAGAATGGGAACATCGCACAGTCACACAGTGAGACTGGGATCATCGCAAAGTCACACAATGAGACTGGGAACATTGCACAATCACACAGTGGGACTGGGATCATCGAAAAATGACATAGTGAGACTGGGAACATCACACAGTCACACAGTGAGACTGTGAACATCGCACAGTCACACAGTGAGAAAGGGTTAATCAAAAGGTCAAACTGTGAGACTGGGATCATGGCACAGTCACACCATGAGACTGGGATCAGCGCACTGTCACACAGTGAGACTGGGATAATTGCACAATCACACAGAGAGACTCGGAATATCGCACAGTCACCCAGTGAGACTGAGAACATCGTACAGTCACACAGAGAGACTGGGAACATTGCACAGTCACACAGTGAGACTGGGATCATCGCACAGTCACACAGAGAGATTGGGAACATCGCACATTCACACAGTGAAACTCGGAACATCGCGCAGTCACACAGTGAGAATGGGATCATCGCACAGTCGTACAGTGAGACTGGGATCATCGCACAGCTACATAGTGAGACTGGGAACATCACAGTCACACATTGAGAATGGGATCATTGCACAGTCACACAGTGAGACTTGGATCATCCCATAGTCACACAGTGAAACTGGGATCATCGCAAAGTCACACAATGAGACTGGGAACATTGCACTGTCACACAGTGAGACTGGGATCATCGCACAATCAAACAGTGAGGCTGGGAACATCGCACAGTCACACAGTGAGTCTGGGATCATTTCACAGTCACACCGTGAGACTGGGATCGTTGCAAAGTCACACAGTGAGATTCGGAAAAAAGCACAGTCACCCAGTGAGACCGGAACATGGCACAGATACACAGTGAGACTGGGATCATCGCACAGTCACACAGTGAGACTGGGAACATCGAACAGTCACACAGTGAGACTGGGAACATCGCACAGTCACAGCGCGAGAATGGTATCATCGCGGAGTCACACAGCGAGTCGGGGATCATCGCACAGTCACACAGCGAGACTGGTATCATCGCACAGTGACACAATTTGACTGTGAACATCGCACAATCATACAGTGAGACTGGGAACATCGCACAGTCACACATTGAGACTGGGATCATTTCACAGTCACACCGTGAGACTGGGATCGTTGCAAAGTCACACAGTGAGATTTGGAAAAACGCACAGTCACCCAGTGAGACCGGACCATGGCACAGTTACACAATGAGACTGGGATCATCGCACAGTTACACAGTAAGACTGGGATCAACACATAGTCACACAGTGAGACTGGGAACATCAAACAGTCACACAGTGAGACTGGGAACATCGAACAGTCACACAGTGAGACTGGGAACATCGCACAGTCACACAGTGAGAATGGATTAATCACAACGTCAAACTGTGAGACTAGGGATCATCGCACATTCACACAATGATACTGGGATCAGCGCACATTCACACAGTGAGACTGGGATCATCGCACAGTCACACAGTGAGATTGGGATCAGCGCACTGTCACACAGTGAGACTGGGATCATCGCACAGTCACACAGTGAGACTTGGATCATCGCACAGTCACACAGTGAGATTCGGAAAATCGCACAGTCACCCAGTGAGAACGGAACATGGCACAGTGACACATTGAGACTGGGATCATCGCACAGTCACACAGTGAGATTGGGATCATCACACAATCACACACTGAGACTGGGATCATTGCACAATCACACAGAGAGACTCGGAATATCGCACAGTCACCCAGTGAGACTGAGAACATCGTACAGTCACATAGAGAGACTGGGAACATTGCACAGTCACACAGTGAGACTGGGATCATCGCACCATCACACAGAGAGACTGGGATCATCGCACAGTCACACAATGAGATGGGAACATCAAACAGTCACACATTGAGAATGGGATCATTGCACAGTCACACAAAGAGACTGGGAACATCGAACCGTCACACAGTGAGACTGGGATCATCGCATAGTCACATGGTGAGACTGGGAACATCGCACAGCCACAGAATCAGACAGGGATCATCGCACAATCACACAATGAGACTGGGTACATCGAACTGTCACACAGTGAGACTGGGATCATCGCACAAACACACAGTGAGACTGGGAACGTTGCACAGTCACACAGTGAGAAAGGGATCATCGTACAATAAAACAGTGAGACTGGGAACATCGCACAGTCACACAGTGAGTCTGGGATCATTTCACAGTCACACCGTGAGACTGGGATCGTTGCAATTCACACAGTGAGATTCGGAAAAACTCACAGTCACCCAGTGAGACCGGAACATGGCACAGTTACACAATTTGACTGGGATCATCGCACAGTTACACAGTAAGACTGGGATCAACGCACAGTCACACAGTGAGACTGGGAACATCAAAAAGTCACACAGTGAGACTGGGAACATCGAACAGTCACACAGTGAGACTGGGAACATCGCACAGTCACAGAGCGAGACTGGTATCATTGCGCAGTCACACAGTGAGTCTGGGATCATCGCACAGTCACAGAGCGAGACTGGCATCATCGCACAGTGACACAATTTGACTTTGAACATCGCACAATCATACAGTGAGACTGGGATCATCACACAGTCACAAAGTGAATCTACGATCATCGCAAAGTCACACATTGAGACTGGGATCATTTCACAGTCACACAGTAAGACTGGGATCAACACACAGTCACACAGTGAGACTGGGAACATCGAACAGTCACACAGTGAGACTGGGAACATCGCACAGTCACACAGTGAGAATGGGTTAATCACAAGGTCAAACTGTGAGACTGGGAACATCTCACAGTCAAACAGTGAGACTAGGATCAATGCACAGTCACACAGTGAGACTGGGATCATCGCACAGTCACACAGTGAGATGGAGATCATCGCACAGTTTCACAGTGAGATTGGGATCATCACACAATCACACACTGAGACTGGGATCATTGCACAATCACACAGAGAGACTCGGAATATCGCACAGTCACCCAGTGAGACTGGGAGCATCGTACAGTCACACAGAGAGACTGGGAACATTGCACAGTCACACAGTGAGACTGGGATCATCGCACAGTCACACAGAGAGACTGGGATCATTGCACAGTCACACAATGAGACGGGAGCATCAAACAGTCAAACATTGAGAATGGGATCATTGCACAGTCACACAATGAGACTGGGAACATCAAACCGTCACACAGTGAGACTGGGATCATCGCACAGTCACATGGTGAGACTGGGAACATTGCACAGCCACAGAATCAGACTGGGATCATCGCACAGTCACACAGAGAGACTGGGATCATCGCACAGTCACACAGAGAGACTGGGATCATTGCACAGTCACACAATGAGACGGGAGCATCAAACAGTCAAACATTGAGAATGGGATCATTGCACAGTCACACAATGAGACTGGGAACATCAAACCGTCACACAGTGAGACTGGGATCATCGCACAGTCACATGGTGAGACTGGGAACATTGCACAGCCACAGAATCAGACTGGGATCATCGCACAGTCACACAGAGAGACTGGGATCATCGCACAGTCACACAGAGAGACTGGGATCATTGCACAGTCACACAATGAGACGGGAGCATCAAACAGTCAAACATTGAGAATGGGATCATTGCACAGTCACACAATGAGACTGGGAACATCAAACCGTCACACAGTGAGACTGGGATCATCGCACAGTCACATGGTGAGACTGGGAACATCGCAAAGCCACAGAATCAGACTGGGATCATCGCACAGTCACACAATGAGACGGGAACATCAAACAGTCACACATTGAGAATGGGATCATTGCACAGTCACACAATGAGACTGGGAACATCGAACCGTCACACAGTGAGACTGGGATCATCGCACAGTCACATGGTGAGACTGGGAACATCGCACAGCCACAGAATCAGACTGGGATCATCGCACAATCACACAATGTGACTGGGAACATCGAACCGTCACACAGTGAGACTGGGATCAGCGCACTGTCACACAGTGAGACTGGGATCATCGCACTGTCACACAGTTAGAATGGGAACATCGCACAGTCACACAGTGAGACTGGGATCATCGCAAAGTCACACAATGAGACTGGGAACATTGCACAATCACACAGTGGGACTGGGATCATCGAAAAATGACATAGTGAGACTGGGAACATCACACAGTCACACAGTGAGACTGTGAACATCGCACAGTCACACAGTGAGAAAGGGTTAATCAAAAGGTCAAACTGTGAGACTGGGATCATGGCACAGTCACACCATGAGACTGGGATCAGCGCACTGTCACACAGTGAGACTGGGATAATTGCACAATCACACAGAGAGACTCGGAATATCGCACAGTCACCCAGTGAGACTGAGAACATCGTACAGTCACACAGAGAGACTGGGAACATTGCACAGTCACACAGTGAGACTGGGATCATCGCACAGTCACACAGAGAGACTGGGAACATCGAACCGTCACACAGTGAGACTGGGAT
This sequence comes from Carcharodon carcharias, assembly GCF_017639515.1. Lineage (NCBI taxonomy): Eukaryota > Metazoa > Chordata > Chondrichthyes > Lamniformes > Lamnidae > Carcharodon > Carcharodon carcharias. The sequence continues at coordinate 197,830,856 of NC_054472.1, forward strand.
CATCGCACAGTCACATGATGAGACTGGGAACATCGCAAAGCCACAGAATCAGACTGGGATCATCGTACAGTTACACAGTGAGATTGGGATCATCACACAATCACACAGTGAGACTGGGATCATTGCACAATCACACAGAGAGACTCGGAATATCGCACAGTCACCCAGTGAGACTGAGAACATCATACAGTCACACAGAGAGACTGGGAACATTGCACAGTAACACAGTGAGACTGGGATCATCGCACAGTCACATAGTGAGACTGGGAACATCGCACAGCCACAGAATCAGACTGGGATCATCGCACAATCAGACAATGAGACTGGGAACATCGAACCGTCACACAGTGAGACTGGGATCATCGCACAGTCACATGGTGAGACTGGAAACATTGCACAGCCACAGAATCAGACTGGGATCATCGCACAGTCACACAGAGAGACTGGGATCATCGCACAGTGACACAGTGAGACTGGGATCATCGCAAAGTCAGACAATGAGAGTGGGAACATTGCACAGTCACACAGTAGGACTGGGATCATCGAAAAATGACAAAGTGAGACTGGGAACATCACACAGTCACACAGTGAGACTGGGAACATCGCACATTCACACAGAGAGACTGGGATCATCGCACAGTCACACAATGAGACGGGAACATCAAACAGTCACACATTGAGAATGGGATAATTGCACAGTCACACAATGGGACTGGGAACATCAAACCGTCACACAGTGAAACTGGGATCATCGCACAGTCACATGGTGAGACTGGGAACATCGCACAGCCACAGAATCAGACTGGGATCATCGCACAATCACACAATGAGACTGGGAACATCGAACCGTCACCCAGTGAGACTGGGATCATTGCACAGTCACATGGTGAGACTGGGAACATCGCACAGCCACAGAATCAGACTGGGATCATCGCACAATCACACAATGAGACTGGGAACATCGAACCGTTAAACTGTGAGACCGGGATCATCGCAAAGTCACACAATGAGACTGGGAACATTGCACATTCACACAATGGGACTGGGATCATCACAAAGTCACACAGTGAGACTGGGATCATCGCAAAGTCACACAATGAGACTGGGAACATTGCACAGTCACACAGTGGGACTGGGATCATCAAACCGTCACACAGTGAGACTGGGATCATCGCACAGTCACATGGTGAGACTGGGAACATCGCAAAGCCACAGAATCAGACTGGGATCATCGCACAGTCACACAATGAGACGGGAACATCAAACAGTCACACATTGAGAATGGGATCATTGCACAGTCACACAATGAGACTGGGAACATCAAACCGTCACACAGTGAGACTGGGATCATCGCACAGTCACATGGTGAGACTGGGAACATCGCAAAGCCACAGAATCAGACTGGGATCATCGCACAGTCACACAATGAGACGGGAACATCAAACAGTCACACATTGAGAATGGGATCATTGCACAGTCACACAATGAGACTGGGAACATCGAACCGTCACACAGTGAGACTGGGATCATCGCACAGTCACATGGTGAGACTGGGAACATCGCACAGCCACAGAATCAGACTGGGATCATCGCACAATCACACAATGTGACTGGGAACATCGAACCGTCACACAGTGAGACTGGGATCAGCGCACTGTCACACAGTGAGACTGGGATCATCGCACTGTCACACAGTTAGAATGGGAACATCGCACAGTCACACAGTGAGACTGGGATCATCGCAAAGTCACACAATGAGACTGGGAACATTGCACAATCACACAGTGGGACTGGGATCATCGAAAAATGACATAGTGAGACTGGGAACATCACACAGTCACACAGTGAGACTGTGAACATCGCACAGTCACACAGTGAGAAAGGGTTAATCAAAAGGTCAAACTGTGAGACTGGGATCATGGCACAGTCACACCATGAGACTGGGATCAGCGCACTGTCACACAGTGAGACTGGGATAATTGCACAATCACACAGAGAGACTCGGAATATCGCACAGTCACCCAGTGAGACTGAGAACATCGTACAGTCACACAGAGAGACTGGGAACATTGCACAGTCACACAGTGAGACTGGGATCATCGCACAGTCACACAGAGAGACTGGGAACATCGAACCGTCACACAGTGAGACTGGGATCATCGCACAGTCACATGATGAGACTGGGAACATCGCAAAGCCACAGAATCAGACTGGGATCATCGTACAGTTACACAGTGAGATTGGGATCATCACACAATCACACAGTGAGACTGGGATCATTGCACAATCACACAGAGAGACTCGGAATATCGCACAGTCACCCAGTGAGACTGAGAACATCATACAGTCACACAGAGAGACTGGGAACATTGCACAGTAACACAGTGAGACTGGGATCATCGCACAGTCACATAGTGAGACTGGGAACATCGCACAGCCACAGAATCAGACTGGGATCATCGCACAATCAGACAATGAGACTGGGAACATCGAACCGTCACACAGTGAGACTGGGATCATCGCACAGTCACATGGTGAGACTGGAAACATTGCACAGCCACAGAATCAGACTGGGATCATCGCACAGTCACACAGAGAGACTGGGATCATCGCACAGTGACACAGTGAGACTGGGATCATCGCAAAGTCAGACAATGAGAGTGGGAACATTGCACAGTCACACAGTAGGACTGGGATCATCGAAAAATGACAAAGTGAGACTGGGAACATCACACAGTCACACAGTGAGACTGGGAACATCGCACATTCACACAGAGAGACTGGGATCATCGCACAGTCACACAATGAGACGGGAACATCAAACAGTCACACATTGAGAATGGGATAATTGCACAGTCACACAATGGGACTGGGAACATCAAACCGTCACACAGTGAAACTGGGATCATCGCACAGTCACATGGTGAGACTGGGAACATCGCACAGCCACAGAATCAGACTGGGATCATCGCACAATCACACAATGAGACTGGGAACATCGAACCGTCACACAGTGAGACTGGGATCATTGCACAGTCACATGGTGAGACTGGGAACATCGCACAGCCACAGAATCAGACTGGGATCATCGCACAATCACACAATGAGACTGGGAACATCGAACCGTTAAACTGTGAGACCGGGATCATCGCAAAGTCACACAATGAGACTGGGAACATTGCACATTCACACAATGGGACTGGGATCATCACAAAGTCACACAGTGAGACTGGGATCATCGCAAAGTCACACAATGAGACTGGGAACATTGCACAGTCACACAGTGGGACTGGGATCATCGAAAAATGACATAGTGAGACTGGGAAAATCACACAGTCACACAGTGAGACTGGGAACATCGCACAGTCACACAGTGAGAAAGGGTTAATCAAAAGGTCAAACTGTGAGACTGGGATCATGGCACAGTCACACCATGAGACTGGGATCAGCGCACCGTCACACAGTGAGACTGGGATCAGCGCACTGTCACACAGTGAGACTGGGATCATCGCACAGTCACACAGTTAGAATGGGATCATCGCACAGTCACACAGTGAGACTGGGAACATTGCACATTCACAAAATGGGACTGGGATCATCGCACAGTCACACAGTGAGACTGGGATCATCGCAAAGTCACACAATGAGACTGGGAACATTACACAATCGCACAGTGGGACTGGGATCATCGAAAAATGACATAGTGAGACTGGGAACATCTCACAGACACACAGTGAGACTGGGAACATCGCACATTCATACAGTGAAACTCGGAACATTGCACAGTCACACAGTGAAACTGGGATCACCGCAAAGTCGTACAATGAGACTGGGAACATCGCACTGTCAAACAGTGAGACTGGGATCATCGCAAAGTCACATAATGAGACTGGGAACATTGCACAGTCACACAGTGAGACTGGGAACATCGCACATTCACACAGTGAAACTCGGAACATCGCACAGTCACACAGTGAAACTGGGATCATCGCAAAGTCGTACAATGAGACTGGGAACATCGCACTGTCAAACAGTGAGACTGGGATCATCGCAAAGTCACACAATGAGACTGGGAACATTGCACAATCACACAGTGGGACTGGGATCATCGAAAAATGACATAGTGAGACTGGGAACATCACACAGTCACACAGTGAGACTGGGAACATCGCACAGTCACATTGTGAAACTGGCATCATCGCACAGTCCCATGGTGAGACTGGGAACATCGCACAGCCACAGATTCAGAGTGGGATCATCGCACAATCACACAATGAGACTGGGAACATCGAACCGTCACACAGTGAGACTGGGATCATCGCACAGTCACACAATGAGACGGGAACATCAAACAGTCACACATTGAGAATGGGATCATTGCACAGTCACACAATGGGACTGGGAACATCGAACCGTCACACAGTGAGACTGGGATCATCGCACAGTCACATGGTGAGACTGGGAACATCGCAAAGCCACAGAATCAGACTGGGATCATCGCACAGTCACACAATGAGACGGGAACATCAAACAGTCACACATTGAGAATGGGATCATTGCACAGTCACACAATGAGACTGGGAACATCGAACCGTCACACAGTGAGACTGGGATCATCGCACAGTCACATGGTGAGACTGGGAACATCGCACAGCCACAGAATCAGACTGGGATCATCGCACAATCACACAATGAGACTGGGAAGATCGAAACGTCACACAGTGAGACTGGGATCATTGCACAGTCACATTATGAGACTGGGAACATCGCACAGCCACAGAAACAACTGGGATCATCGCACAATCACACAATGAGACTGGGAACATCGAACCGTCACACAGTGAGACTGGGATCATCGCAAAGTCACACAGGGAGACTGGGAACATTGCACATTCACACAATGGGACTGGGATCATCGCACAGTCAAACAGTGAGACTGGGTTCATCGCAAAGTCACACAAAGAGACTGGGAACATTGCACATTCACACATTGGGACTAGGATCATCGCACAGTCAAACAGTGAGACTGGGATCATCGCAAAGTCACACAATTAGACTGGGAACATTGCATAGACACACAGTGGGACTGGGATCATCGAAAAATGACATAGTGAGACTGGGAACATCACACAGTCACACAGTGAGACTGGGAACATCGCACAGACACACAGTGAGAAAGGGTTAATCAAAAGGTCAATCTGTGAGACTGGGATCATGGCACAGTCACACCATGAGACTGGCATCAGCGCACGGTCACACAGTGAGACTGGGTTCAGCGCAATGTCACACAGTGAGACTGGGATCATCGCACAGTCACACAGTTAGATTGGGATCATCGCACAGTCACACAGTGAGACTGGGAACATTGCACATTCACAAAATGGGACTGGGATCATCGCGCAGTCACACAGTGAGACTGGGATCATCGCAAAGTCACACAATGAGACTGGGAACATTGCACAATCACACAGTGGGACTTGGATCATCGAAAAATGACATAGTGAGACTGGGAACATCACACAGTCACACAGTGAGACTGGGAACATCGCACATTCACACAGTGAAACTCGGAACATCGCACAGTCACACAGTGAAACTGGGATCATCGCACATTCACACAGTGAAACTCGGAACATTGCACAGTCACACAGTGAAACTGGGATCATCGCAAAGTCGTACAATAAGACTGGGAACATCGCACTGTCAAACAGTGAGACTGGGATCATCGCACAATCAAACATTGAGACTGCGAACATCGCACAGTCACACAGTGAGTCTGGGATCATTTCACAGTCACACCGTGAGACTGGGATCGTTGCAAAGTCTCACAGTGAGATTCGGATAAAAGCAGAGTCTCCCAATGAGACCGGAACATGGCACAGTTACACAATGAAACTGGGATCATCGCACAGTCACACAGTGAGACTGGGATCATCGCACAGTAACACAGTGAGACTGGGAACAACGCACAGTCACACATTGAGATTGGGATCATCGCACAGTCACACAGTGGGACTGGGATTATCGCACAGTCACACAGTGAGATTGGGATCATCGCACAGTCACACGGTGAGATTGGGAACAGCGCACTGTCACACAGTGAGACTGGGATCATCGCACAGTCACACAGTGAGATTGGGATCATCGCACAGTCACACAGTGAGACTTGGATCATCGCACAGTCACACAGTGAGATTCGGAAAATCGCACAGTCACCCAGTGAGAACGGAACATGGCATAGTGACACATTGAGACTGGGATCATCGCACAGTTACACAGTGAGATTGGGATCATCACACAATCACACACTGAGACTGGGATCATTGCACAATCACACAGAGCGACTCGGAATATCGCACAGTCACACAGTGAGACTGAGAACATCGTACAGTCAAACAGAGAGACTGGGAACATTGCACAGTCACACAGTGAGACTGGGATCATCGCACAGTCACACAGAGAGACTGGGATCATCGCACAGTCACACAATGAGACGGGAACATCAAACAGTCACACATTGAGAATGGGATCATTGGACAGTCACACAATGAGACTGGGAACATCGAACCGTCACACAGTGAGACTGGAACATCGAACCGTCACACAGTGAGACTGGGATCATCGCACAATCACACAGTGAGACGCGGAACATTGCACAGTCACACAGTGAGAAAGGGATCATCGCACAGTCACATAGTGAGACTGGGACCTTCGCACTTTCACACATTGAGAATGGGATCATCGCACAGTCGTACAGTGAGACTGGGATCATTGCACAGTCACAAAGTGACACAGGGATTATCGCACAGTCACACAGTGAGACTGGGATCATCGCAAAGTCACACAATGAGACTGGGAACATTGCACATTCACACAATGGGACTGGGGTCATCGGACAGTGACACAGTGAGACTGGGATCATCGCAAAGTCACACAATGAGACTGGGAACATCGAACCGTCACACAGTGAGACTGGGATCATTGCACAGTCACATGGTGAGACTGGGAACATCGCGCAGCCTCAGAATCAGACTGGGATCATCGCACAATCACACCATGAGACTGGGAACATTGAACCGTTACACAGTGAGACCGGGATCATCGCAAAGTCACACAATGAGACTGGGAACATTGCACATTCACACAATGGGACTGGGATCATCGCACAGTCACACAGTGAGACTGGGATCATCGCAAAGTCACACAATGAGACTGGGAACATTGCACAGTCACACAGTGGGACTGGGATCATCGAAAAATGACATAGTGAGACTGGGAACATCACACAGTCACACAGTGAGACTGGGATCATCGCACATTCACACAATGGGACTGGGATCATCGCACAGTCACACAGTGAGAGTGGGATCAGTGCAAAGTCACACAAAGAGACTGGGAACATTGCACATTCACACATTGGGACTAGGATCATCGCACAGTCACACAGTGAGACTGGGATCATCGCAAAGTCACACAATGAGACTGCGAACATTGCACATTCACACAATGGGACTGGGATCATCGCACAGTCACACAGTGAGACTGGGATCATCGCAAAGTCACACAATTAGACTGGGAACATTGCACAGACACACAGTGGGACTGGGATCATCGAAAAATGACACAGTGAGACTGGGAACATCACACAGTCACACAGTGAGACTGGGAACATCGCACAGACACACAGTGAGAAAGGGTTAATCAAAAGGTCAAACTGTGAGACTGGGATCATGGCACAGTCACACCATGAGACTGGCATCAGCGCACGGTCACACAGTGAGACTGGGTTCAGCGCAATGTCACACAGTGAGACTGGGATCATCGCACAGTCACACAGTTAGATTGGGATCATCGCACAGTCACACAGTGAGACTGGGAACATTGCACATTCACAAAATGGGACTGGGATCATCGCGCAGTCACACAGTGAGACTGGGATCATCGCAAAGTCACACAATGAGACTGGGAACATCGCACAGTCACACAGTGAGACTGGGATCATCGCACAGTCACACAGTGAGACTGGGAACATTGCACAATCACACAGTGGGACTTGGATCATCGAAAAATGACATAGTGAGACTGGGAACATCACACAGTCACACAGTGAGACTGGGAACATCGCACATTCACACAGTGAAACTCGGAACATTGCACAGTCACACAGTGAAACTGGGATCATCGCAAAGTCGTACAATAAGACTGGGAACATCGCACTGTCAAACAGTGAGACTGGGAACATTGCACAATCACACAGTGGGACTTGGATCATCGAAAAATGACATAGTGAGACTGGGAACATCACACAGTCACACAGTGAGACTGGGAACATCGCACAGTCACACAGTGAGACTGGGAACATTGCACAATCACACAGTGGGACTTGGATCATCGAAAAATGACATAGTGAGACTGGGAACATCACACAGTCACACAGTGAGACTGGGAACATCGCACATTCACACAGTGAAACTCGGAACATTGCACAGTCACACAGTGAAACTGGGATCATCGCAAAGTCGTACAATAAGACTGGGAACATCGCACTGTCAAACAGTGAGACTGGGATCATCGCACAATCAAACATTGAGACTGCGAACATCGCACAGTCACACAGTGAGTCTGGGATCATTTCACAGTCACACCGTGAGACTGGGATCGTTGCAAAGTCTCACAGTGAGATTCGGATAAAAGCAGAGTCTCCCAATGAGACCGGAACATGGCACAGTTACACAATGAAACTGGGATCATCGCACAGTCACACAGTGAGACTGGGATCATGGCACAGTAACACAGTGAGACTGGGAACAACGCACAGTCACACATTGAGATTGGGATCATCGCACAGTCACACGGTGAGATTGGGAACAGCGCACTGTCACACAGTGAGACTGGGATCATCGCACAGTCACACAGTGAGATTGGGATCATCGCACAGTCACACAGTGAGACTTGGATCATCGCACAGTCACACAGTGAGATTCAGAAAATCGCACAGTCACACAGTGAGAACGGAACATGGCATAGTGACACATTGAGACTGGGATCATCGCACAGTTACAAAGTGAGATTGGGATCATCACACAATCACACACTGAGACTGGGATCATTGCACAATCACACAGAGCGACTCGGAATATCGCACAGTCACACAGTGAGACTGAGAACATCGTACAGTCAAACAGAGAGACTGGGAACATTGCACAGTCACACAGTGAGACTGGGATCATCGCACAGTCACACAGAGAGATTCGGAAAATCGCACAGTCACCCAGTGAGAACGGAACATGGCATAGTGACACATTGAGACTGGGATCATCGCACAGTTACACAGTGAGATTGGGATCATCACACAATCACACACTGAGACTGGGATCATTGCACAATCACACAGAGCGACTCGGAATATCGCACAGTCACACAGTGAGACTGAGAACATCGTACAGTCAAACAGAGAGACTGGGAACATTGCACAGTCACACAGTGAGACTGGGATCATCGCACAGTCACACAGAGAGACTGGGATCATCGCACAGTCACACAATGAGACGGGAACATCAAACAGTCACACATTGAGAATGGGATCATTGGACAGTCACACAATGAGACTGGGAACATCGAACCGTCACACAGTGAGACTGGAACATCGAACCGTCACACAGTGAGACTGGGATCATCGCACAATCACACAGTGAGACGCGGAACATTGCACAGTCACACAGTGAGAAAGGGATCATCGCACAGTCACATAGTGAGACTGGGACCTTCGCACTTTCACACATTGAGAATGGGATCATCGCACAGTCGTACAGTGAGACTGGGATCATTGCACAGTCACAAAGTGACACAGGGATTATCGCACAGTCACACAGTGAGACTGGGATCATCGCAAAGTCACACAATGAGACTGGGAACATTGCACATTCACACAATGGGACTGGGGTCATCGGACAGTGACACAGTGAGACTGGGATCATCGCAAAGTCACACAATGAGACTGGGAACATCGAACCGTCACACAGTGAGACTGGGATCATTGCACAGTCACATGGTGAGACTGGGAACATCGCGCAGCCTCAGAATCAGACTGGGATCATCGCACAATCACACCATGAGACTGGGAACATCGAACCGTTACACAGTGAGACCGGGATCATCGCAAAGTCACACAATGAGACTGGGAACATTGCACATTCACACAATGGGACTGGGATCATCGCACAGTCACACAGTGAGACTGGGATCATCGCAAAGTCACACAATGAGACTGGGAACATTGCACAGTCACACAGTGGGACTGGGATCATCGAAAAATGACATAGTGAGACTGGGAACATCACACAGTCACACAGTGAGACTGGGATCATCGCACATTCACACAATGGGACTAGGATCATCGCACAGTCACACAGTGAGACTGGGATCATCGCAAAGTCACACAATTAGACTGGGAACATTGCACAGACACACAGTGGGACTGGGATCATCGAAAAATGACATAGTGAGACTGGGAACATCACACAGTCACACAGTGAGACTGGGAACATCGCACAGACACACAGTTAGAAAGGGTTAATCAAAAGGTCAAACTGTGAGACTGGGATCATGGCACAGTCACACCATGAGACTGGCATCAGCGCACGGTCACACAGTGAGACTGGGTTCAGCGCAATGTCACACAGTGAGACTGGGATCATCGCACAGTCACACAGTTAGATTGGGATCATCGCACAGTCACACAGTGAGACTGGGAACATTGCACATTCACAAAATGGGACTGGGATCATCGCGCAGTCACACAGTGAGACTGGGATCATCGCAAAGTCACACAATGAGACTGGGAACATTGCACAATCACACAGTGGGACTTGGATCATCGAAAAATGACATAGTGAGACTGGGAACATCACACAGTCACACAGTGAGACTGGGAACATCGCACATTCACACAGTGAAACTCGGAACATCGCACAGTCACACAGTGAAACTGGGATCATCGCACATTCACACAGTGAAACTCGGAACATTGCACAGTCACACAGTGAAACTGGGATCATCGCAAAGTCGTACAATAAGACTGGGAACATCGCACTGTCAAACAGTGAGACTGGGATCATCGCACAATCAAACATTGAGACTGCGAACATCGCACAGTCACACAGTGATTCTGGGATCATTTCACAGTCACACCGTGAGACTGGGATCGTTGCAAAGTCTCACAGTGAGATTCGGATAAAAGCAGAGTCTCCCAATGAGACCGGAACATGGCACAGTTACACAATGAAACTGGGATCATCGCACAGTCACACAGTGAGACTGGGATCATCGCACAGTAACACAGTGAGACTGGGAACAACGCACAGTCACACATTGAGATTGGGATCATCGCACAGTCACACGGTGAGATTGGGAACAGCGCACTGTCACACAGTGAGACTGGGATCATCGCACAGTCACACAGTGAGATTGGGATCATCGCACAGTCACACAGTGAGACTTGGATCATCGCACAGTCACACAGTGAGATTCGGAAAATCGCACAGTCACCCAGTGAGAACGGAACATGGCATAGTGACACATTGAGACTGGGATCATCGCACAGTTACACAGTGAGATTGGGATCATCACACAATCACACACTGAGACTGGGATCATTGCACAATCACACAGAGCGACTCGGAATATCGCACAGTCACACAGTGAGACTGAGAACATCGTACAGTCAAACAGAGAGACTGGGAACATTGCACAGTCACACAGTGAGACTGGGATCATCGCACAGTCACACAGAGAGACTGGGATCATCGCACAGTCACACAATGAGACGGGAACATCAAACAGTCACACATTGAGAATGGGATCATTGGACAGTCACACAATGAGACTGGGAACATCGAACCGTCACACAGTGAGACTGGAACATCGAACCGTCACACAGTGAGACTGGGATCATCGCACAATCACACAGTGAGACGCGGAACATTGCACAGTCACACAGTGAGAAAGGGATCATCGCACAGTCACATAGTGAGACTGGGACCTTCGCACTTTCACACATTGAGAATGGGATCATCGCACAGTCGTACAGTGAGACTGGGATCATTGCACAGTCACAAAGTGACACAGGGATTATCGCACAGTCACACAGTGAGACTGGGATCATCGCAAAGTCACACAATGAGACTGGGAACATTGCACATTCACACAATGGGACTGGGGTCATCGGACAGTGACACAGTGAGACTGGGATCATCGCAAAGTCACACAATGAGACTGGGAACATCGAACCGTCACACAGTGAGACTGGGATCATTGCACAGTCACATGGTGAGACTGGGAACATCGCACAGCCACAGAATCAGACTGGGATCATCGCACAATCACACAATGAGACTGGGAACATCGAACCGTTACACAGTGAGACCGGGATCATCGCAAAGTCACACAATGAGACTGGGAACATTGCACATTCACACAATGGGACTGGGATCATCGCACAGTCACACAGTGAGACTGGGATCATCGCAAAGTCACACAATGAGACTGGGAACATTGCACAGTCACACAGTGGGACTGGGATCATCGAAAAATGACATAGTGAGACTGGGAACATCACACAGTCACACAGTGAGACTGGGAACATCGCACAGACACACAGTGAGAAAGGGTTAATCAAAAGGTCAAACTGTGAGACTGGGATCATGGCACAGTCACACCATGAGACTGGCATCAGCGCACGGTCACACAGTGAGACTGGGTTCAGCGCAATGTCACACAGTGAGACTGGGATCATCGCACAGTCACACAGTTAGATTGGGATCATCGCACAGTCACACAGTGAGACTGGGAACATTGCACATTCACAAAATGGGACTGGGATCATCGCGCAGTCACACAGTGAGACTGGGATCATCGCAAAGTCACACAATGAGACTGGGAACATTGCACAATCACACAGTGGGACTTGGATCATCGAAAAATGACATAGTGAGACTGGGAACATCACACAGTCACACAGTGAGACTGGGAACATCGCACATTCACACAGTGAAACTGGGATCATCGCACATTCACACAGTGAAACTCGGAACATTGCACAGTCACACAGTGAAACTGGGATCATCGCAAAGTCGTACAATAAGACTGGGAACATCGCACTGTCAAACAGTGAGACTGGGATCATCGCATAATCAAACATTGAGACTGCGAACATCGCACAGTCACACAGTGAGTCTGGGATCATTTCACAGTCACACCGTGAGACTGGGATCGTTGCAAAGTCTCACAGTGAGATTCGGATAAAAGCAGAGTCTCCCAATGAGACCGGAACATGGCACAGTTACACAATGAAACTGGGATCATCGCACAGTCACACAGTGAGACTGGGATCATCGCACAGTAACACAGTGAGACTGGGAACAACGCACAGTCACACATTGAGATTGGGATCATCGCACAGTCACACAGTGGGACTGGGATTATCGCACAGTCACACAGTGAGATTGGGATCATCGCACAGTCACACGGTGAGATTGGGAACAGCGCACTGTCACACAGTGAGACTGGGATCATCGCACAGTCACACAGTGAGATTGGGATCATCGCACAGTCACACAGTGAGACTTGGATCATCGCACAGTCACACAGTGAGATTCGGGAAATCGCACAGTCACCCAGTGAGAACGGAACATGGCATAGTGACACATTGAGACTGGGATCATCGCACAGTTACACAGTGAGATTGGGATCATCACACAATCACACACTGAGACTGGGATCATTGCACAATCACACAGAGCGACTCGGAATATCGCACAGTCACACAGTGAGACTGAGAACATCGTACAGTCAAACAGAGAGACTGGGAACATTGCACAGTCACACAGTGAGACTGGGATCATCGCACAGTCACACAGAGAGACTGGGATCATCGCACAGTCACACAATGAGACGGGAACATCAAACAGTCACACATTGAGAATGGGATCATTGGACAGTCACACAATGAGACTGGGAACATCGAACCGTCACACAGTGAGACTGGAACATCGAACCGTCACACAGTGAGACTGGGATCATCGCACAATCACACAGTGAGACGCGGAACATTGCACAGTCACACAGTGAGAAAGGGATCATCGCACAGTCACATAGTGAGACTGGGACCTTCGCACTTTCACACATTGAGAATGGGATCATCGCACAGTCGTACAGTGAGACTGGGATCATTGCACAGTCACAAAGTGACACAGGGATTATCGCACAGTCACACAGTGAGACTGGGATCATCGCAAAGTCACACAATGAGACTGGGAACATTGCACATTCACACAATGGGACTGGGGTCATCGGACAGTGACACAGTGAGACTGGGATCATCGCAAAGTCACACAATGAGACTGGGAACATCGAACCGTCACACAGTGAGACTGGGATCATTGCACAGTCACATGGTGAGACTGGGAACATCGCACAGCCACAGAATCAGACTGGGATCATCGCACAATCACACAATGAGACTGGGAACATCGAACCGTTACACAGTGAGACCGGGATCATCGCAAAGTCACACAATGAGACTGGGAACATTGCACATTCACACAATGGGACTGGGATCATCGCACAGTCACACAGTGAGACTGGGATCATCGCAAAGTCACACAATGAGACTGGGAACATTGCACAATCACACAGTGGGACTTGGATCATCGAAAAATGACATAGTGAGACTGGGAACATCACACAGTCACACAGTGAGACTGGGAACATCGCACATTCACACAGTGAAACTCGGAACATTGCACAGTCACACAGTGAAACTGGGATCATCGCAAAGTCGTACAATAAGACTGGGAACATCGCACTGTCAAACAGTGAGACTGGGATCATCGCACAATCAAACATTGAGACTGCGAACATCGCACAGTCACACAGTGAGTCTGGGATCATTTCACAGTCACACCGTGAGACTGGGATCGTTGCAAAGTCTCACAGTGAGATTCGGATAAAAGCAGAGTCTCCCAATGAGACCGGAACATGGCACAGTTACACAATGAAACTGGGATCATCGCACAGTCACACAGTGAGACTGGGATCATCGCACAGTAACACAGTGAGACTGGGAACAACGCACAGTCACACATTGAGATTGGGATCATCGCACAGTCACACGGTGAGATTGGGAACAGCGCACTGTCACACAGTGAGACTGGGATCATCGCACAGTCACACAGTGAGATTGGGATCATCGCACAGTCACACAGTGAGACTTGGATCATCGCACAGTCACACAGTGAGATTCGGAAAATCGCACAGTCACCCAGTGAGAACGGAACATGGCATAGTGACACATTGAGACTGGGATCATCGCACAGTTACACAGTGAGATTGGGATCATCACACAATCACACACTGAGACTGGGATCATTGCACAATCACACAGAGCGACTCGGAATATCGCACAGTCACACAGTGAGACTGAGAACATCGTACAGTCAAACAGAGAGACTGGGAACATTGCACAGTCACACAGTGAGACTGGGATCATCGCACAGTCACACAGAGAGACTGGGATCATCGCACAGTCACACAATGAGACGGGAACATCAAACAGTCACACATTGAGAATGGGATCATTGGACAGTCACACAATGAGACTGGGAACATCGAACCGTCACACAGTGAGACTGGAACATCGAACCGTCACACAGTGAGACTGGGATCATCGCACAATCACACAGTGAGACGCGGAACATTGCACAGTCACACAGTGAGAAAGGGATCATCGCACAGTCACATAGTGAGACTGGGACCTTCGCACTTTCACACATTGAGAATGGGATCATCGCACAGTCGTACAGTGAGACTGGGATCATTGCACAGTCACAAAGTGACACAGGGATTATCGCACAGTCACACAGTGAGACTGGGATCATCGCAAAGTCACACAATGAGACTGGGAACATTGCACATTCACACAATGGGACTGGGGTCATCGGACAGTGACACAGTGAGACTGGGATCATCGCAAAGTCACACAATGAGACTGGGAACATCGAACCGTCACACAGTGAGACTGGGATCATTGCACAGTCACATGGTGAGACTGGGAACATCGCACAGCCACAGAATCAGACTGGGATCATCGCACAATCACACAATGAGACTGGGAACATCGAACCGTTACACAGTGAGACCGGGATCATCGCAAAGTCACACAATGAGACTGGGAACATTGCACATTCACACAATGGGACTGGGATCATCGCACAGTCACACAGTGAGACTGGGATCATCGCAAAGTCACACAATTAGACTGGGAACATTGCACAGACACACAGTGGGACTGGGATCATCGAAAAATGACATAGTGAGACTGGGAACATCACACAGTCACACAGTGAGACTGGGAACATCGCACAGACACACAGTGAGAAAGGGTTAATCAAAAGGTCAAACTGTGAGACTGGGATCATGGCACAGTCACACCATGAGACTGGCATCAGCGCACGGTCACACAGTGAGACTGGGTTCAGCGCAATGTCACACAGTGAGATTGGGATCATCGCACAGTCACACAGTTAGATTGGGATCATCGCACAGTCACACAGTGAGACTGGGAACATTGCACATTCACAAAATGGGACTGGGATCATCGCGCAGTCACACAGTGAGACTGGGATCATCGCAAAGTCACACAATGAGACTGGGAACATTGCACAATCACACAGTGGGACTTGGATCATCGAAAAATGACATAGTGAGACTGGGAACATCACACAGTCACACAGTGAGACTGGGAACATCGCACATTCACACAGTGAAACTCGGAACATCGCACAGTCACACAGTGAAACTGGGATCATCGCACATTCACACAGTGAAACTCGGAACATTGCACAGTCGCACAGTGAAACTGGGATCATCGCAAAGTCGTACAATAAGACTGGGAACATCGCACTGTCAAACAGTGAGACTGGGATCATCGCACAATCAAACATTGAGACTGCGAACATCGCACAGTCACACAGTGAGTCTGGGATCATTTCACAGTCACACCGTGAGACTGGGATCGTTGCAAAGTCTCACAGTGAGATTCGGATAAAAGCAGAGTCTCCCAATGAGACCGGAACATGGCACAGTTACACAATGAAACTGGGATCATCGCACAGTCACACAGTGAGACTGGGATCATCGCACAGTAACACAGTGAGACTGGGAACAACGCACAGTCACACATTGAGATTGGGATCATCGCACAGTCACACGGTGAGATTGGGAACAGCGCACTGTCACACAGTGAGACTGGGATCATCGCACAGTCACACAGTGAGATTGGGATCATCGCACAGTCACACAGTGAGACTTGGATCATCGCACAGTCACACAGTGAGATTCGGAAAATCGCACAGTCACCCAGTGAGAACGGAACATGGCATAGTGACACATTGAGACTGGGATCATCGCACAGTTACACAGTGAGATTGGGATCATCACACAATCACACACTGAGACTGGGATCATTGCACAATCACACAGAGCGACTCGGAATATCGCACAGTCACACAGTGAGACTGAGAACATCGTACAGTCAAACAGAGAGACTGGGAACATTGCACAGTCACACAGTGAGACTGGGATCATCGCACAGTCACACAGAGAGACTGGGATCATCGCACAGTCACACAATGAGACGGGAACATCAAACAGTCACACATTGAGAATGGGATCATTGGACAGTCACACAATGAGACTGGGAACATCGAACCGTCACACAGTGAGACTGGAACATCGAACCGTCACACAGTGAGACTGGGATCATCGCACAATCACACAGTGAGACGCGGAACATTGCACAGTCACACAGTGAGAAAGGGATCATCGCACAGTCACATAGTGAGACTGGGACCTTCGCACTTTCACACATTGAGAATGGGATCATCGCACAGTCGTACAGTGAGACTGGGATCATTGCACAGTCACAAAGTGACACAGGGATTATCGCACAGTCACACAGTGAGACTGGGATCATCGCAAAGTCACACAATGAGACTGGGAACATTGCACATTCACACAATGGGACTGGGGTCATCGGACAGTGACACAGTGAGACTGGGATCATCGCAAAGTCACACAATGAGACTGGGAACATCGAACCGTCACACAGTGAGACTGGGATCATTGCACAGTCACATGGTGAGACTGGGAACATCGCACAGCCACAGAATCAGACTGGGATCATCGCACAATCACACAATGAGACTGGGAACATCGAACCGTTACACAGTGAGACCGGGATCATCGCAAAGTCACACAATGAGACTGGGAACATTGCACATTCACACAATGGGACTGGGATCATCGCACAGTCACACAGTGAGACTGGGATCATCGCAAAGTCACACAATGAGACTGGGAACATTGCACAGTCACACAGTGGGACTGGGATCATCGAAAAATGACATAGTGAGACTGGGAACATCACACAGTCACACAGTGAGACTGGGAACATCGCACATTCACACAATGGGACTGGGATCATCGCACAGTCACACAGTGAGACTGGGATCATCGCAAAGTCACACAAAGAGACTGGGAACATTGCACATTCACACATTGGGACTAGGATCATCGCACAGTCAAACAGTGAGACTGGGATCATCGCAAAGTCACACAATTAGACTGGGAACATTGCACAGACACACAGTGGGACTGGGATCATCGAAAAATGACATAGTGAGACTGGGAACATCACACAGTCACACAGTGAGACTGGGAACATCGCACAGACACACAGTGAGAAAGGGTTAATCAAAAGGTCAAACTGTGAGACTGGGATCATGGCACAGTCACACCATGAGACTGGCATCAGCGCACGGTCACACAGTGAGACTGGGTTCAGCGCAATGTCACACAGTGAGACTGGGATCATCGCACAGTCACACAGTTAGATTGGGATCATCGCACAGTCACACAGTGAGACTGGGAACATTGCACATTCACAAAATGGGACTGGGATCATCGCGCAGTCACACAGTGAGACTGGGATCATCGCAAAGTCACACAATGAGACTGGGAACATTGCACAATCACACAGTGGGACTTGGATCATCGAAAAATGACATAGTGAGACTGGGAACATCACACAGTCACACAGTGAGACTGGGAACATCGCACATTCACACAGTGAAACTGGGATCATCGCACATTCACACAGTGAAACTCGGAACATTGCACAGTCACACAGTGAAACTGGGATCATCGCAAAGTCGTACAATAAGACTGGGAACATCGCACTGTCAAACAGTGAGACTGGGATCATCGCATAATCAAACATTGAGACTGCGAACATCGCACAGTCACACAGTGAGTCTGGGATCATTTCACAGTCACACCGTGAGACTGGGATCGTTGAAAAGTCTCACAGTGAGATTCGGATAAAAGGAGAGTCTCCCAATGAGACCGGAACATGGCACAGTTACACAATGAAACTGGGATCATCGCACAGTCACACAGTGAGACTGGGATCATCGCACAGTAACACAGTGAGACTGGGAACAACGCACAGTCACACATTGAGATTGGGATCATCGCACAGTCACACAGTGGGACTGGGATTATCGCACAGTCACACAGTGAGATTGGGATCATCGCACAGTCACACGGTGAGATTGGGAACAGCGCACTGTCACACAGTGAGACTGGGATCATCGCACAGTCACACAGTGAGATTGGGATCATCGCACAGTCACACAGTGAGACTTGGATCATCGCACAGTCACACAGTGAGATTCGGGAAATTGCACAGTCACCCAGTGAGAACGGAACATGGCATAGTGACACATTGAGACTGGGATCATCGCACAGTTACACAGTGAGATTGGGATCATCACACAATCACACACTGAGACTGGGATCATTGCACAATCACACAGAGCGACTCGGAATATCGCACAGTCACACAGTGAGACTGAGAACATCGTACAGTCAAACAGAGAGACTGGGAACATTGCACAGTCACACAGTGAGACTGGGATCATCGCACAGTCACACAGAGAGACTGGGATCATCGCACAGTCACACAATGAGACGGGAACATCAAACAGTCACACATTGAGAATGGGATCATTGGACAGTCACACAATGAGACTGGGAACATCGAACCGTCACACAGTGAGACTGGAACATCGAACCGTCACACAGTGAGACTGGGATCATCGCACAATCACACAGTGAGACGCGGAACATTGCACAGTCACACAGTGAGAAAGGGATCATCGCACAGTCACATAGTGAGACTGGGACCTTCGCACTTTCACACATTGAGAATGGGATCATCGCACAGTCGTACAGTGAGACTGGGATCATTGCACAGTCACAAAGTGACACAGGGATTATCGCACAGTCACACAGTGAGACTGGGATCATCGCAAAGTCACACAATGAGACTGGGAACATTGCACATTCACACAATGGGACTGGGGTCATCGGACAGTGACACAGTGAGACTGGGATCATCGCAAAGTCACACAATGAGACTGGGAACATCGAACCATCACACAGTGAGACTGGGATCATTGCACAGTCACATGGTGAGACTGGGAACATCGCACAGCCACAGAATCAGACTGGGATCATCGCACAATCACACAATGAGACTGGGAACATCGAACCGTTACACAGTGAGACCGGGATCATCGCAAAGTCACACAATGAGACTGGGAACATTGCACATTCACACAATGGGACTGGGATCATCGCACAGTCACACAGTGAGACTGGGATCATCGCAAAGTCACACAATGAGACTGGGAACATTGCACAGTCACACAGTGGGACTGGGATCATCGAAAAATGACATAGTGAGACTGGGAACATCACACAGTCACACAGTGAGACTGGGAACATCGCACAGTCTCACAGTGAGAAAGGTTTAATCAAAAGGTCAAACTGTGAGACTGGGATCATGGCACAGTCACACCATGAGACTGGGATCAGCGCACTGTCACACAGTGAGACTGGGATCAGCGCACTGTCACACAGTGAGACTGGGTTCATCGCAAAGTCACACAATGAGACTGGGAACATTGCACAATCAAACAGTGGGACTGGGATCATCGAAAAATGACATAGTGAGACTGGGAACATCACACAGTCACACAGTGAGACTGGGAACATCGCACATTCACACAGTGAAACTCGGAACATCGCACAGTCACACAGTGAAACTGGGATCATCGCAAAGTCGTACAATGAGACTGGGAACATTGCACAGACACACAGTGGGACTGGGATCATCGAAAAATGACATAGTGAGACTGGGAACATCACACAGTCACACAGTTAGACTGGGAACATCGCACAGTCCCACCATGAGACTGGCATCAGCGCACTGTCACACAGTGAGACTGGGATCAGCGCACTGTCACACAGTGAGACTGGGATCATCGCACAGTCACACAGTTAGATTGGGATCATCGCACAGTCACACAGTGAGACTGGGAACATTGCACATTCACAAAATGGGACTGGGATCATCGCACAGTCACACAGTGAGACTGGGATCATCGCAAAGTCACACAATGAGACTGGGAACATTGCACAATCACACAGTGGGACTGGGATCATCGAAAAATGACATAGTGAGACTGGGAACATCACACAGACACACACAGTGAGACTGGGAACATCGCACATTCACACAGTGAAACTCGGAACATCGCACAGTCACACAGTGAAACTGGGATCATCGCAAAGTCGTACAATGAGACTGGGAACATCGCACTGTCAAACAGTGAGACTGGGATCATCGCAAAGTCACACAATGAGACTGGGAACATTGCACAATCACACAGTGGGACTGGGATCATCGAAAAATGACATAGTGAGACTGGGAACATCACACAGTCACACAGTGAGACTGGGAACATCGCACAGTCACATAGTGAGACTGGGATCATCGCACAGTCTCATGGTGAGACTGGGAACATCGCACAGCCACAGATTCAGACTGGGATCATCGCACAATCACACAATGAGACTGGGAACATCGAACCTTCACACAGTGAGACTGGGAACATTGCACAGTCATACAGTGAGAAAGGGATCATCGCACAATCAAACAGTGAGACTGTGAACATCGCACAGTCACACAGTGAGTCTGGGATCATTTCACAGTCACACCGTGAGACTGGGATCGTTGCAAAGTCACACAGTGAGATTTGGAAAAACGCACAGTCACCCAGTGAGACCGGAACATGGCACAGTTACACAATGAGACTGGGATCATCGCATAGTTACACAGTAAGACTGGGATCAACACACAGTCACACAGTGAGACTGGGAACATCGAACAGTCACACAGTGAGACTGGGAACATCGCACAGTCACACAGTGAGAATGGGTTAATCAAAAGGTCAAACTGTGAGACTGGGATCATCGCACATTCACACAGTGAGACTGGGATCAGCGCACTGTCACACAGTGAGACTGGGATCATCGCACAGTCACACAGTGAGATTGGGATCATCGCACAGTCACACAGTGAGAACGGAACATGGCATAGTGACACATTGAGACTGGGATCATCGCACAGTTACACAGTGAGATTGGGATCATCACACAATCACACACTGAGACTGGGATCATTGCACAATCACACAGAGAGACTCGGAATATCGCACAGTCACCCAGTGAGACTGAGAACATCGTACAGTCACACAGAGAGACTGGGAACATTGCACAGTCACACAGTGAGACTGGGATCATCGCACAGTCACACAGAGAGACTGGGATCATCGCACAGTCACACAATGAGACGGGAACATCAAACAGTCACACATTGAGAATGGGATCATTGCACAGTCACACAATGAGACTGGGAACATCGAACCGTCACACAGTGAGACTGGGATCATCGCACAGTCACATAGTGAGACTGGGAACATTGCACAGCCACAGAATCAGACTGGGATCATCGCACAATCACACAATGAGACTGGGAACATCGAACCGTCACACAGTGAGACTGGGAACATTGCACAGTCACACAGTGAGAAAGGGATCATCGCACAGTCACAGAGTGAGACTGGGACCTTCGCACTTTCACACATTGAGAATGGGATGATCGCACAGTCGTACAGTGAGATTGGGAACATTGCACAGTCACAAAGTGACACAGGGATCATCGCACAGTCAAACAGTGAGACTGGGATTATCGCAAAGTCACACAATGAGACTGGGAACATTGCACATTCACACAATGGGACTGGGTTCATCGCACCGTCACACAGTGAGACTGGGATCATCGCAAAGTCACACAATGAGACTGGCAACATTGCACAGTCATACAGTGGAACTGGGATCATCGAAAAATGACATAGTGAGACTGGGAACATCACACAGTCACACAGTGAGAGTGTGAACATCGCACAGTCACGCAGTGAGAAAGGGTTAATCAATAGGTCAAACTCTGAGACTGGGATCATGGCACAGTCACACCATGAGACTGGGATCAGCGCACTGTCACACAGTGAGACTGGGATCAGCGCACAGTCACACAGTGAGATTGGGATCATCGCACAGTCACACAGTGAGATTGGGATCATCGCACAGTCACACAGTGAGACTTGGATCATCGCACAGTCACACAGTGAGATTCGGAAAATCGCACAGTCACCCAGTGAGAACGGAACATGGCATAGTGACACATTGAGACTGGGATCATCGCACAGTTACACAGTGAGATTGGGATCATCGCACAGTCACATGGTGAGACTGGGAACATCGCACAGCCACAGAATCAGACTGGGATCATCGCACAATCACACAATTAGACTGGGAACATTGCACAGTCACACAGTGAGAAAGGGATCATCGCACACTCACATAGTGAGACTGGGACCTTCGCACTTTCACACATTGAGAATGGGATCATCGCACAGTCATACAGTGAGACTTGGATCATTGCACAGTCACAAAGTGACACAGGGATCATCGCACAGTCACACAGTGAGACTGGGATCATCGCAAAGTCACACAATGGGACTGGGAACATTGCACATTCACACAATGGGACTGGGGTCATCGCACAGTCACACAGTGAGACTGGGATCATCGCAAATTCACACAATGAGACTGCGAACATTGCACATTCACACAATGGGACTGGGATCTTCGCACAGTCACACAGTGAGACTGGGATCATCGCAAAGTCACACAATGAGACTGGGAACATTGCACAGTCACACAGTGGTACTGGGATCATCGAAAAATGACATAGTGAGACTGGGAACATCACTCAGTCACACAGTGAGACTGTGAACATCGCACAGTCACACAGTGAGAAAGGGTTAATCAAAAGGTCAAACTGTGAGACTGGGATCATCGCACTGTCACACAGTGAGACTGGGATCAGCGCACTGTCACACAGCGAGACTGGGATCAGCGCACTGTCACACAGTGAGACTTGGATCATC
Organism: Carcharodon carcharias; assembly: GCF_017639515.1. NCBI lineage: Eukaryota > Metazoa > Chordata > Chondrichthyes > Lamniformes > Lamnidae > Carcharodon > Carcharodon carcharias. Next base: position 197,855,332 of record NC_054472.1, read on the forward strand.
GCACAGTCACACAGTGAGACTGGGATCAGTGCACTGTCATACAGTGAGACTGGGATCATCGCACTGTCACACAGTTAAAATGGGATCATCGCACAGTCACACAATGAGACTGGGAACATTGCACAATCACACAGTGGGACTTGGATCATCGAAAAATGACATAGTGAGACTGGGAACATCACACAGTCACACAGTGAGACTGGGAACATCGCACATTCACACAGTGAAACTGGGATCATCGCACATTCACACAGTGAAACTCGGAACATTGCACAGTCACACAGTGAAACTGGGATCATCGCAAAGTCGTACAATAAGACTGGGAACATCGCACTGTCAAACAGTGAGACTGGGATCATCGCATAATCAAACATTGAGACTGCGAACATCGCACAGTCACACAGTGAGTCTGGGATCATTTCACAGTCACACCGTGAGACTGGGATCGTTGCAAAGTCTCACAGTGAGATTCGGATAAAAGCAGAGTCTCCCAATGAGACCGGAACATGGCACAGTTACACAATGAAACTGGGATCATCGCACAGTCACACAGTGAGACTGGGATCATCGCACAGTAACACAGTGAGACTGGGAACAACGCACAGTCACACATTGAGATTGGGATCATCGCACAGTCACACGGTGAGATTGGGAACAGCGCACTGTCACACAGTGAGACTGGGATCATCGCACAGTCACACAGTGAGATTGGGATCATCGCACAGTCACACAGTGAGACTTGGATCATCGCACAGTCACACAGTGAGATTCGGAAAATCGCACAGTCACCCAGTGAGAACGGAACATGGCATAGTGACACATTGAGACTGGGATCATCGCACAGTTACACAGTGAGATTGGGATCATCACACAATCACACACTGAGACTGGGATCATTGCACAATCACACAGAGCGACTCGGAATATCGCACAGTCACACAGTGAGACTGAGAACATCGTACAGTCAAACAGAGAGACTGGGAACATTGCACAGTCACACAGTGAGACTGGGATCATCGCACAGTCACACAGAGAGACTGGGATCATCGCACAGTCACACAATGAGACGGGAACATCAAACAGTCACACATTGAGAATGGGATCATTGGACAGTCACACAATGAGACTGGGAACATCGAACCGTCACACAGTGAGACTGGAACATCGAACCGTCACACAGTGAGACTGGGATCATCGCACAATCACACAGTGAGACGCGGAACATTGCACAGTCACACAGTGAGAAAGGGATCATCGCACAGTCACATAGTGAGACTGGGACCTTCGCACTTTCACACATTGAGAATGGGATCATCGCACAGTCGTACAGTGAGACTGGGGTCATTGCACAGTCACAAAGTGACACAGGGATTATCGCACAGTCACACAGTGAGACTGGGATCATCGCAAAGTCACACAATGAGACTGGGAACATTTCACATTCACACAATGGGACTGGGGTCATCGGACAGTGACACAGTGAGACTGGGATCATCGCAAAGTCACACAATGAGACTGGGAACATCGAACCGTCACACAGTGAGACTGGGATCATTGCACAGTCACATGGTGAGACTGGGAACATCGCACAGCCACAGAATCAGACTGGGATCATCGCACAATCACACAATGAGACTGGGAACATCGAACCGTTACACAGTGAGACCGGGATCATCGCAAAGTCACACAATGAGACTGGGAACATTGCACATTCACACAATGGGACTGGGATCATCGCACAGTCACACAGTGAGACTGGGATCATCGCAAAGTCACACAATGAGACTGGGAACATTGCACAGTCACACAGTGGTACTGGGATCATCGAAAAATGACATAGTGAGACTGGGAACATCACACAGTCACACAGTGAGACTGGGAACATCGCACAGTCTCACAGTGAGAAAGGTTTAATCAAAAGGTCAAACTGTGAGACTGGGATCATGGCACAGTCACACCATGAGACTGGGATCAGCGCACTGTCACACAGTGAGACTGGGATCAGCGCACTGTCACACAGTGAGACTGGGATCATCGCACAGTCACACAGTGAGACTGGGTTCATCGCAAAGTCACACATTGAGACTGGGAACATTGCACAATCAAACAGTGGGACTGGGATCATCGAAAAATGACATAGTGAGACTGGGAACATCACACAGTCACACAGTGAGACTGGGAACATCGCACATTCACACAGTGAAACTCGGAACATCGCACAGTCACACAGTGAAACTGGGATCATCGCAAAGTCGTACAATGAGACTGGGAACATTGCACAGACACACAGTGGGACTGGGATCATCGAAAAATGACATAGTGAGACTGGGAACATCACACAGTCACACAGTTAGACTGGGAACATCGCACAGTCACACCATGAGACTGGCATCAGCGCACTGTCACACAGTGAGACTGGGATCAGCGCACTGTCACACAGTGAGACTGGGATCATCGCACAGTCACACAGTTAGATTGGGATCATCGCACAGTCACACAGTGAGACTGGGAACATTGCACATTCACAAAATGGGACTGGGATCATCGCACAGTCACACAGTGAGACTGGGATCATCGCAAAGTCACACAATGAGACTGGGAACATTACACAATCACACAGTGGGACTGGGATCATCGAAAAATGACATAGTGAGACTGGGAACATCACACAGACACACAGTGAGACTGGGAACATCGCACATTCACACAGTGAAACTCGGAACATCGCACAGTCACACAGTGAAACTGGGATCATCGCAAAGTCGTACAATGAGACTGGGAACATCGCACTGTCAAACAGTGAGACTGGGATCATCGCAAAGTCACACAATGAGACTGGGAACATTGCACAATCACACAGTGGGACTGGGATCATCGAAAAATGACATAGTGAGACTGGGAACATCACACAGTCACACAGTGAGACTGGGAACATCGCACAGTCACATAGTGAGACTGGGATCATCGCACAGTCTCATGGTGAGACTGGGAACATCGCACAGCCACAGATTCAGACTGGGATCATCGCACAATCACACAATGAGACTGGGAACATCGAACCTTCACACAGTGAGACTGGGAACATTGCACAGTCATACAGTGAGAAAGGGATCATCGCACAATGAAACAGTAAGACTGTGAACATCGCACAGTCACACAGTGAGTCTGGGATCATTTCACAGTCACACCGTGAGACTGGGATCGTTGCAAAGTCACACAGTGAGATTTGGAAAAACGCACAGTCACTTAGTGAGACCGGAACATGGCACAGTTACACAATGAGACTGGGATCATCGCATAGTTACACAGTAAGACTGGGATCAACACACAGTCACACAGTGAGACTGGGAACATCGAACAGTCACACAGTGAGACTGGGATCATCGCACATTCACACAGTGAGACTGGGATCAGCGCACTGTCACACAGTGAGACTGGGATTATCGCACAGTTACACAGTGAGATTGGGATCATCACACAATCACACACTGAGACTGGGATCATTGCACAATCACACAGAGAGACTCGGAATATCGCACAGTCACCCAGTGAGACTGAGAACATCGTACAGTCACACAGAGAGACTGGGAACATTGCACAGTCACACAGTGAGACTGGGATCATCGCACAGTCACACAGAGAGACTGGGATCATCGCACAGTCACACAATGAGACGGGAACATCAAACAGTCACACATTGAGAATGGGATCATTGCACAGTCACACAATGAGACTGGGAACATCGAACCGTCACACAGTGAGACTGGGATCATCGCACAGTCACATAGTGAGACTGGGAACATTGCACAGCCACAGAATCAGACTGGGATCATCGCACAATCACACAATGAGACTGGGAACATCGAACCGTCACACAGTGAGACTGGGAACATTGCACAGTCACACAGTGAGAAAGGGATCATCGCACAGTCACAGAGTGAGACTGGGACCTTCGCACTTTCACACATTGAGAATGGGATGATCGCACAGTCGTACAGTGAGATTGGGAACATTGCACAGTCACAAAGTGACACAGGGATCATCGCACAGTCAAACAGTGAGACTGGGATTATCGCAAAGTCACACAATGAGACTGGGAACATTGCACATTCACACAATGGGACTGGGTTCATCGCACCGTCACACAGTGAGACTGGGATCATCGCAAAGTCACACAATGAGACTGGCAACATTGCACAGTCATACAGTGGAACTGGGATCATCGAAAAATGACATAGTGAGACTGGGAACATCACACAGTCACACAGTGAGAGTGTGAACATCGCACAGTCACGCAGTGAGAAAGGGTTAATCAATAGGTCAAACTCTGAGACTGGGATCATGGCACAGTCACACCATGAGACTGGGATCAGCGCACTGTCACACAGTGAGACTGGGATCATCGCACAGTCACACAGTGAGATTGGGATCATCGCACAGTCACACAGTGAGATTGGGATCATCGCACAGTCACACAGTGAGACTTGGATCATCGCACAGTCACACAGTGAGATTCGGAAAATCGCACAGTCACCCAGTGAGAACGGAACATGGCATAGTGACACATTGAGACTGGGATCATCGCACAGTTACACAGTGAGATTGGGATCATCGCACAGTCACATGGTGAGACTGGGAACATCGCACAGCCACAGAATCAGACTGGGATCATCGCACAATCACACAATTAGACTGGGAACATTGCACAGTCACACAGTGAGAAAGGGATCATCGCACACTCACATAGTGAGACTGGGACCTTCGCACTTTCACACATTGAGAATGGGATCATCGCAAAGTCATACAGTGAGACTGGGATCATTGCACAGTCACAAAGTGACACAGGGATCATCGCACAGTCACACAGTGAGACTGGGATCATCGCAAAGTCACACAATGGGACTGGGAACATTGCACATTCACACAATGGGACTGGGGTCATCGCACAGTCACACAGTGAGACTGGGATCATCGCAAATTCACACAATGAGACTGCGAACATTGCACATTCACACAATGGGACTGGGATCTTCGCACAGTCACACAGTGAGACTGGGATCATCGCAAAGTCACACAATGAGACTGGGAACATTGCACAGTCACACAGTGGTACTGGGATCATCGAAAAATGACATAGTGAGACTGGGAACATCACTCAGTCACACAGTGAGACTGTGAACATCGCACAGTCACACAGTGAGAAAGGGTTAATCAAAAGGTCAAACTGTGAGACTGGGATCATGGCACAGTCACACCATGAGACTGGGATCATCGCACTGTCACACAGTGAGACTGGGATCAGCGCACTGTCACACAGCGAGACTGGGATCAGCGCACTGTCACACAGTGAGACTTGGATCATCGCACAGTCACACAGTGAGACTGGGATCAGCGCACTGTCATACAGTGAGACTGGGATCATCGCACTGTCACACAGTTAAAATGGGATCATCGCACAGTCACACAGTGAGACTGGGAACATCGCACATTCACACAGAGAGACTGGGATCATCGCACAGTCACACAGAGAGACTGGGATCATCGCACAGTCACACAATGAGACTGGGAACATTGCACAGTCACACAGTAGGACTGGGATCATCGAAAAATGACAAAGTGAGACTGGGAACATCACACAGTCACACAGTGAGACTGGGAACATCGCACATTCACACAGAGAGACTGGGATCATCGCACAGTCACACAATGAGACGGGAACATCAAACAGTCACACATTGAGAATGGGATCATTGCACAGTCACACAATGGGACTGGGAACATCGAACCGTCACACAGTGAGACTGGGATCATGGCACAGTCACATGGTGAGACTGGGAACATCGCACAGCCACAGAATCAGACTGGGATCATCGCACAGTTACACAGTGAGATTGGGATCATCACACAATCACACACTGAGACTGGGATCATTGCACAATCACACAGAGAGACTCGGAATATCGCACAGTCACCCAGTGAGACTGAGAACATCGTACAGTCACACAGAGAGACTGGGAACATTGCACAGTCACACAGTGAGACTGGGATCATCGCACAGTCAAACAGAGAGACTGGGATCATCGCACAGTCACACAATGAGACGGGAACATCAAACAGTCACACATTGAGAATGGGATCATTGCACAGTCACACAATGAGACTGGGAACATCGAACCATCACACAGTGAGACTGGGATCATCGCACAGTCACATGGTGAGACTGGGAACATTGCACAGCCACAGAATCAGACTGGGATCATCGCACAGTGACACAGTGAGACTGGGATCATCGCAAAGTCAGACAATGAGACTGGGAACATTGCACAGTCACACAGTGAGAAAGGGATCATCGCACACTCACATAGTGAGACTGGGACCTTCGCACTTTCACACATTGAGAATGGGATCATCGCAAAGTCATACAGTGAGACTGGGATCATTGCACAGTCACAAAGTGACACAGGGATCATCGCACAGTCACACAGTGAGACTGGGATCATCGCAAAGTCACACAATGGGACTGGGAACATTGCACATTCACACAATGGGACTGGGGTCATCGCACAGTCACACAGTGAGACTGGGATCATCGCAAATTCACACAATGAGACTGCGAACATTGCACATTCACACAATGGGACTGGGATCTTCGCACAGTCACACAGTGAGACTGGGATCATCGCAAAGTCACACAATGAGACTGGGAACATTGCACAGTCACACAGTGGTACTGGGATCATCGAAAAATGACATAGTGAGACTGGGAACATCACTCAGTCACACAGTGAGACTGTGAACATCGCACAGTCACACAGTGAGAAAGGGTTAATCAAAAGGTCAAACTGTGAGACTGGGATCATGGCACAGTCACACCATGAGACTGGGATCATCGCACTGTCACACAGTGAGACTGGGATCAGCGCACTGTCACACAGCGAGACTGGGATCAGCGCACTGTCACACAGTGAGACTTGGATCATCGCACAGTCACACAGTGAGACTGGGATCAGCGCACTGTCATACAGTGAGACTGGGATCATCGCACTGTCACACAGTTAAAATGGGATCATCGCACAGTCACACAGTGAGACTGGGAACATCGCACATTCACACAGAGAGACTGGGATCATCGCACAGTCACACAGAGAGACTGGGATCATCGCACAGTCACACAATGAGACGGGAACATCAAACAGTCACACATTGAGAATGGGATCATTGCACAGTCACACAATGGGACTGGGAACATCGAACCGTCACACAGTGAGACTGGGATCATGGCACAGTCACATGGTGAGACTGGGAACATCGCACAGCCACAGAATCAGACTGGGATCATCGCACAGTTACACAGTGAGATTGGGATCATCACACAATCACACACTGAGACTGGGATCATTGCACAATCACACAGAGAGACTCGGAATATCGCACAGTCACCCAGTGAGACTGAGAACATCGTACAGTCACACAGAGAGACTGGGAACATTGCACAGTCACACAGTGAGACTGGGATCATCGCACAGTCAAACAGAGAGACTGGGATCATCGCACAGTCACACAATGAGACGGGAACATCAAAAAGTCACACATTGAGAATGGGATCATTGCACAGTCACACAATGAGACTGGGAACATCGAACCATCACACAGTGAGACTGGGATCATCGCACAGTCACATGGTGAGACTGGGAACATTGCACAGCCACAGAATCAGACTGGGATCATCGCACAGTGACACAGTGAGACTGGGATCATCGCAAAGTCAGACAATGAGACTGGGAACATTGCACAGTCACACAGTAGGACTGGGATCATCGCACAGTCACACAATGGGACTGGGAACATCGAACCGTCACACAGTGAGACTGGGATCATCGCACAGTCACATGGTGAGACTGGGAACATCGCACAGCCACAGAATCAGACTGGGAACATCGCACAGCCACAGAATCAGACTGGGATCATCGCACAATCACACAATGAGACTGGGAACATCGAACCGTTACACAGTGAGACCGGGATCATCGCAAAGTCACACAATGAGACTGGGAACATTGCACATTCACACAATGGGACTGGGATCATCGCACAGTCACACAGTGAGACTGGGATCATTGCAAAGTCACACAATGAGAGTGGGAACATTGCACAGTCACACAGTGGGACTGGGATCATCGAAAAATGACATAGTAAGACTGGGAACATCACACAGTCACACAGTGAGACTGGGAACATCGCACAGTCACACAGTGAGAAAGGGTTAATCAAAAGGTCAAACTGTGAGACTGGGATCATGGCACAGTCACACCATGAGACTGGGATCAGCGCACTGTCACACAGTGAGACTGGGATCAGCGCACTGTCACACAGTGAGAATGGGATCATCGCAATGTCACACAATGAGACTGGGAACATTGCACAATCACACAGTGGGACTGGGATCATCGAAAAATGACATAGTGAGACTGGGAACATCACACAGTCACACAGTGAGACTGGGAACATCGCACATTCACACAGTGAAACTCGGAACATCGCACAGTCACACAGTGAAACTGGGATCATCGCAAAGTCGTACAATGAGACTGGGAACATTGCACAGACACACAGTGGGACTGGGATCATCGAAAAATGACATAGTGAGACTGGGAACATCACACAGTCACACAGTGAGACTGGGAACATCGCACAGTCACACAGTGAGACTGGGAACATCGCACAGTCACACAGTGAGAATGGGTTAATCACAAGGTCAAACTGTGAGACTGGGATCATCGCACATTCACACAGTGAGACTGGGTTCAGCGCACTGTCACACAGTGAGACTGGGATCATCGCACAGTCACACAGTGAGATTGGGATCATCGCACAGTCACACAGTGAGACTTGGATCATTGCACATTCACACAATGGGACTGGGATCATCGCACAGTCACACAGTGAGACTGGGATCATCGCAAAGTCACACAATGAGACTGGGAACATTGCACAGTCACACAGTGGGACTGGGATCATCGAAAAATGACATAGTGAGACTGGGAACATCACACAGTCACACAGTGAGACTGGGAACATCGCACAGTCACACAGTGAGAAAGGGTTAATCAAAAGGTCAAACTGTGAGACTGGGATCATGGCACAGTCACACCATGAGACTGGCATCAGCGCACTGTCACACAGTGAGACTGGGATCAGCGCACTGTCACACAGTGAGACTGGGATCATCGCACAGTCACACAGTTAGATTGGGATCATCGCACAGTCACACAGTGAGACTGGGAACATTGCACATTCACAAAATGGGACTGGGATCATCGCACAGTCACACAGTGAGACTGGGATCATCGCAAAGTCACACAATGAGACTGGCAACATTGCACAGTCATACAGTGGAACTGGGATCATCGAAAAATGACATAGTGAGACTGGGAACATCACACAGTCACACAGTGAGAGTGTGAACATCGCACAGTCACGCAGTGAGAAAGGGTTAATCAATAGGTCAAACTGTGAGACTGGGATCATGGCACAGTCACACCATGAGACTGGGATCAGCGCACTGTCACACAGTGAGACTGGGATCAGCGCACAGTCACACAGTGAGATTGGGATCATCGCACAGTCACACAGTGAGATTGGGATCATCGCACAGTCACACGGTGAGATTGGGATCAGCGCACTGTCACACAGTGAGACTAGGATCATCGCACAGTCACACAGTGAGATTGGGATCATCGCACAGTCACACAGTGAGATTGGGATCATCGCACAGTCACACAGTGAGACTTGGATCATCGCACAGTCACACAGTGAGATTCGGAAAATCGCACAGTCACCCAGTGAGAACGGAACATGGCATAGTGACACATTGAGACTGGGATCATCGCACAGTTACACAGTGAGATTGGGAACATTGCACATTCACACAATGGGACTGGGATCATCGCACAGTCACACAGTGAGACTGGGATCATTGCAAAGTCACACAATGAGAGTGGGAACATTGCACAGTCACACAGTGGGACTGGGATCATCGAAAAATGACATAGTGAGACTGGGAACATCACACAGTCACACAGTGAGACTGGGAACATCGCACAGTCACACAGTGAGAAAGGGTTAATCAAAAGGTCAAACTGTGAGACTGGGATCATGGCACAGTCACACCATGAGACTGGGATCAGCGCACTGTCACACAGTGAGACTGGGATCAGCGCACTGTCACACAGTGAGAATGGGATCATCGCAATGTCACACAATGAGACTGGGAACATTGCACAATCACACAGTGGGACTGGGATCATCGAAAAATGACATAGTGAGACTGGGAACATCACACAGTCACACAGTGAGACTGGGAACATCGCACATTCACACAGTGAAACTCGGAACATCGCACAGTCACACAGTGAAACTGGGATCATCGCAAAGTCGTACAATGAGACTGGGAACATTGCACAGACACACAGTGGGACTGGGATCATCGAAAAATGACAAAGTGAGACTGGGAACATCACACAGTCACACAGTGAGACTGGGAACATCGAACAGTCACACAGTGAGACTGGGAACATCGCACAGTCACACAGTGAGAATGGGTTAATCACAAGGTCAAACTGTGAGACTGGGATCATCGCACATTCACACAGTGAGACTGGGTTCAGCGCACTGTCACACAGTGAGACTGGGATCATCGCACAGTCACACAGTGAGACTGGGATCATCGCACAGTCACACAGTGAGATTGGGATCATCGCACAGTCACACAGTGAGACTTGGATCATTGCACATTCACACAATGGGACTGGGATCATCGCACAGTCACACAGTGAGACTGGGATCATCGCAAAGTCACACAATGAGACTGGGAACATTGCACAGTCACACAGTGGGACTGGGATCATCGAAAAATGACATAGTGAGACTGGGAACATCACACAGTCACACAGTGAGACTGGGAACATCGCACAGTCACACAGTGAGAAAGGGTTAATCAAAAGGTCAAACTGTGAGACTGGGATTATGGCACAGTCACACCATGAGACTGGCATCAGCGCACTGTCACACAGTGAGACTGGGATCAGCGCACTGTCACACAGTGAGACTGGGATCATCGCACAGTCACACAGTTAAATTGGGATCATCGCACAGTCACACAGTGAGACTGGGAACATTGCACATTCACAAAATGGGACTGGGATCATCGCACAGTCACACAGTGAGACTGGGATCATCGCAAAGTCACACAATGAGACTGGCAACATTGCACAGTCATACAGTGGAACTGGGATCATCGAAAAATGACATAGTGAGACTGGGAACATCACACAGTCACACAGTGAGACTGGGAACATCGCACAGTCACGCAGTGAGAAAGGGTTAATCAATAGGTCAAACTGTGAGACTGGGATCATGGCACAGTCACACCATGAGACTGGGATCAGCGCACTGTCACACAGTGAGACTGGGATCAGCGCACAGTCACACAGTGAGATTGGGATCATCGCACAGTCACACAGTGAGATTGGGATCATCGCACAGTCACACGGTGAGATTGGGATCAGCGCACTGTCACACAGTGAGACTAGGATCATCGCACAGTCACACAGTGAGATTGGGATCATCGCACAGTCACACAGTGAGATTGGGATCATCGCACAGTCACACAGTGAGACTTGGATCATCGCACAGTCACACAGTGAGATTCGGAAAATCGCACAGTCACCCAGTGAGAACGGAACATGGCAGAGTGACACATTGAGACTGGGATCATCGCACAGTTACACAGTGAGATTGGGATCATCACACAATCACACACTGAGACTGGGATCATTGCACAATCACACAGAGAGACCCGGAATATCGCACAGTCACCCAGTGAGACTGAGAACATCGTACAGTCACACAGAGAGACTGGGAACATTGCACAGTCACACAGTGAGACTGGGATCATCGCACAGTCACACAGAGAGACTGGGATCATCGCACAGTCACACAATGAGACGGGAACATCAAACAGTCACACATTGAGAATGGGATTATTGCATAGTCACACATTGAGACTGGGAACATCGAACCATCACACAGTGAGACTGGGATCATCGCACATTCACATGGTGAGACTGGGAACATCGCACAGCCACAGAATCAGACTGGGATCATCGCACAATCACACAATGAGACTGGAACATCGAACCGTCACACAGTGAAACTGGGATCATCGCACAATCACACAGTGAGACTGGGAACATTGCACAGTCACACAGTGAGAAAGGGATCATCGCACACTCACATAGTGAGACTGGGACCTTCGCACTTTCACACATTGAGAATGGGATCATCGCACAGTCGTACAGTGATACTGGGATCATTGCACAGTCACAAAGTGACACAGGGATTATCGCACAGTCACACAGTGAGACTGGGATCATCGCAAAGTCACACAATGAGACTGGGAACATTGCACTTTCACACAATGGGACTGGGGTCATCGCACAGTGACACAGTGAGACTGGGATCATCGCAAAGTCACACAATGAGACTGCGAGCATTGCACAGTCACACAATGAGACTAGGATCATCGCACAGTCGTACAGTGAGACTGGGATCATTGCACAGTCACAAAGTGACACAGGGATTATCGCACAGTCACACAGTGAGACTGGGATCATCGCAAAGTCACACAATGAGACTGGGAACATTGCACTTTCACACAATGGGACTGGGGTCATCGCACAGTGACACAGTGAGACTGGGATCATCGCAAAGTCACACAATGAGACTGGCAACGTTGCACAGTCACACAGTGGTACTGGGATCATCGAAAAATGACATAGTGAGACTGGGAACATCACACAGTCACACAGTGAGACTGGGAACATCGCACAGTCACACAGTGAGAAAGGGTTAATCAAAAGGTCAAACTGTGAGACTGGGATCATGGCACAGTCACACCATGAGACTGGGATCAGCGCACTGTCACACAGTGAGACTGGGATCAGCGCACTGTCACACAGTGAGACTGGGATCAGCGCACTGTCACACAGTGAGACTGGGATCATAGCAAAGTCACACAGTGAGATTGGGATCATCGCACAGTCACACAGTGAGACTGGGATCATCGCAAAGTCACTCAATGAGACTGGGAACATTGCACAGTCACACAGTTGGACTGGGATCATCAAAAAATGACAAAGTGAGACTGGGAACATCACACAGTCACACAGTGAGACTGGGAACATCGCACATTCACACAGAGAGACTGGGATCCTCGCACAGTCACACAATGAGACGGGAACATCAAACAGTCACACATTGAGAATGGGATCATTGCACAGTCACACAATGGGACTGGGAACATCGAACCGTCACACAGTGAGACTGGGATCATGGCACAGTCACATGGTGAGACTGGGAACATCGCACAGCCACAGAATCAGACTGGGATCATCGCACAATCACACAATGAGACTGGGAACATCGAACCGTCACACAGTGAGACTGGGATCATCGCAAAGTCACACAATGAGACTGGGAACATTGCACATTCACACAATGCGACTGGGATCATCGCACAGGCACACAGTGAGACTGGGATCATCGCAAAGTCACACAATGAGACTGGGAACATTGCACATTCACACATTGGGACTAGGATCATCGCACAGTCACACAGTGAGACTGGGATCATCGCAAAGTCACACAATTAGGATGGGAACATTGGAAAGTCACACAGTGGGACTAGAATCATCGAAAAATGAGATAGTGAGACTGGGAACATCACACAGTGACACAGTGAGACCGTGAACATTGCACAGTCACACAGTGAGAAAGGGTTAATCAAATGTCAAACTGTGAGACTGGGATCACCGCACAGTCACACCATGAGACTGGGATCAGCACACTGTCACACAGTGAGACTGGGATCAGCGCACTGTCGCACAGTGAGACTGGGATCATCGCACTGTCACACAGTTAGATTGGGATCATCGCACATTCACACAGTGAGACTGGGAACATTGCACATTCACAAAATGGGACTGGGATCATCGCACAGTCACACAGTGAGACTGGGATCATCGCAAAGTCACACAATGAGACTGGGAACATTGCACAATCACACAGTGGGACTGGGATCATCGAAAAATGACATAGTGAGACTGGGAACATCACACAGACACACAGTGAGACTGGGAACATCGCACATTCACACAGTGAAACTCGGAACATCGCACAGTCACACAGTGAAACTGGGATCATCGCAAAGTCATACAATGAGACTGGGAACATCGCACTGTCAAACAGTGAGACTGGGATCATCGCACAATCAAACATTGAGACTGGGAACATCGCACAGTCACACAGTGAGTCTGGGATCATTTCACAGTCACACAGTGAGACTGGGATCGTTGCAAAGTCACACAGTGAGATTCGGAAAAAAGCAGAGTCACCCAGTGAGACCGGAACATGGCACAGTTACACAATGAGACTGGGATCATCGCACAGTCACACAGTGAGACTGGGATCATCGCACAGTCACACAGTGAGATTGAGATCATCGCACAGTCACACAGTGGGACTGGGATTATCGCACAGTCACACAGTGAGATTGGGATCATCGCACAGTCACACGGTGTGATTGGGATCATCGCACAGTCACACAGTGGGACTGGGATTATCGCACAGTCACAAAGTGAGACTGGGATCATCGCACAATCACACAGTGAGACTGGGAACATCGCACAGTCACACAGTGAGACTGGGATCATCGCACAGTCACACAGTGAGACTGGTATCATCGCACAGTCACACAGCAAGAGTGGGATCATCGCGCAGTCACACAGCAACACTGGTATCGTAGCACAGTCATACAGCGAGACTGGTATCATCGCACAATGACACAATTTGACTGTGAACATCGCACCGTCACACAGTGAGAATGGGTTAATCACAAGGTCAAACTGTGAGACTGGGATCATCGCAAATTCACACACTGAGACTGGGAACATCGCACTGTCATACCGTGAGACTGGGATCTTCACAAAGACACACAGTGAGATTCAGAGAAACGCACAGTCACCCAGTGAGACCAGAACATGGCACAGTTACACAGTGAGACAGGGATCATCGCACAGTCACATAGTGAGAATGGGATCATCGGACAGTGACATAGTGAGACTGGGATCATAGAACAGTCACACAATGAGACAGTGATCTTCGCACAGTCACACAGAGAGACTCGGAATATCGCACAGACACCCAGAGAGAGTGGGAACATCGTACAGTCACACGGAGAGACTGGTAACATTGCACAGCCACACAGGGAGACTGGGATCATCGCACAATCACACAGTGAGACTGGGAACATTGCACAGTCACACAGTGAGACAGGGATCATCGCACAGTCACATAGTGAGAATGGGATCATCGCACAGTCACATAGTGAGACTGGGATCATTGCACTGTCACACAGTGAGACAGTGATCATCGCACAGTCACACAGAGAGACTCGGAATATCGCACATTCACACAGTGAAACTCAGAACATCGCGCAGTCACACAGTGAGAATGGGATCATCGCACAGTCGTACAGTGAGACTGGGATAATCGCACAGTTACACAGTAAGACTGGGATCAACGCACAGTCACACAGTGAGAATGGGAACATCAAAGAGTCACACAGTGAGACTGGGATCATCGCACAGTCACACAGTGAGATTGGGATCATCGCACAGTCACACAGTGGGATTGGGATGATCTCACAGTCACACAGTGGGACTGGGGTCATCGCACAGTCACACAGTGAGACTGGGAACATCGCACAGTCACGCAGTGAGACTGGGAACATCGAACAGCCACACAGTGAGACTGGGAACATCGAACAGTTACACAGTGAGACTGGGATCATCGCACAGTCACACAGTGAGACTGGGATCATCGCACAGTCACACAGGAAGAATGGGAACATCGCGGAGTCACACAGCGACACTGGTATCATCGCACAGTCATACAGCGAGACAGGTATCATCGCACAATGACACAATTTGACTGTGAACATCAAACAGTCACACATTGAGAATGGGATCATTGCACAGTCACAGAATCAGACTGGAATCATCGCACAATCACACAGTGAGACTGGGACCACCGCACAGTCACACAATGAGACTGGGAACATCGAACTGTCACACAGAGAAACTGGGAACATCGCACAGTCACACATTGAGAATGGGATCATCACACAGTCTTACAGTGAGACTGGGATCATTGCACAGTCACACAGTGAGTCTCAGATCATCCCACAGTCACACAGTGAGACTGGGATCATCGCAAAGTCATACAATGAGATTGGGAACATCGCACAGTCACCCAGTGATACTGGGAACATTGCACAGGCAAACTGTGAGACTGGGATCAGTGCACAGTCACACAGTGTCACTGGGATCATCGCACAGTCACACAGTGAGATTCGGAAAATAGCACAGTCACCCAGTGAGACGGGAACATTGCACAGTGACACATTGAGACTGGGATCATTGCACAATCACACAATGAGAAAGGGATCATTGCACAGTCACACACAGAGACTCGGAATATCGCACAGTCACTCAATGAGACTGGGATCATTGCACAGTCACAGAATCAGACTGGGATCATCGCACAATCACACAGTGAGACTGGGATCACCGCATAGTCACACAATGAGACTGGGAACATCGAACCGTCACACAGAGAAACTGGGATCATCGCACAATCACACAGTGAGACTGGGAACATTGCACAGTCACACAGTGAGACAGGGATCATCGCACAGTCAGATAGTGAGAATGGGATCATCAAACAGTCACATAGTGAGACTGGGATCATGGCACAGTCACACAATGAGACAGTGATCATCGCACAGTCACAGAGAGACTCGGAATATCGCACAGTCAGCCAGAGAGAGTGGGAAAATTGTTCTGTCACACAGTGAGACTGGGAACATTGCAAGTCACAAAGTGAGACTGGGATCATGGCACAGTCACACAGAGAGACTGGTAACATTGCACAGCCACTCAGGGAGACTGGGATCATTGCACAGTCGCAGAATCAGACTGGGATCATCGCAAAATCACACAATGAGACTGGGAACATCAAACCGTCACACAGAGAGACTGGGATCACCGCACAATCACACAGTGAGACTGGGAACATTGCACAGTCACACAGTGAGACAGGGATCATCGCACAGTCACACAGTGGGACTGGGATTATCGCACAGTCACACAGTGAGATTGGGATCATCGCACAGTCACACGGTGAGATTGGGATCATCGCACAGTCACACAGTGGGACGGGGATTATCGCACAGTCACACAGTGAGACTGGGATCATCGCACAATCACACAGTGAGACTGGGAACATCGAACAGTCACACAGTGAGACTGGGATCATCGCACAGTCACACAGTGAGACTGGTATCATCGCACAGTCACACAGCAAGAGTGGGATCATCGCGCAGTCACACAGCGACACTGGTATCGTCGCACAGTCATACAGCGAGACTGGTATCATCGCACAATGACACAATTTGACTGTGAACATCGCACCGTCACACAGTGAGAATGGGTTAATCACAAGGTCAGACTGTGAGACTGAGATCATCGCAAATTCACACACTGAGACTGGGAACATCGCACTGTCATACCGTGAGACTGGGATCTTCACAAAGACACACAGTGAGATTCGGAGAAACGCACAGTCACCCAGTGAGACCAGAACATGGCACAGTTACACAGTGAGACAGGGATCATCGCACAGTCACATAGTGAGAATGGGATCATCGAACAGTCACATAGTGAGACTGGGATCATCGCACAGTCACACAATGAGACAGTGATCATCGCACAGTCACACAGAGAGACTCGGAATATCGCACAGTCACCCAGAGAGAGTGGGAACATCGTACAGTCACACGGAGAGACTGGTAAAATTGCACAGCCACACAGGGAGACTGGGATCATTGCACAGTCGCAGAATCAGACTGGTATCATCGCACATTCACACAGTGAGACTGGTATCATCGCACAGTCACACAGCAAGAGTGGGATCATCGCGCAGTCACACAGCGACACTGGTATCGTCGCACAGTCATACAGCGAGACTGGTATCATCACACAACTACACAATTTGACTGTGAACATCGCACCGTCACACAGTGAGAATGGGTTAATCACAAGGTCAAACTGTGAGACTGGGATCATCGCAAATTCACACACTGAGACTGGGAACATCGCACTGTCATACTGTGAGACTGGGATCTTCACAAAGACACACAGTGAGATTCGGAGAAACGCACAGTCACCCAGTGAGACCAGAACATGGCACAGTTACACAGTGAGACAGGGATCATCGCACAGTCACATAGTGAGAATGGGATCATCGCACAGTCACATAGTGACACTGGGATCATCGCACAGTCACACAATGAGACAGTGATCATCGCACAGTCACACAGAGAGACTCGGAATATCGCACAGTCACCCAGAGAGAGTGGGAACATCGTACAGTCACACGGAGAGACTGGTAACATTGCACAGCCACACAGGGAGACTGGGATCATTGCACAGTCGCAGAATCAGACTGGTATCATCGCACAATCACACAGTGAGACTGGGATCATCGCACAGTCACACAATGAGACTGGGAACATCAAACCGTCACACAGAGAGACTGGGATCATCGCACAATCACACAGTGAGACTGGGTACATTGCACAGTCACACAGTGAGACAGGGATCATCGCACAGTCACATAGTGAGAATGGGATCATCGCACAGTCACATAGTGAGACTGGGATCATCGCACAGTCACACAGTGAGACAGTGATCATCGCACAGTCACACAGAGAGACTCAGAATATCGCACCTTCACACAGTGAAACTCAGAACATCGCGCAGTCACACAGTGAGAATGGGATCATCGCACAGTCGTACGGTGAGACTGGGATAATCGCACAGTTACACAGTAAGACTGGGATCAACGCACAGTCACACAGTGAGAATGGGAACATCAAAGAGTCACACAGTGAGACTGGGATCATCGCACAGTCACACAGTGAGATTGGGATCATCGCACAGTCACACAGTGGGATTGGGATGATCTCACAGTCACACAGTGGGACTGGGGTCATCGCACAGTCACACAGTGAGACTGGGAACATCGCACAGTCACGCAGTGTGACTGGGAACATTGAACAGCCACACAGTGAGACTGGGAACATCGAACAGTTACACAGTGAGACTGGGATCATCGCACAGTCACACAGTGAGACTGGTATCATCGCACAGTCACACAGGAAGAATGGGATCATCGCGCAGTCACACAGTGAGACTGGTATCATCGCACAGTCATACAGCGAGACTGGTATCATTGCACAATGACACAATTTGACTGTGAACATCAAACAGTCACACATTGAGAATGGGATCATTGCACAGTCACAGAATCAGACTGGGATCATCGCACAATCACATAGTGAGACGGGGATCACCGCACAGTCACACAATGAGACTGGGAACATCGAACTGTCACACAGAGAAACTGGGAACATCGCACAGTCACACATTGAGAATGGGATCATCACACAGTCTTACAGTGAGACTGGGATCATTGCACAGTCACACAGTGAGTCTCAGATCATCCCACAGTCACACAGTGAGACTGGGATCATCGCAAAGTCATACAATGAGATTGGGAACATCGCACAGTCACCCAGTGATACTGGGAACATTGCACAGGCAAACAGTGAGACTGGGATCAGTGCACAGTCACACAGTGTCACTGGGATCATCGCACAGTCACACAGTGAGATTCGGAAAATAGCACAGTCACCCAGTGAGACGGGAACATGGCACAGTGACACATTGAGACTGGGATCATTGCACAATCACACAATGAGACAGGGATCATTGCACAGTCACACACAGAGACTCGGAATATCGCACAGTCACTCAGTGAGAATGGGAACATCGTACAGTCACACAGAGAGATTGGGAACATCAAACAGTCACACATTGAGAATGGGATCATTGCACAGTTGTAGAGTGAGACTGGGATCATTGCACAGTCGCAGAATCAGACTGGGATCATCGCACAATCACACAGTGAGACTGGGAACATTGCACAGTCACACAATGAGACTGGGAACTTCGAACCGTCACACAGAGAAACTGGGATCTTCGCACAATCACACAGTGAGACTGGGAACATTGCACAGTCACACAGTGAGACAGGGATCATCGCACTGTCACATAGTTGGAATGGGATCATCGAACAGTCACATAGTGAGACTGGGATCATCGCACAGTCACACAATGAGACAGTGATCATCGCACAGTCACACAGAGAGACTCGGAATATCGCACAGTCAGCCAGAGAGAGTGGGAACATCATACAGTCACACTGAGAGACTGGGAACATTGCAAGTCACAAAGTGAGACTGGGATCATGGCACATTCACACAGAGAGATTGGTAACAATGCACAGCCACACAGGGAGACTGGGATCATTGCACAGTCGCAGAATCAGACTGGGATCATCGCAAAATCACACAGTGAGACTGGGATCATCGCACAGTCACACAATGAGACTGGGAACATCAAACCGTCACACAGTGAGACAGTGATCATCGCACAGTCACACAGAGAGACTCGGAATATCGCACAGTCACCCAGAGAGAGTGGGAACATCGTACAGTCACACAGAGAGACTGGGAACATTGCACAGTCACAAAGTGAGACTGGGATCATCGCACAGTCACACAGAGAGACTGGGATCATCGCAAAGTCACACAATGAGACTGGGAACATCGTGCAATCACACAGTGAAACTCGGAACATCGCGCAGTCACACAGTGAGAATGGGATCATCGCACAGTCGTACAGTGAGACTGGGATCATCGCACAGCTACATAGTCAGACTGGGAACATCACACAGTCACACATTGAGAATGGGATCATTGCACAGTCACACAGTGAGACTTGGATCATCCCATAGACACACAGTGAAACTGGGATCATCGCAAATTCACACAACGAGACTGGGAACATCGCACTGTCACACAGTGAGACTGGGATCATCGCACAATCAAACAGTGAGACTGGGAACATCGCACAGTCAAACAGTGAGTCTGGGATCATTTCACAGTCACACCGTGAGACTGTGAACGTTGCAAAGTCACACAGTGAGATTCGGAAAAACGCACAGTCACCCAGTGAGACCGGAACATGGCACAGTTACACAGTGAGACTGGGATCATCGCACAGTTACACAGTAAGACTGGGATCAATGCACAGTCACACAGTGAGACTGGGAACATTGAAAAGTCATACAGTGAGACTGGGAACATCGAACAGTCACACATTGAGACTGGGAACATCTCACAGTCACAGAGCGAGACTGGTATCATCGCGGAGTCACACAGCGAGTCGGGGATCATCGCATAGTCACAGAGCGAGACTGGTATCATCGCACAGTGACACAATTTGACTGTGAACATCGCACAATCATACAGTGAGACTGGGATCATCGCACAGTCACACAGTGAATCTACGATCATCGCAAAGACACACATTGAGACTGGGATCATTTCACAGTCACACCGTGAGACTGGGATCGTTGCAAAGTCACACAGTGAGATCTGGAAAAACGGACAGTCACCCAGTGAGACCGGAACATGGCACAGTTACACAATGAGACTGGGATCATCGCACAGTTACACCGTGAGACTGGGATCAACACACAGTCACACAGTGAGACTGGGAACATTGAACAGTCACACAGTGAGACTGGGAACATCGAACAGTCACACAGTGAGACTGGGAACATCGCACTGTCACACAGTGAGAATGGGTTAATCACAAGGTCAAACTGTGAGAATTTGATCATCGCACATTCACACAGTGAGACTGGGATCAGCGCACTGTCACACAGTGAGACTGGGATATTCGCACAGTCACACAGTGAGATTGGGATCATCGCACAGTCACACAGTGAGATTGGGATCATCGCACAGTCACACAGTGAAATTCAGAAAATTGCACAGTCACCCAGTGAGAACGGAACATGGCACAGTGCCACATTGAGACTGGGATCATCGCACAGTTACACAGTGAGATTGGGATCATCACACAATCACACACTGAGACTGGGATCATTGCACAATCTCAGAGAGAGACTCGGAATATCGCACAGTCACCCAGTGAGATTGGGAACATCGTACAGTCACACAGAGAGACTGGGAACATTGCACAGTCACACAGTGAGACTGGGATCATCGAACAGTCACACAGAGAGACTGGGATCATCGCACAGTCACACAATGAGACGGGAACATCAAACAGTCACACATTGAGAATGGGATCATTGCACAGTCACACAATGAGACTGGGAACATCGAACCGTCACACAGTGAGACTGGGATCATCGCACAGTCACACAGTGAGAGAGAGATCATCGCACAGTCACACAGTTAGACTGGGAACATCGCACAGTCACACAGTGAGAGAGGGATCATCGCACAGTCACACAGTGAGACTGTGTTCAACGCACAACCACATAGTGAGACTGTGAACATCGCACAGTCACACATTGAGAATGGGATCATTGCACTGTCATACATTGATACTGGGAACATCGCACAGTCACACCGTGAGACTGGGAACATCGCACAGTCACACAGTGAGACTGGGAACTGTGCAGTCACACACTGAGAGTGGGTTCATGGCACAGTCACACAGCGACACTGGGATCATCGCAAAGTCACATAGTGTGAGTGCGATCATCGCACAGTCAGACAGTGAGACTGGGATCATCGCACAGTGACACAGTGAGATTCGGAAGATCGCACATTCACCAAGTGAGACTGGAACATCACACAGTGACACAGTGAAACTGGGATCATCACGCAGTCACACACTGAGACTGGGATCATTGCACAGTCACATAGTTAGACTGGGATCATCAGAAAATCTCACAGTGAGACTGCAAACAGTGCAGTCACACAGTGAGACTGGTATCATCGCACAGTCACACAGCAAGACTGGGAACATCGCACATTCACACAGTGAAACCCGGATCATCGCATAGTCACACAGTGAAACTGGGATCATCGCAAAGTCATACAATGAGACTGGGAACATCGCACTGTCAAACAGTGAGACTGGGATCATCGCACAATCAAACATTGAGACTGCAAACATCGCACAGTCACACAGTGAGTCTGGGATCATTTCACAGTCACACCGTGGGACTGGGATCGTTGCAAAGTCACACAGTGAGATTTGGTAAAATGCAGAGTCACCCAGTGAGACCGGAACATGGCACAGTTACACAATGAGACTGGGATCATCGCACAGTCACACAGTGAGAATGGGATCAACGCACAGTCACACGGTGAGATTGGGATCATCGCACAGTCACACAGTGGGACTGGGATTATCGCACAGTCACACAGTGAGACTGGGATCATCGCACAATCACACAGTGAGACTGGGAACATCGAACAGTCACACAGTGAGACTGGGATCATCGCACAGTCACACAGTGAGACTGGTATCATCGCACAGTCACACAGCAAGAGTGGGATCATTGCGCAGTCACACAGCGACACTGGTATCGTCGCACAGTCATACAGCGAAACTGGCATCATCGCACAATGACACAATTTGACTGTGAACATCGCACCGTCACACAGTGAGAATGGGTTAATCATAAGGTCAAACTGTGAGACTGGGATCATCGCAAATTCACACACTGAGACTGGGAACATCGCACTGTCAAACAGTGAGACTGGGATCATCGCACAATCAAACATTGAGACTGCAAACATCGCACAGTCACACAGTGAGTCTGGGATCATTTCACAGTCACACCGTGGGACTGGGATCGTTGCAAAGTCACACAGTGAGATTTGGTAAAATGCAGAGTCACCCAGTGAGACCGGAACATGGCACAGTTACACAATGAGACTGGGATCATCTCACAGTCACACAGTGAGACTGGGATCAACGCACAGTCACACGGTGAGATTGGGATCATCGCACAGTCACACAGTGGGACTGGGATTATCGCACAGTCACACAGTGAGACTGGGATCATCGCACAATCACACAGTGAGACTGGGAACATCGAACAGTCACACAGTGAGACTGGGATCATCGCACAGTCACACAGTGAGACTGGTATCATCGCACAGTCACACAGCAAGAGTGGGATCATTGCGCAGTCACACAGCGACACTGGTATCGTCGCACAGTCATACAGCGAAACTGGCATCATCGCACAATGACACAATTTGACTGTGAACATCGCACCGTCACACAGTGAGAATGGGTTAATCACAAGGTCAAACTGTGAGACTGGGATCATCGCAAATTCACACACTGAGACTGGGAACATCGCACTGTCATACCGTGAGACTGGGATCTTCACAAAGACACACAGTGAGATTCGGAGAAACGCACAGTCACCCAGTGAGACCAGAACATGGCACAGTTACACAGTGAGACAGGGATCATCGCACAGTCACATAGTGAGAATGGGATCATCGAACAGTCACATAGTAAGACTGGGATCATCGCACAGTCACACAATGAGACAGTGATCATCGCACAGTCACGCAGAGAGACTCGGAATATCGCACAGTCACCCAGAGAGAGTGGGAACATCGTACAGTCACACGGAGAGACTGGTAACATTGCACAGCCACACAGGGAGACTGGGATCATTGCACAGTCGCAGAATCAGACTGGTATCATCGCAAAATCACACAGTGAGATTGGGATCATCGCACAGTCACACAATGAGACTGGGAACATCAAACCGTCACACAGAGAGACTGGGATCATTGCACAATCACACAGTGAGACTGGGAACATTGCACAGTCACACAGTGAGACAGGGATCATCACACAGTCACATAGTGAGAATGGGATCATCGCACAGTCACATAGTGAGACTGGGATCATCGCACAGTCACACAGTGAGACAGTGATCATCGCACAGTCACACAGAGAGACTCGGAATATCGCACATTCACACAGTGAAACTCGGAACATCGCGCAGTCACACAGTGAGAATGGGATCATCGCACAGTCGTACGGTGAGACTGGGATAATCGCACAGTTACACAGTAAGACTGGGATCAACGCACAGTCACACAGTGAGAATGGGAACATCAAAGAGTCACACAGTGAGACTGGGATCATCGCACAGTCACACAGTGAGACTGGGATCATCGCAAAGTCACACAATGAGACTGGCAACGTTGCACAGTCACACAGTGGGACTGGGATCATCGAAAAATGACATAGTGAGACTGGGAACATCACACAGTCACACAGTGAGACTGGGAACATCGCACAGTCACACAGTGAGAAAGGGTTAATCAAAAGGTCAAACTGTGAGACTGGGATCATGGCACAGTCACACCATGAAACTGGGATCAGCGCACTGTCACACAGTGAGACTGGGATCAGCGCACTGTCACATAGTGAGACTGGGATCATCGCAATGTCACACAGTTAGATTGGGATCATCGCACAGTCACACAGTGAGACTGGGATCATCGCAAAGTCACACAATGAGACTGGGAACATTGCACAATCACACAGTGAGACTGGGAACATCGAAAAATGACATAGTGAGACTGGGAACATCACACAGTCACACAGTGAGACTGGGAACATCGCACATTCACACAGTGAGACTGGGATCATCGAAAAATGACATAGTGAGACTGGGAACATCACACAGTCACGCAATGAGATTGGGAACATTGCACATTCACACAGTGAAACTCGGAACATCGCACAGTCACACAGTGAAACTGGGATCATCGCAAAGTCGTACAATGAGACTGGGAACATCGCACTGTCAAACAGTGAGACTGGGATCATCGCACAATCAAACATTGAGACTGTGAACATCGCACAGTCACACAGTGAGTCTGGGATCATTTCACAGTCACACCGTGAGACTGAGATCGTTGCAAAGTCACACAGTGAGATTCGGAAAAAAGCAGAGTCACCCAGTGAGACCGGAACATGGCACAGTTACACAATGAGAATGGGATCATCGCACAGTCACACAGTGAGACTGGGATCATCGCACAGTCACACAGTGAGACTGGGATCAACGCACAGTCACACAGTGAGATTGGGATCATCGCACAGTCACACAGTGGGACTCGGATTATCGCACAGTCACACAGTGAGATTGGGATCATCGCACAGTCACACGGTGAGATTGGGATCATCGCACAGTCACACAGTGGGACTGGGATTATCGCACAGTCACACAGTGAGACTGGGATCATCACACAATCACACAGTGAGACTGGGATCAACGCACAGTCACACAGTGAGATTGGGATCATCGCACAGTCACACAGTGGGACTGGGATTATCGCACAGTCACACGGTGAGATTGGGATCATCGCACAGTCACACAGTGGGACGGGGATTATCGCACAGTCACACAGTGAGACTGGGATCATCGCACAATCACACAGTGAGACTGGGAACATCGAACAGTCACACAGTGAGACTGGGATCATCGCACAGTCACACAGTGAGACTGGTATCATCGCACAGTCACACAGCAAGAGTGGGATCATCGCGCAGTCACACAGCGACACTGGTATCGTCGCACAGTCATACAGCGAGACTGGTATCATCGCACAATGACACAATTTGACTGTGAACATCGCACCGTCACACAGTGAGAATGGGTTAATCACAAGGTCAAACTGTGAGACTGGGATCATTGCAAATTCACACACTGAGACTGGGAACATCGCACTGTCATACCGTGAGACTGGGATCTTCACAAAGACACACAGTGAGATTCGGAGAAACACACAGTCACCCAGTGAGACCAGAACATGGCACAGTTACACAGTGAGACAGGGATCATCGCACAGTCACATAGTGAGAATGGGATCATCGAACAGTCACATAGTGAGACTGGGATCATCGCACAGTCACACAATGAGACAGTGATCATCGCACAGTCACGCAGAGAGACTCGGAATATCGCACAGTCACCCAGAGAGAGTGGGAACATCGTACAGTCACACGGAGAGACTGGTAACATTGCACAGCCACACAGGGAGACTGGGATCATTGCACAGTCGCAGAATCAGACTGGTATCATCGCAAAATCACACAGTGAGATTGGGATCATCGCACAGTCACACAATGAGACTGGGAACATCAAACCGTCACACAGAGAGACTGGGATCATTGCACAATCACACAGTGAGACTGGGAACATTGCACAGTCACACAGTGAGACAGGGATCATCGCACAGTCACATAGTGAGAATGGGATCATCGCACAGTCACATAGTGAGACTGGGATCATCGCACAGTCACACAGTGAGACAGTGATCATCGCACAGTCACACAGAGAGACTCGGAATATCGCACATTCACACAGTGAAACTCGGAACATCGCGCAGTCACACAGTGAGAATGGGATCATCGCACAGTCGTACGGTGAGACTGGGATAATCGCACAGTTACACAGTAAGACTGGGATCAACGCACAGTCACACAGTGAGAATGGGAACATCAAAGAGTCACACAGTGAGACTGGGATCATCGCACAGTCACACAGTGAGACTGGGATCATCGCAAAGTCACACAATGAGACTGGCAACGTTGCACAGTCACACAGTGGGACTGGGATCATCGAAAAATGACATAGTGAGACTGGGAACATCACACAGTCACACAGTGAGACTGGGAACATCGCACAGTCACACAGTGAGAAAGGGTTAATCAAAAGGTCAAACTGTGAGACTGGGATCATGGCACAGTCACACCATGAGACTGGGATCAGCGCACTGTCACACAGTGAGACTGGGATCAGCGCACTGTCACATAGTGAGACTGGGATCATCGCAATGTCACACAGTTAGATTGGGATCATCGCACAGTCACACAGTGAGACTGGGATCATCGCAAAGTCACACAATGAGACTGGGAACATTGCACAATCACACAGTGAGACTGGGAACATTGCACAGTCACACAGTGAGACAGGGATCATCGCACAGTCACATAGTGAGAATGGGATCATCGCACAGTCACATAGTGAGACTGGGATCATCGCACAGTCACACAGTGAGACAGTGATCATCGCACAGTCACACAGAGAGAATCGGAATATCGCACATTCACACAGTGAAACTCGGAACATCGCGCAGTCACACAGTGAGAATGGGATCATCGCACAGTCGTACAGTGAGACTGGGATAATCGCACAGTTACACAGTAAGACTGGGATCAATGCACAGTCACACAGTGAGAATGGGAACATCAAAGAGTCACACAGTGAGACTGGGAGCATCGCACAGTCACACAGTGAGATTGGGATCATTGCACAGTCACACAGTGGGATTGGGATGATCTCACAGTCACACAGTGGGACTGGGATCATCGCACAGTCACACAGTGAGACTGGGAACATCTCACAGTCACGCAGTGAGACTGCGAACATCGAACAGCCACACAGTGAGACTGGGAACATCGAACAGTCATACAGTGGGACTGGAATTATCGCACAATCACACAGTGAGACTGGGAACATTGCACAGTCACACAGTGGGACTGGAATTATCGCACAGTCACACATTGAGAATGGGATCATTGCACAGTCACAGAATCAGACTGGGATCATCGCACAATCACACAGTGAGACTGGGATCACCGCACAGTCACACAATGAGACTGGGAACATCGAACCGTCACACAGATAAACTGGGATCATTGCACAATCACACAGTGAGACTGGGAACATTGAACAGTCAAACAGTGGGACTGGGATTATCGCACAGTCACACACTGAGATTGGGATCATCGCACAGTCACACGGTGAGATTGGGATCATCGCACAGTCACACAGTGGGATTGGGATTATCGCACAGTCATACAGTGGGACTGGGATCATCGCACAGTCACACAGTGAGACTGGGAACATCGCACAGTCACGCAGTGAGACTGGGAACATCGAACAGCCACACAGTGAGACTGGGAACATCGAACAGTCATACAGTGGGACTGGAATTATCGCACAATCACACAGTGAGACTGGGAACATTGCACAGTCACACAGTGGGACTGGAATTATTGCACAGTCACACATTGAGAATGGGATCATTGCACAGTCACAGAATCAGACTGGGATCATCGCACAATCACACAGTGAGACTGGGAT
The DNA here is from genome assembly GCF_017639515.1 of Carcharodon carcharias. Taxonomy (NCBI): domain Eukaryota; kingdom Metazoa; phylum Chordata; class Chondrichthyes; order Lamniformes; family Lamnidae; genus Carcharodon; species Carcharodon carcharias. Next base: position 197,884,597 of record NC_054472.1, read on the forward strand.
CACCGCACAGTCACACAATTAGACTGGGAACATCGAAATGTCACACAGAGAAACTGGGAACATCGTACAGTCACACATTGAGAATGGGATCATCACACAGTCTTACAGTGAGACTGGGATCATTGCACAGTCACACAGTGAGTCTCAGATCATCCCACAGTCACACAGTGAGACTGGGATCATCGCAAAGTCATACAATGAGATTGGGAACATCGCACAGTCACCCAGTGATACTGGGAACATTGCACAGGCAAACAGTGAGACTGGGATCAGTGCACAGTCACACAGTGTCACTGGGATCATCGCACAGTCACACAGTGAGATTCGGAAAATAGCACAGTCACCCAGTGAGACGGGAACATGGCACAGTGACACATTGAGACTGGGATCATTGCACAATCACACAATGAGACAGGGATCATTGCACAGTCACAGAATCAGACTGGGATCATCGCACAATCACACAGTGAGACTGGGATCACCGCACAGTCACACACTGAGTCTGGGAACATCGAACCGTCACACAGAGAAACTGGGATCATTGCACAATCACACAGTGAGACTGGGAACATTGAACAGTCACACAGTGAGACAGGGATCATCGCACAGTCACATAGTGAGAATGGGATCATCGAACAGTCACATAGTGAGACTGGGATCATCGCACAGTCACACAATGAGACAGTGATCATCGCACAGTCACACAGAGAGGCTCGGAATATCGCACAGTCAGCCAGAGGGAGTGGGAACATTGTACAGTCACACAGAGAGACTGGGAACATTGCAAGTCACAAAGTGAGATTGGGATCATGGCACAGTCACACAGAGAGATTGGAAACATTGCACAGCCACACAGGGAGACTGGGATCATTGCACAGTCGCAGAATCAGACTGGGATCATCGCAAAATCACACAGTGAGACTGGGATCATCGCACAGTCACACAATGAGACTGGGAACATCAAACCGTCACACAGAGAGACTGGGATCATCGCACAATCACACAGTGAGACTGGGAACATTGCACAGTCACACAGTGAGACAGGGATCATCGCACAGTCACATAGTGAGAATGGGATCATCGCACAGTCACTTAGTGAGACTGGGATCATGGCACAGTCACACAGTGAGACAGTGATCATCGCACAGTCACACAGAGAGACTCGGAATATCGCACAGTCACCCAGAGAGAGTGGGAACATCGTACAGTCACACAGAGAGACTGGGAACATTGCACAGTCACAAAGTGAGACTGGGATCATCGCACAGTCACACAGAGAGACTGGGAAGATCGCACGGTCACACAGGGAGACTGGGATCATCGCAAAGTCACACAATAATACTGGGAACATCGTGCATTCACACAGTGAAACTCGGAACATCGCGCAGTCACACAGTGAGAATGGGATCATCGCACAGTCGTACAGTGAGACTGGGATCATCGCACAGCTACATAGTCAGACTGGGAACATCACACAGTCACACATTGAGAATGGGATCATTGCACAGTCACACAGTGAGACGTGGATCATCCCATAGACACACAGTGAAACTGGGATCATCGCAAATTCACACAACGAGACTGGGAACATCGCACTGTCACACAGTGAGACTGGGATCATCGCACAATCAAACAGTGAGACTGGGAACATCGCACAATTACACAGTGAGACTGGGATCATCGCACAGTTACACAGTAAGACTGGGATCAATGCACAGTCACACAGTGAGACTGGGAACATTGAAAAGTCATACAGTGAGACTGGGAACATCGAACAGTCACACAGTGAGACTGGGAACATCGCACAGTCACAGAGCGAGACTTGTATCATCGCGGAGTCACACAGCGAGTCTGGTATCATCGCACAGTCACAGAGCGAGACTGGTATCATCGCACAGTGACACAATTTGACTGTGAACATCGCACAATCATACAGTGAGACTGGGATCATCGCACAGTCACACAGTGAATCTACGATCATCGCAAAGACACACATTGAGACTGGGATCATTTCACAGTCACACCGTGAGACTGGGATCGTTGCAAAGTCACACAGTGAGATTTGGAAAAACGCACAGTCACCCAGTGAGACCGGAACATGGCACAGTTACACAGTGAGACTGGGAACATCGAACAGTCACACAGTGAGACTGGGAACATCGAACAGTCACACAGTGAGACTGGGAACATCGCACTGTCACACAGTGAGAATGGGTTAATCACAAGGTCAAACTGTGAGACTGGGATCATCGCACATTCACACAGTGAGACTGGGATCAGCGCACTGTCACACAGTGAGACTGGGATATTCGCACAGTCACACAGTGAGATTGGGATCATCGCACAGTCACACAGTGAGACTTGGATCATCGCACAGCCACACAGTGAGATTCAGAAAATCGCACAGTCACCCAGTGAGAACGGAACATGGCATAGTGACACATTGAGACTGGGATAATCGCACAGTTACACAGTGAGTCTGGGATCATCACACAATCACACACTGTGACTGGGATCATCGCACAGTCACACAATGAGACGGGAACATCAAACAGTCACACATTGAGAATGGGATCATTGCACAGTCACACAATGAGACTGGGAAGATCGAACCGTCACACAGTGAGACTGGGATCATCGCACAGTCACACAGTGAGAGAGGGATCATCGCACAGTCACACAGTTAGACTGGGAACATCGCACAGTCACACAGTGAGATTGGGATCATCGCACAGTCACACAGTGAGACTGTGTTCAACGCACAACCACATAGTGAGACTGTGAACATCGCACAGTCACACATTGAGAATGGGATCATTGCACTGTCGTACATTGATACTGGGAACATCGCACAGTCACACCGTGAGACTGGGAACATCGCACAGTCACACAGTGAGACTGGGAACTGTGCAGTCACACACTGAGACTGGGTTCATGGCACAGTCACACAGCGACACTGGGATCATCGCAAAGTCACACAGTGTGAGTGCGATCATCGCACAGTCAGACAGTGAGACTGGGATCATCGCACAGTGACACAGTGAGATTCGGAAGATCGCACATTCACCAAGTGAGACTGGAACATCACACAGTGACACAGTGACACTGGGATCATCGCACAGTTACACACTGAGACCGGGATCATCACACAGTCACACACTGAGACTGGGATCATTGCACAGTCACATAGTTAGACTGGGATCATCAGAAAATCTCACAGTGAGACTGCAAACAGTGCAGTCACACATTGAGACTGGTATCATCGCACAGTCACACAGCAAGACTGGGATCATCGCAAGGTGACACAATTTGATTGTGCACATCGCACCATCACACAGTGAGAATGGGTTAATCATAAGGTCAAACTGTGAGACTGGGATCATTGCAAATTCACACAATGAGACTGGGAACATCGCACTGTCATACCGTGAGACTGGGATCGTCGCAAAGACACACAGTGAGATTCGGAAAAACGCACAGTCACCCAGTGAGACCGGAACATGGCACAGTTACACAGTGAGACTGGGATCATCGCACAGTTACACACTAAGACTGGGATCAACGCACAGTTACACAGTGAGACTGGGAACATCGAACAGTCACACAGTGAGACTGGGAACATCGAACAGTCACACAGTGAGACTGGGATAATTGCACAGTCACACGTTGAGACTGGGAACATCGCACAGTCACACAGTGAGACAGGGAACATCGAACAGTCACACAGTGACACTGGGATAATCGCACAGTCGCACAGTGAGACTGGGATCATTGCACAGTCACATAGTTAGACTGGGATAATCAGAAAATCTCACAGTGAGACTGCAAACAGTGCAGTCACACAGTGAGACTGGTATCATCACACAGTCACACAGCAAGACTGGGATCATGGCGCAGTCACACTGCGAGACTGGTATCATCGCACAGTCATACAGCGAGACTGGTATCATCGCACGGTGACACAATTTGACTGTGCACATCGCACCGTCACACAGTGAAAATGGGTTAATCACAAGGTCAAACTGTGAGACTGGGATCATTGCAAATTCACACAATGAGACTGGGAACATCGCACTGTCATACCGTGAGACTGGGATCGTCGCAAAGACACACAGTGAGATTCGGAAAAATGCACAGTCATCCAGTGAGACTGGAACATGGCACAGTTACACAGTGAGACTGGGATCATCGCACAGTTACACACTAAGACTGTGATCAACACACAGTTACACAGTGAGACTGGGAACATTGAACAGACACTCAGTGAGACTGGGAACATCGAACAGTCACACAGTGAGACTGGGATAATTACACAGTCACACGGTGAGACTGGGAACATCGCACAGTCACACAGTGAAACTGGGAACATCGAACAGTCACACAGTGAGACTGGGATAATCGCACAGTCACACAGTGAGACTGGGAACATTGCACAGTCACACAGCGAGACTGGGATCATCGCACAGTCACAGAGCGAGACTGGTATCATCGCACAGTCACACAGCGAGTCTGGTATCATCGCACAGTGACAAAATTTGATTGTGAACATCGCACAGTCACACAGTGAGAATGGGATCAGCGCACAGTCACACAGTGAGACTGGGATCATCGGACAGTCACACAGTGAGACTGGGAACATCGAACATTCACTCAGTGAGACTGGGATCATCACACAATCACACGGTGAGACTGGGAACATCGCAAAGCCACAGAATCAGACTGGGATCATCGCACAATCACACAATGAAACTGGGATCATCGCACAGTCACACAGAGAGACTGGGATCATCGCACAATCACACAATGAGACTGGGAACATCGAAATGTCACACAGAGAGACTGGGATCATCGCAAAATCACACAGTGAGACTGGAAACATTGCACAGTCACACAGTGAGACAGGGATCATCGCACAGTCACATAGTGAGAATGGGATCATCGAACAGTCACATAGTGAAACTGGGATCATTGCACAGTCACACTGTGAGACAGTGATCATCGCACAGTCACAGAGAGAGAATCGGAATATCGAAGAGTCACCCAGAGAGAGTGGGAACCTCGTACAGTCACACAGAGAGACTGGGAACATTGCACTGTCACAAAGTGAGTCTGGGATCATCACAAAGTCACACAGTGAGACTGGGAACATCAAACAGTCACACATTGAGAATGGGATCATTGCACAGTCACACAATGAGACTGGGAACATCAAACAGTCACACATTGAGAATGGGATCATTGCACAGTCACTCAATGAGACTGGGAACATCAAACAGTCACACATTGAGAATGGGATCATTGCACAGTCACACAATGAGACTTCGAAATCGAACCGTCACACAGAGAGACTGGGATCATTGCACAATGACACACTGAGATTGGGAACATTGCACAGTCACAGAATCAGTCTATGATCATCGCACAATCACACAATGAGACTGGGATTATCGCACAGTCACACAGTGAGACTGGGATTATCGCACAATCACACAATGAGACTGGGAACATCAAACAGTCACACATTGAGAATGGGATCATTGCACATTCATACAATGAGACTTGGAACATCAAACCGTCACACAGAGAGACTGGGATCATTGCACAATCACACAGTGAGATTGGGAACATTGCACAGTCACACAGTGAGACTGGGATCATCGCAAAGCCACAGGGTCAGTCTGGGAACATCGCACAGTCACACTTTGAGAATGAGATCATCGCACAGTCGTACAGTGAGACTGGGATCATTGCACAGTCACACAGTGAGACTCAGATCATCCCACAGTCAGACAGTGAGACTGGGATCATCGCAAAGTCACACAATGAGACTGGGAACATTGAACAGTCACACAGTGAAACTGCGATCATCGCAAAGTCACACAATGAGACTGGGAACATTGCACAGTCACAAAGTGACACTGGAATCATCGCACAGTCACATAGTGAGACTGGGATGATCGGTCAGTCACACAGTGAGACTGGGAACATTGCACAGTCACACAGTGGGATTGGGATCATCGCACAGTCACACAGTGAGATTGGGATCATTGCAAATTCACACAATGAGACTGGGAACATTGCACAACATCACAGTGGGATTGGGATCATTGCAAAGTCACCCAGTGAGACTGGGAACATCGTACAGTCACACAGAGAGACTGGGAACATTGCACAGTCACACAGTGAGTCTGGGATCATCGCACAGTCACAGAGAGAGACTGGGATCATTGCACAGTCACACAATGAGACTGGGAACATCAAACAGTCACACATTGAGAATGGGACCATTGCACAGTTGTACAGTGAGACTGGGATCATCGCACAGTCACAGAATCAGACTGGGATCGTTGCACAATCACACAGTGAGACTGGGATCATTGCACAGTCACAGAATCAGACTGGGCTCATCGCACAATCACACAGTGAGACTGGGATCATCGCGCAGCACAGAATCAGACTGGGATCATCGCACAATGACACAATGAGACTGGGAACATCGAACCGTCGCACAGAGAAACTGGGATCATCGCACAATCACACAGTGAGACTGGGATCATCGCACAGTCACAAAGTGAGACTGGGAACATCGCACAGTCACACATTGAGAATGGGATCATCGCACAGTCGTACAGTGAGACTGGGATCATTGCACAGTCGCACAGTAAGTCTCGGATCATCCCACAGTCACACAGTGAGACTGGGATCATCGCAAAGTCATACAATGAGATTGGGAACATCACACAGTCACCCAGTGATACTGGGAACATCGCACAGACACCCAGTGAGACAGGGATCATCGCACAGCTACATAGTGAGACTGGGAACATCGCACAGTCACACAGTGAGACTGGGATCAGTGCACAGTCACACAGTGACACTGGGATCAAGGCACAGTCACACAGTGAGATTCGGAAAATCGCACAGTCACCCAGAGAGACCGGAACATGGCACAGAGACACATTGAGACTGTGATCATTGCACAATCACACAATGAGACAGGGATCATCACACAGTCACACAGAGAGACTCGGAATATCGCACAGTCACTCAGTGAGAATGGGAATATCGCACAGTCACTCAGTGAGAATGGGAACATCGTACAGTCACACAGTGAGACTGGGATCATCGCACAGTCACAGGGGGAGACTGGGATCATCGCACAGTCACACAATGAGACTGGGAACATCAAACAGTCACACATTGAGAATGGGATCATTGCACAGTTGTACAGTGAGACTGGGATCATTGCACAGTCACAGAATCAGACTGGGATCATCGCACAATCACACAGTGAGACTGGGATCACCGCACAGTCACACAATGAGACTGGGAACATCGAACCGTCACACAGAGAAACTGTGATCATTGCACAATCACACAGTGAGACTGGGAACATTGCACAGTCACACAGTGAGATTCAGAAAATCGCACAGTCACCCAGAGAGACCGGAACATGGCACAGAGACACATTGAGACTGGGATCATTGCACAATCACACAATGAGACAGGGATCATCGCACAGTCACACAGAGAGACTCGGAATATCGCACAGTCACTCAGTGAGAATGGGAATATCGCACAGTCACTCAGTGAGAATGGGAACATCGTACAGTCACACAGTGAGACTGGGATCATCGCACAGTCACACGGGGAGACTGGGATCATCGCACAGTCACACAATGAGACTGGGAACATCAAACAGTCACACATTGAGAATGGGATCATTGCACAGTTGTAGAGTGAGACTGGGATCATTGCACAGTCACAGAATCAGACTGGGATCGTCGCACAATCACCCAGTGAGACTGGGATCACCGCACAGTCACACAATGAGACTGGGAACATCGAACCGTCACACAGAGAAACTGGGATCATCGCACAATCACACAGTGAGACTGGGAACATTGCACAGTCACACAGTGAGAATGGGATCATCGAACAGTCACATAGTGAGACTGGGATCATCGCACAGTCACACAATGAGACAGTGATCATCGCACAGTCACACAGAGAGACTCGGAATATCGCACAGTCACCCAGAGAGAGTGGGAACATTGTACAGTCACACAGAGAGACTGGGAACATTGCACAGTCACAAAGTGAGACTGGGATCATCGCACAGTCACACAGAGAGACTGCGAACATTGCACAGCCACATAGGGAAACTGGGATCATTGCACAGTCGCAGAATCAGACTGGGATCATCGCAAAATCACACAGTGAGACTGGGATCATCGCACAGTCACACAATGAGACTGGGAACATCGAACTGTCACACAAAGAGACTGGGATCATCGCACAATCACACAGTGAGACTGGGAACATTGCACAGTCACACAGTGAGACAGGGATCATCGCACAGTCAAATAGTGAGAATGGGATCATCGCACAGTCACATAGTGAGACTGGGATCATCGCGCAGTCACACAGTGAGACAGTGATCATCGCACAGTCACACAGAGAGACTCGGAATATCGCACAGTCACACAGAGAGACTGGGAACATTGGACAGCCACAAAGTGAGACTGGGATCATCGCACAGTCACACAGAGAGACTGGGAACATCGCACAGTCACACAGGGAGACTGGGATCATCGCAAATTCACACAATGAGAATGGGATCATTGCACAGTCGTACAGTGAGACTGGGATCATCGAACAGCTACATAGTCAGACTGGGAACATCACACAGTCACACACTGAGAATGGGATCATTGCACAGTCACACAGTGAGACTTGGATCATCCTATAGTCACACAGTGAAACTGGGATCTTCGCAAAGTCACACAATGAGACTGGGAACATCGCACTGTCACAAAGTGAGACTGGGATCATCGCACAATCAAACAGTGAGACTGGGAACATCGCACAGTCACACAGTGCGTCTGGGATCATTTCACAGTCACACCGTGAGACTGGGATCGTTGCAAAGTCACACAGTGAGATTCGGAAAAACGCAAAGTCACCCTGTGAGACCGGAACATGGCACAGTTACACAGTGAGACTGGGATCAACGCACAGTTACACAGTGAGACTGGGATCAACGCACAGTTACACAGTAAGACTGGGATCAACGCACAGTCACACAGTGAGACTGGGAACATCGAAAAGTCACACAGTGAGACTGGGAACATCGAACAGTCACACAGTGAGACTGGGAACATCGCTCAGTCACACAGAGAGACTGGGAACATCGCACAGTCACACAGGGAGACTGGGATCATCGCAAATTCACACAATGAGAATGGGATCATCGCACAGTCGTACAGTGAGACTGGGATCATCGAACAGCTACATAGTCAGACTGGGAACATCACACAGTCACACACTGAGAATGGGATCATTGCACAGTCACACAGTGAGACTTGGATCATCCTATAGTCACACAGTGAAACTGGGATCTTCGCAAAGTCACACAATGAGACTGGGAACATCGCACTGTCACAAAGTGAGACTGGGATCATCGCACAATCAAACAGTGAGACTGGGAACATCGCACAGTCACACAGTGCGTCTGGGATCATTTCACAGTCACACCGTGAGACTGGGATCGTTGCAAAGTCACACAGTGAGATTCGGAAAAACGCAAAGTCACCCTGTGAGACCGGAACATGGCACAGTTACACAGTGAGACTGGGATCATCGCACAGTTACACAGTAAGACTGGGATCAACGCACAGTTACACAGTGAGACTGGGATCAACGCACAGTTACACAGTAAGACTGGGATCAACGCACAGTCACACAGTGAGACTGGGAACATCGAAAAGTCACACAGTGAGACTGGGAACATCGAACAGTCACACAGTGAGACTGGGAACATCGCTCAGTCACAGAGCGAGACTGGTATCATCGCGCAGTCACACAGCGAGTCTGGGATCATCGCACAGTCACAGAGCGAGACTGGTATCATGGCACAGTGACACAATTTGACTGTGAACATCGCACAATCACACATTGAGACTGGGATCATTTCACAGTCACACCATGAGACTGGGATCGTTGCAAAGTCACACAGTGAGATTTGGAAAAACGCACAGTCACCCAGTGAGACCGGAACATGGCACAGTTACACAATGAGACTGGGATCATCGCACAGTTAAACAGTAAGACTGGGATCAATACACAGTCACACAGTGAGACTGGGAACATCGAACAGTCACACAGTGAGACTGGGAACATCGCACAGTCACACAGTGAGAATGGGTTAATCACAAGGTCAAACTGTGAGACTGGGATCATCACACATTCACACAGTGAGACTGGGAGCAGCGCACTGTCACAAAGTGAGACTGGGATCATCGCAGTCACACAATGAGACTGGGATCATCGCACAGTCACACATTGAGACTTGGACCATCGCACAGTCATACAGTGAGATTCGGAAAATCGCACAGTCATCCAGTGAGAACGGAACATGGCACAGTGACACATTGAGACTGGGATCATCGCACAGTTACACAGTGAGATTGGGATCATCACACAATCACACACTGAGACTGGGAACATCAAACAGTCACACATTGAGAATGGGATCATTGCACAGTTGTAGAGTGAGACTGAGATCATTGCACAGTCACAGAATCAGACTGGGATCATCGCACAATCACACAGTGAGATTGGGATCACCGCACAGTCACACAATGAGACTGGGAACATCGAACCGTCACACAGAGAAACTGGGATCATCGCACAATCACACAGTGAGACTGGGGACATTGCACAGTCACACAGTGAGACAGGGATCATCGCACAGTCACACAGAGAGACTCGGAATATCGCACAGTCACCCAGAGAGAGTGGGAACATCGTACAGTCACACAGAGAGACTGGGAACATTGCACAGTCACAAAGTGAGACTGGGATCATCGCACAGTCACACAGAGAGACTGCGAACATTGCACAGCCACACAGGGAGACTGGGATCATTGCACAGTCGCAGGATCAGACTGGGATCATCGCAAAATCACACAGTGAGACTGGGATCATCGCACAGTCACACAATGGTACTGGGAACATCGAACCGTCACACAGAGAGACTGGGATCATCGCACAATCACACAGTGAGACTGGGAACATTGCACAGTCACACAGTGAGACAGGGATCATCGCACAGTCAAATAGTGAGAATGGGATCATCGCACAGTCACATAGTGAGACTGGGATCATCGCACAGTCACACAGTGAGACAGTGATCATCGCACAGTCACACAGAGAGACTCGGATCATCGCACAGTCACACAGAGAGACTGGGAACATTGCACAGTCACAAAGTATGACTGGGATCATCGCACAGTCACACAGAGAGACTGGGAACATCGCACAGTCACACAGGGAGACTGGGATCATCGCAAATTCACACAATGAGAATGGGATCATCGCACAGTCGTACAGTGAGACTGGGATCATCGCACAGCTACATAGTCAGACTGGGAACATCACACAGTCACACATTGAGAATGGGATCATTGCACAGTCACACAGTGAGAATTGGATCATCCTATAGTCACACAGTGAAACTGGGATCATCGCAAAGTCACACAATGAGACTGGGAACATCGCACTGTCACAAAGTGAGACTGGGATCATCGCACAATCAAACAGTGAGACTGGGAACATCGTAAAGTCACACAGTGAGTCTGGGATCATTTCACAGTCACACCATGAGACTGGGATCGTTGCAAAGTCACACAGTGAGATTCGGAAAAACGCACAGTCACCCTGTGAGACCGGAACATGGCACAGTTACACAGTGAGACTGGGATCATCGCACAGTCACACAGTGAGACTGGGATTATTGCACAGTCACACAGTGAGATTGGGAACATCGAAAAGTCACACAGTGAGACTGGGAACATCGAACAGTCACACAGTGAGACTGGGAACATCACACAGTCAAAGAGCGAGACTGGTATCATCGCACAGTGACACAATTTGACTGTGAACATCGCACAATCATACAGTGAGAATGGGATCATCGCACAGTCACACAGTTAATCTACGATCATCGCAAAGTCACACATAGAGACTGGGATCATTTCACAGTCACACCGTGAGACTGGGATCGTTGCAAAGTCACACAGTGAGATTTGGAAAAACGCACAGTCACCCAGTGAGACCGGAACATGGCACAGTTACACAGTGAGACTGGGATCATCGCACAGTTACACAATGAGACTGGGATCATCGCACAGTTAGACAGTAAGACTGGGATCAATACACATTCACACAGTGAGACTGGGAACATCGAACAGTCACACAGTGAGACTGGGAACATCGCACAGTCACACAGTGAGAATGGGTTAATCACAAGGTCAAACTGTGAGACTGGGTTCATCGCACATTCACACAGTGAGACTGGGATCAGCGCACTGTCACACAGTGAGACTGGGATCATCGCAGTCACACAATGAGACTGGGATCATCGCACAGTCACACATTGAGACATGGATCATCGGACAGTCACCCAGTCAGAACGGAACATGGCATAGTGACACATTGAGACTGGGATCATCGCACAGTTACACAGTGAGATTGGGATCATCACACAATCGCACACTGAGACTGGGATCATTGCACAAGCACACAGAGAGACTCGGAATATCGCACAGTCACCCAGTGAGACTGGGAACATCGTACAGTCACACAGAGAGACTCGGAATATCGCTCAGTCACACAGTGAGACTGGGATCATCGCACAGTCACACAGAGAGACTGGGATCATCGCACAGTCACACAATGAGACGGGAACATCAAACAGTCAAACATTGAGAATGGGATCATTGCACAGTCACACAATGAGACTGGGAACATCGAACCGTCACAAAGTGAGACTGGGATCATCGCGCAGTCACATGGTGAGACTGGGAACATCGCACAGCCACAGAATCAGACTGGGATCATCGCACAATCACACAATGAGACTGGGAACATCGAACCGTCACACAGTGAGACTGGGATCATCGCACAGTCACATGGTGAGACTGGGAACATCGCACAGCCACAGAATCAGACTGGGATCATCGCACAATCACACAATGAGACTGGGAACATCGAACCGTCACACAGTGAGACTGGGATCATCGCACAATCACACAGTGAGACTGGGAACATTGCACAGTCACACAGTGAGAAAGGGATCATCGCACAGTCACATAGTGAGACTGGGACCATCGCACAGTCACACATTGAGAATGGCAGCATCGCACAGTCGAACAGTGAGACTGGGATCATTGCACAGTCACAAAGTGACACAGGGATCATCGCACAGTCACACAGTGAGACTGGGATCATCGCAAAGTCAAAAAATGAGACTGGGAACATTGCACATTCACACAATGGGACTGGGAACATCCCACAGTCACACTGTGAGACTGTGAACATCGCACAGTCACACAGTGAGAAAGGGTTAATCACAAGGTCAAACTGTGAGACTGGGATCATGGCACAGTCACACCATGAGACTGGGATCAGCGCACTGTCACACAGTGAGACTGGGATCAGCGCACTGTCACACAGTGAGACTGGGATCAGCGCACTGTCACACAGTGAGACTGGGATCATCGCACTGTCACACAGTGAGACTGGGATCATCGCAGTCACACAGTGAGACTGGGATCAACGCACAGTCACACAGTGAGACTGGGAACATTGCACATTCACACAATGGGACTGGGATCATCGCACAGTCACACAGTGAGACTGGGATCATCGCAAAGTCACACAATGAGACTCGGAACATTGCACAGTCACACAGTGGGAATGGGATCATCGAAAAATGACATAGTGAGACTGGGAACATCACACAGTCACACAGTGAGACAGTGAGACTGGGAACATCGCACATTCACACAGTGAAACTCGGAACATCGCGCAGTCACACAGTGAGAATGGGATCATCGCACAGCTACATAGTCAGACTGAGAACATCACACAGTCACACATTGAGAATGGGATCATTGCACAGTCACACAGTGAGACTTGGATCATCCTATAGTCACACAGTGAAACTGGGATCATCGCAAAGTCACACAATGAGACTGGGAACATCGCACTGTCACACAGTGAGACTGGGATCATCGCACAGTCACACAGTGAGACTGGGATTAACGCACAGTCACACAGTGAGTTTGGGAACATTGAACATTCACGCAATGAGACTGAGATCATCGCACAGTCACACAGTGAGACTGGGATCATCGCAAACTCACACAATGAGACTCGGAACATTGCACAGTCACACAGTGGGACTGGGATCATCGAAAAATGACATAGTGAGAATGGGAACATCACACATTCACACAGTGAGACAGTGAGACTGGGAACATCGCACATTCACACAGTGAAACTCGGAACATCGCGCAGTCACACAGTGAGAATGGGATCATCGCACAGTCGTACAGTGAGACTGGGATCATCGCACAGCTACATAGTCAGACTGGGAACATCACACAGTCACACATTGAGAATGGGATCATTGCACAGTCACACAGTGAGACTTGGATCATCCTATAGTCACACAGTGAAACTGGGATCATTGCAATGTCACACAATGAGACTGGGAACATCGCACTGTCACACAGTGAGACTGGGATCATCGCACAATCAAACAGTGAGACTGGAAACATCGCACAGTCACACAGTGAGTCTGGGATCATTTCACAGTCACACCGTGAGACTGGGATCGTTGCAAAGTCACACAGTGAGTCTGGGATCATCGCACAGTAAAACAGTGAGACTGGGATCATCGCACAGTTACACAGTAAGACTGGGATCAACGCACAGTCACACAGTGAGACTGGGAACATCGAAAAGTCACAGAGTGAGACTGGGAACATCGAACAGTCACACAGTGAGACTGGGATCATCGCGCAGTAACACAGTGAGACTGGGAACATCGCACAGTTACACAGTAAGACTGGGATCAACGCACAGTCACACAGTGAGACTGGGAACATCGAAAAGTCACAGAGTGAGACTGGGAACATCGAACAGTCACACAGTGAGACTGGGATCATCGCGCAGTCACACAGCGAGTCTGGGATCATCGCACAGTCACAGAGCGAGACTGGTATCATCGCACAGTGACACAATTTGACTGTGAACATCGCACAATCATACAGTGAGACTGGTATCATCGCACAGTCACACAGTGAATCTACGATCATCGCAAAGTCACACATTCAGACTGGGATCATTTCACAGTCACACCGTGAGACTGGGATCGTTGCAAAGTCACACAGTGAGATTTGGAAAAACGCACAGTCACCCAGTGAGACCGGAACATGGCACAGTTACACAGTGAGACTGGGAACATTAAACAGTCACACAGTGAGACTGGGAACATCGAACAGTCACACAGTGAGACTGGGAACATTGCACAGTCACACAGTGAGAATGGGTTAATCAAAAGGGCAAACTGTGAGACTGGGATCATCGCACATTCACACAGTGAGACTGGGATCAGCGCACTGTCACACAGTGAGACTGGGATCATCGCACAGTCACACAGTGAGATTGGGATCATCACACAGTCACACAGTGAGACTTGGATCATTGCGCAGTCACACAGTGAGATTCGGAAAATCACACAGTTGCCCAGTGAGAACGGAACATGGCACAGTGACACATTGAGACTGGGATCATCGCACAGTTACACAGTGAGATTGGGATCATCACACAATCACACACTGAGACTGGGATCATTGCACAATCACACAGAGAGACTCGGAATATCGCACAGTCACACAGTGAGACTGAGAACATCGTACTGTCACACAGAGAGACCGGGAACATTGCACATTCACACAGTGAGATTGGGATCATCGCACAATCACACAGAGAGACTCGGAATATTGCACAGTCACCCAGTGAGACTGGGAACATCGTACAGTCACACAGAGAGACTGTGAACATTGCACAGTCACACAGTGAGACTGGGATCATCGCACAGTCACACAGAGAGACTGGGATCATCGCACAGTCACACAATGAGACGGGAACATCAAACAGTCACACATTGAGAATGGGATCATTGCACAGTCACACAATGAGACTGGGAACATCGAACCGTCACACAGTGAGACTGGGATCATCGCACAGTCACATGGTGAGACTGGGAACATCGCACAGCCACAGAATCAGACTGGGATCATCGCACAATCACACAATGAGACTGGGAACATCGAACCGTCACACAGTGAGACTGGGATCATTGCACAGTCACATGGTGAGACTGGGAACATCGCACAGCCACAGAATCAGACTGGGATCATCGCACAATCACACAATGAGACTGGGAACATCGAACCGTCACACGGTGAGACTGGGATCATCGCACAATCACACAGTGAGACTGGGAACATTGCACAGTTACACAGTGAGAAAGGGATCATCGCAAAGTCACATAGTGAGACTGGGACCATCGCACAGTCACGCATTGAGAATGGCATCATCGCACAGTCGTACAGTGAGACTGGGATCATTGCACAGTCACAAAGTGACACAGGGATCATCGCACAATCACACAGTGAGACTGGGATCATCACAAAGTCAAACAATGGGAGTGGGAACATCACACAGTCACACTGTGAGACTGTGAACATCGCACAGTCACACAGTGAGAAAGGGTTAATCACAAGGTCAAAATGTGAGACTGGGATCATGGCACAGTCACACCATGAGACTGGGATAAGCGCACTGTCACACAGACTGGGATCATCGCACAGTCACACAGTGAGACTGGGATCATCGCAAAGTCACACAATGAGACTCGGAACATTGCACAGTCACACAGTGGGAATGGGATCATCGAAAAATGACATAGTGAGACTGGGAACATCACACAGTCACACAGTGAGACAGTGAGACTGGGAACATCGCACATTCACACAGTGAAACTCGGAACATCGCGCAGTCACACAGTGAGAATGGGATCATCGCACAGCTACATAGTCAGACTGAGAACATCACACAGTCACACATTGAGAATGGGATCATTGCACAGTCACACAGTGAGACTTGGATCATCCTATAGTCACACAGTGAAACTGGGATCATCGCAAAGTCACACAATGAGACTGGGAACATCGCACTGTCACACAGTGAGACTGGGATCATCGCACAGTCACACAGTGCGACTGGGATTAACGCACAGTCACACAGTGAGTTTGGGAACATTGAACATTCACGCAATGAGACTGAGATCATCGCACAGTCACACAGTGAGACTGGGATCATCGCAAACTCACACAATGAGACTCGGAACATTGCACAGTCACACAGTGGGACTGGGATCATCGAAAAATGACATAGTGAGAATGGGAACATCACACAGTCACACAGTGAGACAGTGAGACTGGGAACATTGCACATTCACACAGTGAAGCTCGGAACATCGCGCAGTCACACAGTGAGAATGGGATCATCGCACAGTCGTACAGTGAGACTGGGATCATCGCACAGCTACATAGTCAGACTGGGAACATCACACAGTCACACATTGAGAATGGGATCATTGCACAGTCACACAGTGAGACTTGGATCATCCTATAGTCACACAGTGAAACTGGGATCATCGCAATGTCACACAATGAGACTGGGAACATCGCACTGTCACACAGTGAGACTGGGATCATCGCACAATCAAACAGTGAGACTGGAAACATCGCACAGTCACACAGTGAGTCTGGGATCATTTCACAGTCACACCGTGAGACTGGGATCGTTGCAAAGTCACACAGTGAGTCTGGGATCATCGCACAGTAACACAGTGAGACTGGGATCATCGCACAGTTACACAGTAAGACTGGGATCAACGCACAGTCACACAGTGAGACTGGGAACATCGAAAAGTCACAGAGTGAGACTGGGAACATCGAACAGTCACACAGTGAGACTGGGATCATCGCGCAGTAACACAGTGAGACTGGGATCATCGCACAGTTACACAGTAAGACTGGGATCAACGCACAGTCACACAGTGAGACTGGGAACATCGAAAAGTCACAGAGTGAGACTGGGAACATCGAACAGTCACACAGTGAGACTGGGATCATCGCGCAGTCACACAGCGAGTCTGGGATCATCGCACAGTCACAGAGCGAGACTGGTATCATCGCACAGTGACACAATTTGACTGTGAACATCGCACAATCATACAGTGAGACTGGTATCATCGCACAGTCACACAGTGAATCTACGATCATCGCAAAGTCACACATTCAGACTGGGATCATTTCACAGTCACACCGTGAGACTGGGATCGTTGCAAAGTCACACAGTGAGATTTGGAAAAACGCACAGTCACCCAGTGAGACCGGAACATGGCACAGTTACACAGTGAGACTGGGAACATTAAACAGTCACACAGTGAGACTGGGAACATCGAACAGTCACACTGTGAGACTGGGAACATTGCACAGTCACACAGTGAGAATGGGTTAATCAAAAGGGCAAACTGTGAGACTGGGATCATCGCACATTCACACAGTGAGACTGGGATCAGCGCACTGTCACACAGTGAGACTGGGATCATCGCACAGTCACACAGTGAGATTGGGATCATCACACAGTCACACAGTGAGACTTGGATCATTGCGCAGTCACACAGTGAGATTCGGAAAATCACACAGTTGCCCAGTGAGAACGGAACATGGCACAGTGACACATTGAGACTGGGATCATCGCACAGTTACACAGTGAGATTGGGATCATCACACAATCACACACTGAGACTGGGATCATTGCACAATCACACAGAGAGACTCGGAATATCGCACAGTCACCCAGTGAGACTGAGAACATCGTACTGTCACACAGAGAGACCGGGAACATTGCACATTCACACAGTGAGATTGGGATCATCGCACAATCACACAGAGAGACTCGGAATATTGCACAGTCACCCAGTGAGACTGGGAACATCGTACAGTCACACAGAGAGACTGTGAACATTGCACAGTCACACAGTGAGACTGGGATCATCGCACAGTCACACAGAGAGACTGGGATCATCGCACAGTCACACAATGAGACGGGAACATCAAACAGTCACACATTGAGAATGGGATCATTGCACAGTCACACAATGAGACTGGGAACATCGAACCGTCACACAGTGAGACTGGGATCATCGCACAGTCACATGGTGAGACTGGGAACATCGCACAGCCACAGAATCAGACTGGGATCATCGCACAATCACACAATGAGACTGGGAACATCGAACCGTCACACAGTGAGACTGGGATCATTGCACAGTCACATGGTGAGACTGGGAACATCGCACAGCCACAGAATCAGACTGGGATCATCGCACAATCACACAATGAGACTGGGAACATCGAACCGTCACACAGTGAGACTGGGATCATCGCACAATCACACAGTGAGACTGGGAACATTGCACAGTTACACAGTGAGAAAGGGATCATCGCAAAGTCACATAGTGAGACTGGGACCATCGCACAGTCACGCATTGAGACTGGGATCATCACAAAGTCAAACAATGGGAGTGGGAACATCACACAGTCACACTGTGAGACTGTGAACATCGCACAGTCACACAGTGAGACTGGGAACAACGCAAAGTCACACAGTGAGACTGGGATCAACGCACAGTCACACAGTGAGAATGGGAACATCAAACAGTCACACAGTGAGACTGGGATCATCGCACTGTAACACAGTGAAACTGGGATCATCGCACAGTCACGCATTGAGACTGGGAACATCGCACAGTCACACAGTGAGACTGGGATCATCGCACAATCACACAGTGAGACTAGGAACATCGCACAGTCACACAGTGAGACTGGGAACATCGCACAGTCACACAGTGAGACTGGGAACATCGAACAGCCACACAGTGAGACTGGGAACATCGAACAGTCACACAGTGAGACTGGGATCATCGCACAGTCACACAGTGAGACTGGTATCATCGCACAGTCACACAGCAAGACTGGGATCATCGCGCAGTCACGCAGCGAGACTGGTATCATCGCACAATGACACAATTTGACTGTGAACATCGCACCATCACACAGTGAGAATGGGTTAATCACAATTTCAAACTGTGAGACTGGGATCATCGCAAATTCACACAATGAGCATGGGAACATCGCACTGTCATACCGTGAGACTGGGATCTTCGCAAAGACACACAGTGAGATTCGGAAAAACGCACAGTCACCCAGTGAGACCGGAACATGGCACAGTTACACAGTGAGACTGGGATCATCGCACAGTTACACCCTAAGACTGGGATCAACGCACAGTTACACAGTGAGACTGGGAACATCGAACAGTCACACAGTGAGACTGGGAACATCGAACAGTCACACAGTGAGACTGGGATAGTTGCACAGTCACACGGTGAGACTGGGAACATCGAACAGTCACACAGTGAGACTGGGAACATCGCAGTCACACATCGAGACTGGTATCATCGCACAGTCACACAGTGAGACTGGGATCATCGCACAGTCACAAAGTGAGTCTGGTATCATCGCACAGTGACACAATTTGATTGTGAACATCGCACAGTCACACAGTGAGAATGGGATCAGCGCACAGTCACACAGTGAGACTGGGATCATCGGACAGTCAAACAGTGAGACTGGGAACATCGAACAGTCACACAGTGAGACTGGGATAATCGTACAGTCACACGGTGAGACTGGGAACATCGCACAGTCACACAACGAGACTGGGATCATCGCAAAGTCACAGAGAGAGTCTGGTATCATCGTACAGTGACACAATTTGACTGTGAACATCGCACAGTTACACAGTGAGAATCGGATCAGCGCACCGTCACACACTGAGACTTGGATCATCGCACAGTCACACAGTGTGATTGGGATCATCGCACAGTCACCCAGTGAGACTGGGATCATTGCACAGTCCCACAGTGAGGGGGGGAACATCGCACAGTCACACAGCGAGACTGGGATCATCGCACAGTCACAGAGCGAGACTGGTATCATTGCACAGTCACACAGTGAGACTGGGATCATCGCACAGTCACATGGTGAGACTGGGAACATCGCACAGCCACAGAATCAGACTGGGATCATCACACAATCACACAATGAGACTGGGAACATCGAACCGTCACACAGTGAGACTGGGATCATTGCACAGTCACATGGTGAGACTGGGAACATCGCACAGCCACAGAATCAGACTGGGATCATCGCACAATCACACAATGAGACTGGGAACATCGAACCGTCACACAGTGAGACTGGGATCATCGCACAATCACACAGTGAGACTGGGAACATTGCACAGTCACACAGTGAAAAAGGGATCATCGCACAGTCACATAGTGAGACTGGGACCATCGCACAGTCACACATTGAGAATGGCATCATCGCACAGTCGTACAGTGAGACTGGGATCATTGCACAGTCACAAAGTGACACAGGGATCATCACACAGTCACACAGTGAGACTGGGATCATCACAAAGTCAAACAATGGGAGTGGGAACATCACACAGTCACACTGTGAGACTGTGAACATCGCACAGTCACACAGTGAGAAAGGGTTAATCACAAGGTCAAAATGTGAGACTGGGATCATGGCACAGTCACACCATGAGACTGGGATCAGCGCACTGTCACACAGACTAGGATCAGCGCACTGTCACACAGTGAGACTGGGATCATCGCACAGTCACACAGTGAGACTGGGATCAACGCACAGTCACACAGTGAGACTGGGATCAACGCACAGTCACACAGTGAGAATGGGAACATCAAACAGTCACACAGTGAGACTGGGATCATCGCACTGTAACACAGTGAAACTGGGATCATCGCACAGTCACGCAGTGAGACTGGGAACATCGCACAGTCACACAGTGAGACTGGGATCATCGCACAATCACACAGTGAGACTGGGAACATCGCACAGTCACGCAGTGAGACTGGGAACATCGCACAGTCACACAGTGAGACTGGGAACATCGAACAGCCACACAGTGAGACTGGGAACATCGAACAGTCACACAGTGAGACTGGGATCATCGCACAGTCACACAGTGAGACTGGTATCATCGCACAGTCACACAGCAAGACTGGGATCATCGCGCAGTCACGCAGCGAGACTGGTATCATCGCACAATGACACAATTTGACTGTGAACATCGCACCGTCACACAGTGAGAATGGGTTAATCACAATTTCAAACTGTGAGACTGGGATCATCGCAAATTCACACAATGAGCATGGGAACATCGCACTGTCATACCGTGAGACTGGGATCTTCGCAAAGACACACAGTGAGATTCGGAAAAACGCACAGTCACCCAGTGAGACCGGAACATGGCACAGTTACACAGTGAGACTGGGATCATCGCACAGTTACACCCTAAGACTGGGATCAACGCACAGTTACACAGTGAGACTGGGAACATCGAACAGTCACACAGTGAGACTGGGAACATCGAACAGTCACACAGTGAGACTGGGATAGTTGCACAGTCACACGGTGAGACTGGGAACATCGAACAGTCACACAGTGAGACTGGGAACATCGCAGTCACACATCGAGACTGGTATCATCGCACAGTCACACAGTGAGACTGGGATCATCGCACAGTCACAAAGTGAGTCTGGTATCATCGCACAGTGACACAATTTGATTGTGAACATCGCACAGTCACACAGTGAGAATGGGATCAGCGCACAGTCACACAGTGAGACTGGGATCATCGGACAGTCAAACAGTGAGACTGGGAACATCGAACAGTCACACAGTGAGACTGGGATAATCGCACAGTCACACGGTGAGACTGGGAACATCGCACAGTCACACAACGAGACTGGGATCATCGCAAAGTCACAGAGAGAGTCTGGTATCATCGTACAGTGACACAATTTGACTGTGAACATCGCACAGTTACACAGTGAGAATCGGATCAGCGCACCGTCACACACTGAGACTTGGATCATCGCACAGTCACACAGTGTGATTGGGATCATCGCACAGTCACCCAGTGAGACTGGGATCATTGCACAGTCCCACAGTGAGGGGGGGAACATCGCACAGTCACACAGCGAGACTGGGATCATCGCACAGTCACAGAGCGAGACTGGTATCATTGCACAGTCACACAGTGAGACTGGGATCATCGCACAGTCACATGGTGAGACTGGGAACATCGCACAGCCACAGAATCAGACTGGGATCATCGCACAATCACACAATGAGACTGGGAACATCGAACCGTCACACAGTGAGACTGGGATCATTGCACAGTCACATGGTGAGACTGGGAACATCGCACAGCCACAGAATCAGACTGGGATCATCGCACAATCACACAATGAGACTGGGAACATCGAACCGTCACACAGTGAGACTGGGATCATCGCACAATCACACAGTGAGACTGGGAACATTGCACAGTCACACAGTGAAAAAGGGATCATCGCACAGTCACATAGTGAGACTGGGACCATCGCACAGTCACACATTGAGAATGGCATCATCGCACAGTCGTACAGTGAGACTGGGATCATTGCACAGTCACAAAGTGACACAGGGATCATCACACAGTCACACAGTGAGACTGGGATCATCACAAAGTCAAACAATGGGAGTGGGAACATCACACAGTCACACTGTGAGACTGTGAACATCGCACAGTCACACAGTGAGAAAGGGTTAATCACAAGGTCAAAATGTGAGACTGGGATCATGGCACAGTCACACCATGAGACTGGGATCAGCGCACTGTCACACAGACTAGGATCAGCGCACTGTCACACAGTGAGACTGGGATCATCGCACAGTCACACAGTGAGATTGGGATCATCGCACAGTCACACAGTGAGACTGGGAACATTGCACATTCACACAATGGGACTGGGATCATCGCACAGTCACACAGTGGGACTGGGATCTTCGCAAATTCACACAATGAGACTGGGAACATTGCACAGTCACACAGTGGGACTGGGATCATCGAAAAATTACATAGTGAGATTGGGAACATCACACTGTCACACAGTGAGACTGGGAACATCGCACATTCACACAGTGAAACTCGGAACATCGCGCAGTCACACAGTGAGAATGGGTTCATCGCACAGTCGTACAGTGAGATTGGGATCATCGCACAGCTACATAGTCAGACTGAGAACATCACACAGTCACACATTGAGAATAGGATCATAGCACAGTCACACAGTGAGACTTGGATCATCCCATAGTCACACAGTGAAACTGGGATCATCGCAAAGTCACACAATGAGACTGGAAACATCGCACTGTCACACAGTGAGACTGGGATCATCGCACAGTCACACAGTGAGACTGGGATCATCGCACAGTTACACCCTAAGACTGGGATCAACGCACAGTTACACAGTGAGACTGGGAACATCGAACAGTCACACAGTGAGACTGGGAACATCGAACAGTCACACAGTGAGACTGGGATAGTTACACAGTCACACGGTGAGACTGGGAACATCGCACTGTCACACAGTGAAACTGGGATCATCGCACAGTCACACAGTGAGATTGGGATCATCGCACAGTCACACAGTGAGACTGGGATCATCGCACAGTCACAAAGTGAGTCTGGTATCATCGCACAGTGACACAATTTGATTGTGAACATCGCACAGTCACACAGTGAGAATGGGATCAGCGCACAGTCCTACAGTGAGACTGGGATCATCGGACAGTCAAACAGTGAGACTGGGAACATCGAACAGTCACACAGTGAGACTGGGATAATCGCACAGTCACACGGTGAGACTGGGAACATCGCACAGTCACACAACGAGACTGGGATCATCGCAAAGTCACAGAGAGAGTCTGGTATCATCGTACAGTGACACAATTTGACTGTGAACATCGCACAGTTACACAGTGAGAATCGGATCAGCGCACCGTCACACACTGAGACTTGGATCATCGCACAGTCACACAGTGTGATTGGGATCATCGCACAGTCACCCAGTGAGACTGGGATCATTGCACAGTCCCACAGTGAGGGGGGGAACATCGCACAGTCACACAGCGAGACTGGGATCATCGCACAGTCACAGAGCGAGACTGGTATCATTGCACAGTCACACAGTGAGACTGGGATCATCGCACAGTCACATGGTGAGACTGGGAACATCGCACAGCCACAGAATCAGACTGGGATCATCGCACAATCACACAATGAGACTGGGAACATCGAACCGTCACACAGTGAGACTGGGATCATTGCACAGTCACATGGTGAGACTGGGAACATCGCACAGCCACAGAATCAGACTGGGATCATCGCACAATCACACAATGAGACTGGGAACATCGAACCGTCACACAGTGAGACTGGGATCATCGCACAATCACACAGTGAGACTGGGAACATTGCACAGTCACACAGTGAAAAAGGGATCATCGCACAGTCACATAGTGAGACTGGGACCATCGCACAGTCACACATTGAGAATGGCATCATCGCACAGTCGTACAGTGAGACTGGGATCATTGCACAGTCACAAAGTGACACAGGGATCATCACACAGTCACACAGTGAGACTGGGATCATCACAAATTCAAACAATGGGAGTGGGAACATCACACAGTCACACTGTGAGACTGTGAACATCGCACAGTCACACAGTGAGAAAGGGTTAATCACAAGGTCAAAATGTGAGACTGGGATCATGGCACAGTCACACCATGAGACTGGGATCAGCGCACTGTCACACAGACTAGGATCAGCGCACTGTCACACAGTGAGACTGGGATCATCGCACAGTCACACAGTGAGATTGGGATCATCGCACAGTCACACAGTGAGACTGGGAACATTGCACATTCACACAATGGGACTGGGATCATCGCACAGTCACACAGTGGGACTGGGATCTTCGCAAATTCACACAATGAGACTGGGAACATTGCACAGTCACACAGTGGGACTGGGATCATCGAAAAATTACATAGTGAGATTGGGAACATCACACTGTCACACAGTGAGACTGGGAACATCGCACATTCACACAGTGAAACTCGGAACATCGCGCAGTCACACAGTGAGAATGGGTTCATCGCACAGTCGTACAGTGAGATTGGGATCATCGCACAGCTACATAGTCAGACTGAGAACATCACACAGTCACACATTGAGAATAGGATCATAGCACAGTCACACAGTGAGACTTGGATCATCCCATAGTCACACAGTGAAACTGGGATCATCGCAAAGTCACACAATGAGACTGGAAACATCGCACTGTCACACAGTGAGACTGGGATCATCGCACAGTCACACAGTGAGACTGGGATCATCGCACAGTTACACCCTAAGACTGGGATCAACGCACAGTTACACAGTGAGACTGGGAACATCGAACAGTCACACAGTGAGACTGGGAACATCGAACAGTCACACAGTGAGACTGGGATAGTTACACAGTCACACGGTGAGACTGGGAACATCGAACAGTCACACAGTGAGACTGGGAACATCGCAGTCACACATCGAGACTGGTATCATCGCACAGTCACACAGTGAGACTGGGATCATCGCACAGTCACAAAGTGAGTCTGGTATCATCGCAAGTTACACAATTTGATTGTGAACATCGCACAGTCACACAGTGAGAATGGGATCAGCGCACAGTCACACAGTGAGACTGGGATCATCGGACAGTCACACAGTGAGACTGGGAACATCGAACAGTCACACAGTGAGACTGGGATAATCGCACAGTCACACGGTGAGACTGGGAACATCGCACAGTCACACAGTGAGACTGGGATCATCGCAAAGTCACAGAGAGAGTCTGGTATCATCGTACAGTGACACAATTTGACTGTGAACATCGCACAGTTACACAGTGAGAATCGGATCAGCGCACCGTCACACACTGAGACTTGGATCATCGCACAGTCACACAGTGTGATTGGGATCATCGCACAGTCACCCAGTGAGACTGGGATCATTGCGCAGTCCCACAGTGAGGGGGGGAACATCGCACAGTCACACAGCGAGACTGGGATCATCGCACAGTCACAGAGCGAGACTGGTATCATTGCACAGTCACTTGGTGAGACTGGGAACATCGCACAGCCACAGAATCAGACTGGGATCATCGCACAATCACACAATGAGACTGGGAACATCGAACCGTCACACAGTGAGACTGGGATCATTGCACAGTCACATGGTGAGACTGGGAACATCGCACAGCCACAGAATCAGACTGGGATCATCGCACAATCACACAATGAGACTGGGAACATCGAAACGTCACACAGTGAGACTGGGATCATCGCACAATCACACAGTGAGACTGGGAACATTGCACAGTCACACAGTGAGAAAGGGATCATCGCACAGTCACATAGTGAGACTGGGACCATCGCACAGTCACACATTGAGAATGGCATCATCGCACAGTCGTACAGTGAGACTGGGATCATTGCACAGTCACAAAGTGACACAGGGATCATCGCACAGTCACACAGTGAGACTGGGATCATCACAAAGTCAAACAATGGGAGTGGGAACATCACACAGTCACACTGTGAGACTGTGAACATCGCACAGTCACACAGTGAGAAAGGGTTAATCACAAGGTCAAAATGTGAGACTGGGATCATGGCACAGTCACACCATGAGACTGGGATCAGCGCACTGTCACACAGACTAGGATCAGCGCACTGTCACACAGTGAGACTGGGATCAGCGCACTGTCACACAGTGAGACTGGGATCATCGCACAGTCACACAGTGAGATTGGGATCATCGCACAGTCACACAGTGAGACTGGGAACATTGCACATTCACACAATGGGACTGGGATCATCGCACAGTCACACAGTGGGACTGGGATCTTCGCAAATTCACACAATGAGACTGGGAACATTGCACAGTCACACAGTGGGACTGGGATCATCGAAAAATTACATAGTGAGATTGGGAACATCACACTGTCACACAGTGAGACTGGGAACATCGCACATTCACACAGTGAAACTCGGAACATCGCGCAGTCACACAGTGAGAATGGGTTCATCGCACAGTCGTACAGTGAGATTGGGATCATCGCACAGCTACATAGTCAGACTGAGAACATCACACAGTCACACATTGAGAATAGGATCATAGCACAGTCACACAGTGAGACTTGGATCATCCCATAGTCACACAGTGAAACTGGGATCATCGCAAAGTCACACAATGAGACTGGAAACATCGCACTGTCACACAGTGAGACTGGGATCATCGCACAATCAAACAGTGAGACTGGGAACATCGCACAGTCACACAGTGAGTCTGGGATCATTTCCCAGTCACACCGTGAGACTGGGATCATTGCAAAGTCACACAGTGAGTCTGGGAACATCGCACTGTCACACAGTGAGACTGGGATCATTGCACAGTCACATAGTGAGACTGGGACCATTGCACAGTAACACATTGAGAATGGCATCATCGCACAGTCGTACAGTGAGACTGGGATCATTGCACAGTCACAAAGTGACACAGGGATCATCGCACAGTCACACAGTGAGACTGGGATCATCACAAAGTCAAACAATGGGAGTGGGAACATCACACAGTCACACTGTGAGACTGTGAACATCGCACAGTCACACAGTGAGACTGGGATCATCGCACAGTTACACAGTAAGACTGGGATCAACGCACAGTCACACAGTGAGACTGGGATCAACGCACAGTCACACAGTGAGACTGGGATCAACGCACAGTCACACAGTGAGAATGGGAACATCAAACAGTCACACAGTGAAACTGGGATCATCGCACTGTCACACAGTGAAACTGGGATCATCGCACAGTCACACAGTGAGATTGGGATCATCGCACAGTCACACAGTGGGACTGGGATCATCGCACAGTCACACAGTGAGACTGGGATCATCGCACAATCACACAGTGAGACTGGGAACATCGCACAGTCACACATTGAGACTGGTATCATCGCACAGTCACACAGCAAGACTGGGATCATCGCGCAGTCACGCAGCAAGTCTGGTATCATCGCACAATGACACAATTTGACTGTGAACATCGCACCGTCACACAGTGAGAATGGGTTAATCACAATTTCAAACTGTGAGACTGGGATCATCGCAAATTCACACAATGAGCATGGGAACATCGCACTGTCATACCGTGAGACTGGGATCTTCGCAAAGACACACAGTGAGATTCGGAAAAACGCACAGTCACCCAGTGAGACCGGAACATGGCACAGTTACACAGTGAGACTGGGATCATCGCACAGTTACACCCTAAGACTGGGATCAACGCACAGTTACACAGTGAGACTGGGAACATCGAACAGTCACACAGTGAGACTGGGAACATCGAACAGTCACACAGTGAGACTGGGATAGTTGCACAGTCACACGGTGAGACTGGGAACATCGAACAGTCACACAGTGAGACTGGGAACATCGCAGTCACACATCGAGACTGGTATCATCGCACAGTCACACAGTGAGACTGGGATCATCGCACAGTCACAAAATGAGTCTGGTATCATCGCACAGTGACACAATTTGATTGTGAACATCGCACAGTCACACAGTGAGAATGGGATCAGCGCACAGTCACACAGTGAGACTGGGATCATCGGACAGTCAAACAGTGAGACTGGGAACATCGAACAGTCACACAGTGAGACTGGGATAATCGCACAGTCACACGGTGAGACTGGGAACATCGCACAGTCACACAGCGAGACTGGGATCATCGCAAAGTCACAGAGAGAGTCTGGTATCATCGTACAGTGACACAATTTGACTGTGAACATCGCACAGTTACACAGTGAGAATCGGATCAGCGCAACGTCACACACTGAGACTTGGATCATCGCACAGTCACACAGTGTGATTGGGATCATCGCACAGTCACCCAGTGAGACTGGGATCATTGCACAGTCCCACAGTGAGGGGGGGAACATCGCACAGTCACACAACGAGACAGGGATCATCGCACAGTCACAGAGCGAGACTGGTATCATTGCACAGTCACACAGTGAGACTGGGATCATCGCACAGTCACATCGTGAGACTGGGAACATCGCACAGCCACAGAATCAGACTGGGATCATCGCACAATCACACAATGAGACTGGGAACATCGAACCGTCACACAGTGAGACTGGGATCATTGCACAGTCACATGGTGAGACTGGGAACATCGCACAGCCACAGAATCAGACTGGGATCATCGCACAATCACACAATGAGACTGGGAACATCGAACCGTCACACAGTGAGACTGGGATCATCGCACAATCACACAGTGAGACTGGGAACATTGCACAGTCACACAGTGAGAAAGGGATCATCGCACAGTCACATAGTGAGACTGGGACCATCGCACAGTCACACATTGAGAATGGCATCATCGCACAGTCGTACAGTGAGACTGGGATCATTGCACAGTCACAAAGTGACACAGGGATCATCGCACAGTCACACAGTGAGACTGGGATCATCACAAAGTCAAACAATGGGAGTGGGAACATCACACAGTCACACTGTGAGACTGTGAACATCGCACAGTCACACAGTGAGAAAGGGTTAATCACAAGGTCAAAATGTGAGACTGGGATCATGGCACAGTCACACCATGAGACTGGGATCAGCGCACTGTCACACAGACTAGGATCAGCGCACTGTCACACAGTGAGACTGGGATCATCGCACAGTCACACAGTGAGATTGGGATCATCGCACAGTCACACAGTGAGACTGGGAACATTGCACATTCACACAATGGGACTGGGATCATCGCACAGTCACACAGTGGGACTGGGATCTTCGCAAATTCACACAATGAGACTGGGAACATTGCACAGTCACACAGTGGGACTGGGATCATCGAAAAATTACATAGTGAGATTGGGAACATCACACTGTCACACAGTGAGACTGGGAACATCGCACATTCACACAGTGAAACTCGGAACATCGCACAGTCACACAGTGAAACTGGGATCATCGCAAAGTCGTACAGTGAGATTGGGATCATCGCACAGCTACATAGTCAGACTGTGAACATCACACAGTCACACATTGAGAATAGGATCATAGCACAGTCACACGGTGAGACTTGGATCATCCCATAGTCACACAGTGAAACTGGGATCATCGCAAAGTCACACAATGAGACTGGAAACATCGCACTGTCACACAGTGAGACTGGGATCATCGCACAATCAAACAGTGAGACTGGGAACATCGCACAGTCACACAGTGAGTCTGGGATCATTTCACAGTCACACCGTGAGACTGGGATCGTTGCAAAGTCACACAGTGAGTCTGGGAACATCGCACTGTCACACAGTGAGACTGGGATCATCGCACAGTCACATGGTGAGACTGGGAACATCGCACAGCCACAGAATCAGACTGGGATCATCGCACAATCACACAATGAGACTGGGAACATCGAACCGTCACACAGTGAGACTGGGATCATCGCACAATCACACAGTGAGACTGGGAACATTGCACAGTCACACAGTGAGAAAGGGATCATTGCACAGTCACATAGTGAGACTGGGACCATTGCACAGTAACACATTGAGAATGGCATCATCGCACAGTCGTACAGTGAGACTGGGATCATTGCACAGTCACAAAGTGACACAGGGATCATCGCACAGTCACACAGTGAGACTGGGATCATCACAAAGTCAAACAATGGGAGTGGGAACATCACACAGTCACACTGTGAGACTGTGAACATCGCACAGTCACACAGTGAGACTGGGATCATCGCACAGTTACACAGTAAGACTGGGATCAACGCACAGTCACACAGTGAGACTGGGATCAACGCACAGTCACACAGTGAGACTGGGATCAACGCACAGTCACACAGTGAGAATGGGAACATCAAACAGTCACACAGTGAGACTGGGATCATCGCACTGTCACACAGTGAAACTGGGATCATCGCACAGTCACACAGTGAGATTGGGATCATCGCACAGTCACACAGTGGGACTGGGATCATCGCACAGTCACACAGTGAGACTGGGATCATCGCACAGTCACACAGTGAGACTGGGAACATCGCACAGTCACGCAGTGAGACTGGGAACATCGCACAGTCACACAGTGAGACTGGGAACATCAAACAGCCACACAGTGAGACTGGGAACATCGAACAGTCACACAGTGAGACTGGGAACATCGAACAGCCACACAGTGAGACTGGGAACATCGAACAGTCACACAGTGAGACTGGGATCATCGCACAGTCACACAGTGAGACTGGTATCATCGCACAGTCACACAGCAAGACTGGGATCATCGCGCAGTCACGCAGCGAGACTGGTATCATCGCACAATGACACAATTTGACTGTGAACATCGCACCGTCACACAGTGAGAATGGGTTAATCACAAGGTCAAACTGTGAGACTGGGATCATCGCAAATTCACACAATGAGCATGGGAACATCGCACTGTCATACCGTGAGACTGGGATCTTCGCAAAGACACACAGTGAGATTCGGAAAAACGCACAGTCACCCAGTGAGACCGGAACATGGCACAGTTACACAGTGAGACTGGGATCATCGCACAGTTACACCCTAAGACTGGGATCATCGCACAGTCACACAGTGAGACTGGGATCATCGCACAGTGACACAATTTGATTGTGAACATCGAACAGTCACACAGTGAGACTGGGATAGTTGCACAGTCACACGGTGAGACTGGGAACATCGAACAGTCACACAGTGAGACTGGGAACATCGCAGTCACACATCGAGACTGGTATAGTGAGACTGGGATCATCGCACAGTCACAAAGTGAGTCTGGTATCATCGCACAGTGACACAATTTGATTGTGAACATCGCACAGTCACACAGTGAGAATGGGATCAGCGCACAGTCACACAGTGAGACTGGGATCATCGGACAGTCAAACAGTGAGACTGGGAACATCGAACAGTCACACAGTGAGACTGGGATAATCGCACAGTCACACAGCGAGACTGGGATCATTGCAAAGTCACAGAGAGAGTCTGGTATCATCGTACAGTGACACAATTTGACTGTGAACATCGCACAGTTACACAGTGAGAATCGGATCAGCGCACCGTCACACACTGAGACTTGGATCATCGCACAGTCACACAGTGTGATTGGGATCATCGCACAGTCACCCAGTGAGAATGGGATCATTGCACAGTCCCACAGTGAGGGGGGGAACATCGCACAGTCACACAGCGAGACTGGGATCATCGCACAGTCACAGAGCGAGACTGGTATAATTGCACAGTCACACAGTGAGACTGGGATCATCGCACAGTCACATGGTGAGACTGGGAACATCGCACAGCCACAGAATCAGACTGGAATCATCGCACAATCACACAATGAGACTGGGAACATCGAACCGTCACACAGTGAGACTGGGATCATTGCACAGTCACATGGTGAGACTGGGAACATCGCACAGCCACAGAATCAGACTGGGATCATCGCACAATCACACAATGAGACTGGGAACATCGAACCGTCACACAGTGAGACTGGGATCATCGCACAATCACACAGTGAGACTGGGACCATTGCACAGTCACACAGTGAAAAAGGGATCATCGCACAGTCACATAGTGAGACTGGGACCATTGCACAGTCACACATTGAGAATGGCATCATCGCACAGTCGTACAGTGAGACTGGGATCATTGCACAGTCACAAAGTGACACAGGGATCATCGCACAGTCACACAGTGAGACTGGGATCATCACAAAGTCAAACAATGGGAGTGGGAACATCACACAGTCACACTGTGAGACTGTGAAATTCGCACAGTCACACAGTGAGAAAGGGTTAATCACAAGGTCAAAATGTGAGACTGGGATCATGGCACAGTCACACCATGAGACTGGGATCAGCGCACTGTCACACAGACTAGGATCAGCGCACTGTCACACAGTGAGACTGGGATCAGCGCACTGTCACACAGTGAGACTGGGATCATCGCACAGTCACACAGTGAGATTGGGATCATCGCACAGTCACACAGTGAGACTGGGAACATTGCACATTCACACAATGGGACTGGGATCATCGCACAGTCACACAGTGGGACTGGGATCTTCGCAAATTCACACAATGAGACTGGGAACATTGCACAGTCACACAGTGGGACTGGGATCATCGAAAAATTACATAGTGAGATTGGGAACATCACACTGTCACACAGTGAGACTGGGAACATCGCACATTCACACAGTGAAACTCGGAACATCGCGCAGTCACACAGTGAGAATGGGTTCATCGCACAGTCGTACAGTGAGATTGGGATCATCGCACAGCTACATAGTCAGACTGAGAACATCACACAGTCACACATTGAGAATAGGATCATAGCACAGTCACACAGTGAGACTTGGATCATCCCATAGTCACACAGTGAAACTGGGATCATCGCAAAGTCACACAATGAGACTGGAAACATCGCACTGTCACACAGTGAGACTGGGATCATCGCACAATCAAACAGTGAGACTGGGAACATCGCAAAGTCACACAGTGAGTCTGGGATCATTTCACAGTCACACCGTGAGACTGGGATCGTTGCAAAGTCACACAGTGAGTCTGGGAACATCGAACTGTCACACAGTGAGACTGGGATCATCGCACAGTCACATGGTGAGACTGGGAACATCGCACAGCCACAGAATCAGACTGGGATCATCGCACAATCACACAATGAGACTGGGAACATCGAACCGTCACACAGTGAGACTGGGATCATTGCACAGTCACATGGTGAGACTGGGAACATCGCACAGCCACAGAATCAGACTGGGATCATCGCACAATCACACAATGAGACTGGGAACATCGAACCGTCACACAGTGAGACTGGGATCATCGCACAATCACACAGTGAGACTGGGAACATTGCACAGTTACACAGTGAGAAAGGGATCATCGCAAAGTCACATAGTGAGACTGGGACCATCGCACAGTCACGCATTGAGAATGGCATCATCGCACAGTCGTACAGTGAGACTGGGATCATTGCACAGTCACAAAGTGACACAGGGATCATCGCACAATCACACAGTGAGACTGGGATCATCACAAAGTCAAACAATGGGAGTGGGAACATCACACAGTCACACTGTGAGACTGTGAACATCGCACAGTCACACAGTGAGAAAGGGTTAATCACAAGGTCAAAATGTGAGACTGGGATCATGGCACAGTCACACCATGAGACTGGGATCAGCGCACTGTCACACAGTGAGACTGGGATCAGCGCACTGTCACACAGTGAGACTGGGATCATCGCACAGTCACACAGTGAGATTGGGATCATCGCACAGTCACACAGTGAGACTGGGAACATTGCACATTCACACAATGGGACTGGGATCATCGCACAGTCACACAGTGAGACTGGGATGTTCGCAAATACACACAATGAGACTGGGAACATTGCACAGACACACAGTGGGACTGGGATCATCGAAAAATGACATAGTGAGATTGGGAACATCACACTGTCACACAGTGAGACTGGGAACATCGCACATTCACACAGTGAAACTCGGAACATCGCGCAGTCACACAGTGAGAATGGGTTCAGCGCACAGTCGTACAGTGAGACTGGGATCATCGCACAGCTACATAGTCAGACTGAGAACATCACACAGTCACACATTGAGAATAGGATCATAGCACAGTCACACAGTGAGACTTGGATCATCCCATACTCACACAGTGAAACTGGGATCATCGCAAAGTCACACAATGAGACTGGGAACATCGCACTGTCACACAGTGAGACTGGGATCATCGCACAATCAAACAGTGAGACTGGGAACATCGCACAGTCACACAGTGAGTCTGGGATCATTTCACAGTCACACCGTGAGACTGGGATCGTTGCAAAGTCACACAGTGAGTCTGGGAACATCGCACTGTCACACAGTGAGACTGGGATCATCGCACAGTCACAAAATGAGTCTGGTATCATCGCACAGTGACACAATTTGATTGTGAACATCGCACAGTCACACAGTGAGAATGGGATCAGCGCACAGTCACACAGTGAGACTGGGATCATCGGACAGTCAAACAGTGAGACTGGGAACATCGAACAGTCACACAGTGAGACTGGGATAATCGCACAGTCACACGGTGAGACTGGGAACATCGCACAGTCACACAGCGAGACTGGGATCATCGCAAAGTCACAGAGAGAGTCTGGTATCATCGTACAGTGACACAATTTGACTGTGAACATCGCACAGTTACACAGTGAGAATCGGATCAGCGCAACGTCACACACTGAGACTTGGATCATCGCACAGTCACACAGTGTGATTGGGATCATCGCACAGTCACCCAGTGAGACTGGGATCATTGCACAGTCCCACAGTGAGGGGGGGAACATCGCACAGTCACACAACGAGACAGGGATCATCGCACAGTCACAGAGCGAGACTGGTATCATTGCACAGTCACACAGTGAGACTGGGATCATCGCACAGTCACATCGTGAGACTGGGAACATCGCACAGCCACAGAATCAGACTGGGATCATCGCACAATCACACAATGAGACTGGGAACATCGAACCGTCACACAGTGAGACTGGGATCATTGCACAGTCACATGGTGAGACTGGGAACATCGCACAGCCACAGAATCAGACTGGGATCATCGCACAATCACACAATGAGACTGGGAACATCGAACCGTCACACAGTGAGACTGGGATCATCGCACAATCACACAGTGAGACTGGGAACATTGCACAGTCACACAGTGAGAAAGGGATCATCGCACAGTCACATAGTGAGACTGGGACCATCGCACAGTCACACATTGAGAATGGCATCATCGCACAGTCGTACAGTGAGACTGGGATCATTGCACAGTCACAAAGTGACACAGGGATCATCGCACAGTCACACAGTGAGACTGGGATCATCACAAAGTCAAACAATGGGAGTGGGAACATCACACAGTCACACTGTGAGACTGTGAACATCGCACAGTCACACAGTGAGAAAGGGTTAATCACAAGGTCAAAATGTGAGACTGGGATCATGGCACAGTCACACCATGAGACTGGGATCAGCGCACTGTCACACAGACTAGGATCAGCGCACTGTCACACAGTGAGACTGGGATCATCGCACAGTCACACAGTGAGATTGGGATCATCGCACAGTCACACAGTGAGACTGGGAACATTGCACATTCACACAATGGGACTGGGATCATCGCACAGTCACACAGTGGGACTGGGATCTTCGCAAATTCACACAATGAGACTGGGAACATTGCACAGTCACACAGTGGGACTGGGATCATCGAAAAATTACATAGTGAGATTGGGAACATCACACTGTCACACAGTGAGACTGGGAACATCGCACATTCACACAGTGAAACTCGGAACATCGCACAGTCACACAGTGAAACTGGGATCATCGCAAAGTCGTACAGTGAGATTGGGATCATCGCACAGCTACATAGTCAGACTGTGAACATCACACAGTCACACATTGAGAATAGGATCATAGCACAGTCACACGGTGAGACTTGGATCATCCCATAGTCACACAGTGAAACTGGGATCATCGCAAAGTCACACAATGAGACTGGAAACATCGCACTGTCACACAGTGAGACTGGGATCATCGCACAATCAAACAGTGAGACTGGGAACATCGCACAGTCACACAGTGAGTCTGGGATCATTTCACAGTCACACCGTGAGACTGGGATCGTTGCAAAGTCACACAGTGAGTCTGGGAACATCGCACTGTCACACAGTGAGACTGGGATCATCGCACAGTCACATGGTGAGACTGGGAACATCGCACAGCCACAGAATCAGACTGGGATCATCGCACAATCACACAATGAGACTGGGAACATCGAACCGTCACACAGTGAGACTGGGATCATCGCACAATCACACAGTGAGACTGGGAACATTGCACAGTCACACAGTGAGAAAGGGATCATTGCACAGTCACATAGTGAGACTGGGACCATTGCACAGTAACACATTGAGAATGGCATCATCGCACAGTCGTACAGTGAGACTGGGATCATTGCACAGTCACAAAGTGACACAGGGATCATCGCACAGTCACACAGTGAGACTGGGATCATCACAAAGTCAAACAATGGGAGTGGGAACATCACACAGTCACACTGTGAGACTGTGAACATCGCACAGTCACACAGTGAGACTGGGATCATCGCACAGTTACACAGTAAGACTGGGATCAACGCACAGTCACACAGTGAGACTGGGATCAACGCACAGTCACACAGTGAGACTGGGATCAACGCACAGTCACACAGTGAGAATGGGAACATCAAACAGTCACACAGTGAGACTGGGATCATCGCACTGTCACACAGTGAAACTGGGATCATCGCACAGTCACACAGTGTGATTGGGATCATCGCACAGTCACACAGTGGGACTGGGATCATCGCACAGTCACACAGTGAGACTGGGATCATCGCACAGTCACACAGTGAGACTGGGAACATCGCACAGTCACGCAGTGAGACTGGGAACATC
This sequence comes from Carcharodon carcharias, assembly GCF_017639515.1. Classification (NCBI taxonomy): domain Eukaryota; kingdom Metazoa; phylum Chordata; class Chondrichthyes; order Lamniformes; family Lamnidae; genus Carcharodon; species Carcharodon carcharias. Next base: position 197,923,202 of record NC_054472.1, read on the forward strand.
GCACAGTCACACAGTGAGACTGGGAACATCAAACAGCCACACAGTGAGACTGGGAACATCGAACAGTCACACAGTGAGACTGGGAACATCGAACAGCCACACAGTGAGACTGGGAACATCGAACAGTCACACAGTGAGACTGGGATCATCGCACAGTCACACAGTGAGACTGGTATCATCGCACAGTCACACAGCAAGACTGGGATCATCGCGCAGTCACGCAGCGAGACTGGTATCATCGCACAATGACACAATTTGACTGTGAACATCGCACCGTCACACAGTGAGAATGGGTTAATCACAAGGTCAAACTGTGAGACTGGGATCATCGCAAATTCACACAATGAGCATGGGAACATCGCACTGTCATACCGTGAGACTGGGATCTTCGCAAAGACACACAGTGAGATTCGGAAAAACGCACAGTCACCCAGTGAGACCGGAACATGGCACAGTTACACAGTGAGACTGGGATCATCGCACAGTTACACCCTAAGACTGGGATCATCGCACAGTCACACAGTGAGACTGGGATCATCGCACAGTGACACAATTTGATTGTGAACATCGAACAGTCACACAGTGAGACTGGGATAGTTGCACAGTCACACGGTGAGACTGGGAACATCGAACAGTCACACAGTGAGACTGGGAACATCGCAGTCACACATCGAGACTGGTATAGTGAGACTGGGATCATCGCACAGTCACAAAGTGAGTCTGGTATCATCGCACAGTGACACAATTTGATTGTGAACATCGCACAGTCACACAGTGAGAATGGGATCAGCGCACAGTCACACAGTGAGACTGGGATCATCGGACAGTCAAACAGTGAGACTGGGAACATCGAACAGTCACACAGTGAGACTGGGATAATCGCACAGTCACACAGCGAGACTGGGATCATTGCAAAGTCACAGAGAGAGTCTGGTATCATCGTACAGTGACACAATTTGACTGTGAACATCGCACAGTTACACAGTGAGAATCGGATCAGCGCACCGTCACACACTGAGACTTGGATCATCGCACAGTCACACAGTGTGATTGGGATCATCGCACAGTCACCCAGTGAGAATGGGATCATTGCACAGTCCCACAGTGAGGGGGGGAACATCGCACAGTCACACAGCGAGACTGGGATCATCGCACAGTCACAGAGCGAGACTGGTATAATTGCACAGTCACACAGTGAGACTGGGATCATCGCACAGTCACATGGTGAGACTGGGAACATCGCACAGCCACAGAATCAGACTGGAATCATCGCACAATCACACAATGAGACTGGGAACATCGAACCGTCACACAGTGAGACTGGGATCATTGCACAGTCACATGGTGAGACTGGGAACATCGCACAGCCACAGAATCAGACTGGGATCATCGCACAATCACACAATGAGACTGGGAACATCGAACCGTCACACAGTGAGACTGGGATCATCGCACAATCACACAGTGAGACTGGGACCATTGCACAGTCACACAGTGAAAAAGGGATCATCGCACAGTCACATAGTGAGACTGGGACCATTGCACAGTCACACATTGAGAATGGCATCATCGCACAGTCGTACAGTGAGACTGGGATCATTGCACAGTCACAAAGTGACACAGGGATCATCGCACAGTCACACAGTGAGACTGGGATCATCACAAAGTCAAACAATGGGAGTGGGAACATCACACAGTCACACTGTGAGACTGTGAAATTCGCACAGTCACACAGTGAGAAAGGGTTAATCACAAGGTCAAAATGTGAGACTGGGATCATGGCACAGTCACACCATGAGACTGGGATCAGCGCACTGTCACACAGACTAGGATCAGCGCACTGTCACACAGTGAGACTGGGATCAGCGCACTGTCACACAGTGAGACTGGGATCATCGCACAGTCACACAGTGAGATTGGGATCATCGCACAGTCACACAGTGAGACTGGGAACATTGCACATTCACACAATGGGACTGGGATCATCGCACAGTCACACAGTGGGACTGGGATCTTCGCAAATTCACACAATGAGACTGGGAACATTGCACAGTCACACAGTGGGACTGGGATCATCGAAAAATTACATAGTGAGATTGGGAACATCACACTGTCACACAGTGAGACTGGGAACATCGCACATTCACACAGTGAAACTCGGAACATCGCGCAGTCACACAGTGAGAATGGGTTCATCGCACAGTCGTACAGTGAGATTGGGATCATCGCACAGCTACATAGTCAGACTGAGAACATCACACAGTCACACATTGAGAATAGGATCATAGCACAGTCACACAGTGAGACTTGGATCATCCCATAGTCACACAGTGAAACTGGGATCATCGCAAAGTCACACAATGAGACTGGAAACATCGCACTGTCACACAGTGAGACTGGGATCATCGCACAATCAAACAGTGAGACTGGGAACATCGCAAAGTCACACAGTGAGTCTGGGATCATTTCACAGTCACACCGTGAGACTGGGATCGTTGCAAAGTCACACAGTGAGTCTGGGAACATCGAACTGTCACACAGTGAGACTGGGATCATCGCACAGTCACATGGTGAGACTGGGAACATCGCACAGCCACAGAATCAGACTGGGATCATCGCACAATCACACAATGAGACTGGGAACATCGAACCGTCACACAGTGAGACTGGGATCATTGCACAGTCACATGGTGAGACTGGGAACATCGCACAGCCACAGAATCAGACTGGGATCATCGCACAATCACACAATGAGACTGGGAACATCGAACCGTCACACAGTGAGACTGGGATCATCGCACAATCACACAGTGAGACTGGGAACATTGCACAGTTACACAGTGAGAAAGGGATCATCGCAAAGTCACATAGTGAGACTGGGACCATCGCACAGTCACGCATTGAGAATGGCATCATCGCACAGTCGTACAGTGAGACTGGGATCATTGCACAGTCACAAAGTGACACAGGGATCATCGCACAATCACACAGTGAGACTGGGATCATCACAAAGTCAAACAATGGGAGTGGGAACATCACACAGTCACACTGTGAGACTGTGAACATCGCACAGTCACACAGTGAGAAAGGGTTAATCACAAGGTCAAAATGTGAGACTGGGATCATGGCACAGTCACACCATGAGACTGGGATCAGCGCACTGTCACACAGTGAGACTGGGATCAGCGCACTGTCACACAGTGAGACTGGGATCATCGCACAGTCACACAGTGAGATTGGGATCATCGCACAGTCACACAGTGAGACTGGGAACATTGCACATTCACACAATGGGACTGGGATCATCGCACAGTCACACAGTGAGACTGGGATGTTCGCAAATACACACAATGAGACTGGGAACATTGCACAGACACACAGTGGGACTGGGATCATCGAAAAATGACATAGTGAGATTGGGAACATCACACTGTCACACAGTGAGACTGGGAACATCGCACATTCACACAGTGAAACTCGGAACATCGCGCAGTCACACAGTGAGAATGGGTTCATCGCACAGTCGTACAGTGAGATTGGGATCATCGCACAGCTACATAGTCAGACTGAGAACATCACACAGTCACACATTGAGAATAGGATCATAGCACAGTCACACAGTGAGACTTGGATCATCCCATAGTCACACAGTGAAACTGGGATCATCGCAAAGTCACACAATGAGACTGGAAACATCGCACTGTCACACAGTGAGACTGGGATCATCGCACAATCAAACAGTGAGACTGGGAACATCGCAAAGTCACACAGTGAGTCTGGGATCATTTCACAGTCACACCGTGAGACTGGGATCGTTGCAAAGTCACACAGTGAGTCTGGGAACATCGAACTGTCACACAGTGAGACTGGGATCATCGCACAGTCACATGGTGAGACTGGGAACATCGCACAGCCACAGAATCAGACTGGGATCATCGCACAATCACACAATGAGACTGGGAACATCGAACCGTCACACAGTGAGACTGGGATCATTGCACAGTCACATGGTGAGACTGGGAACATCGCACAGCCACAGAATCAGACTGGGATCATCGCACAATCACACAATGAGACTGGGAACATCGAACCGTCACACAGTGAGACTGGGATCATCGCACAATCACACAGTGAGACTGGGAACATTGCACAGTCACACAGTGAGAAAGGGATCATTGCACAGTCACATAGTGAGACTGGGACCATTGCACAGTAACACATTGAGAATGGCATCATCGCACAGTCGTACAGTGAGACTGGGATCATTGCACAGTCACAAAGTGACACAGGGATCATCGCACAGTCACACAGTGAGACTGCGATCATCACAAAGTCAAACAATGGGAGTGGGAACATCACACAGTCACACTGTGAGACTGTGAACATCGCACAGTCACACAGTGAGACTGGGATCATCGCACAGTTACACAGTAAGACTGGGATCAACGCACAGTCACACAGTGAGACTGGGATCAACGCACAGTCACACAGTGAGACTGGGATCAACGCACAGTCACACAGTGAGAATGGGAACATCAAACAGTCACACAGTGAGACTGGGATCATCGCACTGTCACACAGTGAAACTGGGATCATCGCACAGTCACACAGTGAGATTGGGATCATCGCACAGTCACACAGTGGGACTGGGATCATCGCACAGTCACACAGTGAGACTGGGATCATCGCACAGTCACACAGTGAGACTGGGAACATCGTACAGTCACGCAGTGAGACTGGGAACATCGCACAGTCACACAGTGAGACTGGGAACATCGAACAGCCACACAGTGGGACTGGGAACATCGAACAGTCACACAGTGAGACTGGGAACATCGAACAGCCACACAGTGAGACTGGGAACATCGAACAGCCACACAGTGAGACTGGGATCATCGCACAGTCACACAGTGAGACTGGTATCATCGCACAGTCACACAGCAAGACTGGGATCATCGCGCAGTCACGCAGCGAGACTGGTATCATCGCACAATGACACAATTTGACTGTGAACATCGCACCGTCACACAGTGAGAATGGGTTAATCACATGGTCAAACTGTGAGACTGGGATCATCGCAAATTCACACAATGAGCATGGGAACATCGCACTGTCATACCGTGAGACTGGGATCTTCGCAAAGACACACAGTGAGATTCGGAAAAACGCACAGTCACCCAGTGAGACCGGAACATGGCACAGTTACACAGTGAGACTGGGATCATCGCACAGTTACACCCTAAGACTGGGATCAACGCACAGTTACACAGTGAGACTGGGAACATCGAACAGTCACACAGTGAGACTGGGAACATCGAACAGTCACACAGTGAGACTGGGATAGTTGCACAGTCACACGGTGAGACTGGGAACATCGAACAGTCACACAGTGAGACTGGGAACATCGCAGTCACACATCGAGACTGGTATCATCGCACAGTCACACAGTGAGACTGGGATCATCGCACAGTCACAAAGTGAGTCTGGTATCATCGCACAGTGACACAATTTGATTGTGAACATCGCACAGTCACACAGTGAGAATGGGATCAGCGCACAGTCACACAGTGAGACTGGGATCATCGGACAGTCAAACAGTGAGACTGGGAACATCGAACAGTCACACAGTGAGACTGGGATAATCGCACAGTCACACGGTGAGACTGGGAACATCGCACAGTCACACAGCGAGACTGGGATCATCGCAAAGTCACAGAGAGAGTCTGGTATCATCGTACAGTGACACAATTTGACTGTGAACATCGCACAGTTACACAGTGAGAATCGGATCAGCGCACCGTCACACCCTGAGACTTGGATCATCGCACAGTCACACAGTGTGATTGGGATCATCGCACAGTCACCCAGTGAGACTGGGATCATTGCACAGTCCCACAGTGAGGGGGGGGAACATCGCACAGTCACACAGCGAGACTGGGATCATCGCACAGTCACAGAGCGAGACTGGTATCATTGCACAGTCACACAGTGAGACTGGGATCATCGCACAGTCACATGGTGAGACTGGGAACATCGCACAGCCACAGAATCAGACTGGGATCATCGCACAATCACACAATGAGACTGGGAACATCGAACCGTCACACAGTGAGACTGGGATCATTGCACAGTCACATGGTGAGACTGGGAACATCGCACAGCCACAGAATCAGACTGGGATCATCGCACAATCACACAATGAGACTGGGATCATTGCACAGTCACAAAGTGACACAGGGATCATCGCACAGTCACACAGTGAGACTGGGATCATCACAAAGTCAAACAATGGGAGTGGGAACATCACACAGTCACACTGTGAGACTGTGAACATCGCACAGTCACACAGTGAGAAAGGGTTAATCACAAGGTCAAAATGTGAGACTGGGATCATGGCACAGTCACACCATGAGACTGGGATCAGCGCACTGTCACACAGAATAGGATCAGCGCACTGTCACACAGTGAGACTGGGATCAGCGCACTGTCACACAGTGAGACTGGGATCATCGCACAGTCACACAGTGAGATTGGGATCATCGCACAGTCACACAGTGAGACTGGGAACATTGCACATTCACACAATGGGACTGTGTTCATCGCACAGTCACACAGTGGGACTGGGATCTTCGCAAATTCACACAATGAGACTGGGAACATTGCACAGTCACACAGTGGGACTGGGATCATCGAAAAATTACATAGTGAGATTGGGAACATCACACTGTCACACAGTGAGACTGGGAACATCGCACATTCACACAGTGAAACTCGGAACATCGCGCAGTCACACAGTGAGAATGGGTTCATCGCACAGTCGTACAGTGAGATTGGGATCATCGCACAGCTACATAGTCAGACTGAGAACATCACACAGTCACACATTGAGAATAGGATCATAGCACAGTCACACAGTGAGACTTGGATCATCCCATAGTCACACAGTGAAACTGGGATCATCGCAAAGTCACACAATGAGACTGGAAACATCGCACTGTCACACAGTGAGACTGGGATCATCGCACAATCAAACAGTGAGACTGGGAACATCGCACAGTCACACAGTGAGTCTGGGATCATTTCACAGTCACACCGTGAGACTGGGATCGTTGCAAAGTCACACAGTGAGTCTGGGAACATCGCATTGTCACACAGTGAGCCTGGGATCATCGCACAATCAAACAGTGAGACTGCAAACATCGCACAGTCACACAGTGAGTCTGGGATCATTTCACAGTCACACCGTGAGACTGGGATCTTTGCAAAGTCACACAGTGAGATTCAGAAATACGCAGAGTCACCCAGTGAGACCGGAACATGTCACAGTTACACACTGAGACTGGGATCATCGCACAGTAACACAGTGAGACTGGGATCATCACACAGTTACACAGTAAGACTGGGATCAACGCACAGTCACACAGTGAGACTGGGATCAACGCACAGTCACACAGTGAGACTGGGATCAACGCACAGTCACCCAGTGAGACCGGAACATGGCACATTGACACAGTGAGACTGGGATCATCGCACAGTTACACCCTAAGACTGGGATCAACGCACAGTTACACAGTGAGACTGGGAACATCGAACAGTCACACAGTGAGACTGGGATCATCGCACAGTCACACAGTGGGACTGGGAACATCGAACAGTCACACAGTGAGACTGGGATAGTTGCACAGTCACACGGTGAGACTGGGAACATCGAACAGTCACACAGTGAGACTGGGAACATCGCAGTCACACATCGAGACTGGTATCATCGCACAGTCACACAGTGAGACTGGGATCATCGCACAGTCACACAGTGAGTCTGGTATCATCGCACAGTGACACAATTTGATTGTGAACATCGCACAGTCACACAGTGAGACTGGGATAATCGCACAGTCACACGGTGAGACTGGGAACATCGAACAGTCACACAGCGAGACTGGGATCATCGCACAGTCACAGAGCGAGACTGGTATCATCACACAGTCACACAGCGAGACTGGGATCATCGCAAAGTCACAGAGAGAGTCTGGTATCATCGTACAGTGACACAATTTGACTGTGAACATCGCACAGTTACACAGTGAGAATCGGATCAGCGCACCGTCACACCCTGAGACTTGGATCATCGCACAGTCACACAGTGTGATTGGGATCATCGCACAGTCACCCAGTGAGACTGGGATCATTGCACAGTCCCACAGTGAGGGGGTGAAACATCGCACAGTCACACAGCGAGACTGGGATCATCGCACAGTCACAGAGCGAGACTGGTATCATTGCACAGTCACACAGTGAGACTGGGATCATCACATAGTGAAACAATTTGACTGTGAACATCGCACAGTTAATCAGTGAGAAAGGGTTAATCACAAGGTCAAACTGTGACACTGGGATCATGGCATAGTCACACCATGAAACTGGGATCAGCGCACTGTCACACAGTGAGACTGGGATCAGCGCACTGTCACACAGTGAGACTGGGATCATCGCAGAGTTACACAGTGAGACTGGGAACTGTGCAGTCACACATTGAGACTGGGTTCATGGCACAGTCACACAGCGACACTGGGATCATCGCAAAGTCACAGTGTGACTGCGATCGTCGCACAGTCAGACAGTGAGACTGGGATCTTCGCAGTTACACACTGAGACTGGGATCATTGCACAGTCATATAGTTAGACTGGGATCATCAGAAAATCTCACAATGAGACTGGAAACAGTGCAGTCACACATTGAGACTGGGATCATGGCACATTCACACAGTGAACCTCGGAACATTGCGCAGTCACATATTGAGACCGAGATTTTTGGACAGTTGCACAGTGAGACTGGGATCATCGCAATGTCACACAATGAGTCTGGGAACATTGCACAGTCACACAGTGAGACTGGGGTCATGGCACATTCACACAGTGAAACTCAGAACATCGCGCAGTCACAAAGTGAGACTGGGATCATTACACAGTCCCACAGTGAGGGGGGGGAACTTCGCACAGTCACACAGCGAGACTGGGATCATCACACAGTCACAGAGCGAGACTGGTATCATTGTACAGTCACACAGTGAGACTGGGATCATGGCACATTCACACAGTGAAACTCGGAACATCGCATAGTCACACAGTGAGACTGGGATCATTGCACAGTCCCACAGTGATGGGGGGAACATCGCATAGTCACACAGCGAGACTGGGATCATCGCACAGTCACAGAGCGAGACTGGTATCATCGCACAGTGAAACAATTTGACTGTGAACATCGCAAAGTCACACAGTGAGAAAGGGTTAATCAAAAGGTCAAACTGTGAGACTGGGATCATGGCACAGTCACACCATGAGACTGGGATCAGCGCGCTGTCACACAGTGAGACTGGGATCAGCGCACTGTCACACAGTGAGACTGGGATGAGCGCACTGTCACACCGTGAGACTGGGATCATCGCACAGTCACACAGTGAGATTGGGATCATCGCACAGTCACACAGTGAGACTGGGATCATCGCACAGTCACGCAGTGAGACTGGGAACTGTGCAGTCACACATTGAGACTGGGTTCATGGCACAGTCACACATCGACACTGGGATCATCGTAAAGTCACACAGTGTGACTGCGGTCATCGCACAGACAGTGAAACTGGGATCATCGCACAGTGACACAGTGAGATTCGGAAGATCGCACATTCACCAAGTCAGACTGGAACATCGCACAGTGACACAGTGACACTGGGATCATCGCACAGTTACACACTGAGACTGGGATCATCACACAGTCACACACTGAGACTGGGATCATTGCACAGTCTCATAGTTAGACTGGGATCATCAGAAAATCTCACAGTGAGACTGGAAACAGTGCAGTCACACATTGAGACTGGGATCATGGCACATTCACACAGTGAAACTCGGAACATCGTGCAGTCACATATTGAGACCGAGATTATTGGACAGTTGCACAGTGAGACTGGGATCATCGCAATGTCACACAATGAGTCTGGGAACATTGCACAGTCACACAGTGAGACTGGGATCATGGCACATTCACACAGTGAAACTCAGAACATCGCGCAGTCACAAAGTGAGACTGGGAACATCGCACAGTTGCACAGTGAAACGGTGATCAACGCAAAAAAACTGAATGAGACTGAGATCATCGCACAATCACACAGTGAGACTGGAATCATCACACAGTCACAGAGTCAGACTGGGATCATCGCACAGTCAAAAAGTGAGACTGGGATCATCGCACAGTCACACAGTGAGACCCGAACATTGGACAGTTACATAGTGAGACTGGGATCATCACACAGTCACACACTGAGACGGGGATCATTGCACAATCACACAGTGAAACTGGGATCACCGAAAAATCACGTAGTGAGACTAGGAACATCGCACAGTCACACAGTGAGAATGGGAACATCGCACAGTCACACAGTAAGACTGGGATCATTGCACAGTCGCACATTGAGACCGGGAACATCGCACAGTCACACAGTGAAGCTGGGATCATCACACAGTCACACACTGAGTCTTGGTATATTGCACAATCACAAAGAGACAGGGATCATCGCAAAGTCACACAGTGAGACTGGGATCATCGCACAGTCACAGATCGAGACTGGTATCATCGCACAGTGAAACAATTTGACTGTGAACATCGCACAGTCACACAGTGAGAAAGGGTTAATCAAAAGGTCAAACTGTGAGACTGGGATCATGGCACAGTCACACCATGAGACTGGGATCAGCGCGCTGTCACACATTGAGACTGGGATCATCACACAGTCACACAGTGAGATTGGGATCATCGCACAGTCACACAGTGAGACTGGGATCATCGCACAGTCACGCAGTGAGACTGGGAACTGTGCAGTCACACATTGAGACTGGGTTCATGGCACAGTCACACAGCGACACTGGGATCATCGCAAAGTCACACAGTGTGACTGTGGTCATCGCACAGACAGTGAAACTGGGATCATCGCACAGTGACACAGTGAGATTCGGAAGATCGCACATTCACCAAGTCAGACTGGAACATCGCACAGTGACACAGTGACACTGGGATCATCGCACAGTTACACACTGAGACTGGGATCATCACACAGTCACACACTAAGACTGGGATCATTGCACAGTCTCATAGTTAGACTGGGATCATCAGAAAATCTCACAGTGAGACTGGAAACAGTGCAGTCACACATTGAGACTGGGATCATGGCACATTCACACAGTGAAACTCGGAACATCGTGCAGTCACATATTGAGACCGAGATTATTGGACAGTCACACAGTGAGACTGGGAAAATCGCACAGTTGCACAGTGAAACGGTGATCAACGCAAAAAAACTGAATGAGACTGAGATCATCGCACAATCACACAGACTGGAATCATCACACAGTCACAGAGTCAGACTGGGATCATCGCACAGTCAAAAAGTGAGACTGGGATCATCGCACAGTCACACAGTGAGACCCGAACATTGGACAGTTACATAGTGAGACTGGGATCATCACACAGTCACACACTGAGACGGGGATCATTGCACAATCACACAGTGAAACTGGGATCACCGAAAAATCACATAGTGAGACTAGGAACATCGCACAGTCACACAGTGAGAATGGGAACATCGCACAGTCACACAGTAAGACTGGGATCATTGCACAGTCGCACATTGAGACCGGGAACATCGCACAGTCACACAGTGAAGCTGGGATCATCACACAGTCACACACTGAGTCTTGGTATATTGCACAATCACAAAGAGACAGGGATCATCGCAAAGTCACACAGTGAGACTGGGATCATCGCACAGTCACAGATCGAGACTAGTATCATCGCACAGTGAAACAATTTGACTGTGAACATCGCACAGTCACACAGTGAGAAAGGGTTAATCAAAAGGTCAAACTGTGAGACTGGGATCATGGCACAGTCACACCATGAGACTGGGATCAGCGCACTGTCACACAGTGAGACTGGGATCATCGCACAGTCACACAGTGAGACTGGGATCAGCGCACTGTCACACAGTGAGACTGGGATCATCGCACAGTCACACAGTGAGACTGGGAACATCGCACAGTCACACAGTGAGATAGGGATCATCGCACAGTCACACAGTGAGACTGGGATCAACGCACAACCACATAGTGAGACTGTGAACATCGCACAGTCACACATTGAGAATGGGATCATTGCACTGTCGTACGTTGATACTGGGAACAAAGCACAGTCACACAGTGAGACTGGGAACATCACACAGTCACACAGTGAGACTGGGAACTGTGCAGTCACACATTGAGACTGGGTTCATGGCACAGTCACACAGCGACACTGGGATCATCGCAAAGTCACACAGTGTGACTGCGGTCATCGCACAGACAGTGAAACTGGGATCATCGCACAGTGACACAGTGAGATTCGGAAGATCGCACATTCACCAAGTCAGACTGGAACATCGCACAGTGACACAGTGACACTGGGATCATCGCACAGTTACACACTGAGACTGGGATCATCACACAGTCACACACTGAGACTGGGATCATTGCACAGTCTCATAGTTAGACTGGGATCATCAGAAAATCTCACAGTGAGACTGGAAACAGTGCAGTCACACATTGAGACTGGGATCATGCCACATTCACACAGTGAAACTCGGAACAACGTGCAGTCACATATTGAGACCGAGATTATTGGACAGTTGCACAGTGAGACTGGGATCATCGCAATGTCACACAATGAGTCTGGGAACATTGCACAGTCACACAGTGAGACTGGGATCATGGCACATTCACACAGTGAAACTCAGAACATCGCGCAGTCACACAGTGAGACTGGGAACAATGCACAGTCACACGGTGAGACTGGGAACATCGCACAGTTGCACAGTGAAACGGTGATCAACGCAAAAAAACTGAATGAGACTGAGATCATCGCACAATCACACAGTGAGACTGGAATCATCACACAGTCACAGAGTCAGACTGGGATCATCGCTCAGTCAAAAAGTGAGACTAGGATCATCGCACAGTCACACAGTGAGACCCGAACATTGGACAGTTACATAGTGAGACTGGGATCATCACACAGTCACACACTGAGACGGGGATCATTGCACAATCACACAGTGAAACTGGGATCACCGAAAAATCACGTAGTGAGACTAGGAACATCGCACAGTCACACAGTGAGAATGGGAACATCGCACAGTCACACAGTAAGACTGGGATCATTGCACAGTCACACATTGAGACCGGGAACATTGCACAGTCACACATTGAAGCTGGGATCATCACACAGTCACACACTGAGTCTCGGTATATTGCACAATCACAATGAGACAGGGATCATCACACAGTCACATAGTGAGACTGGGATCATCGCACAGCTACATAGTGAGAATGGGAACATTGCACAGTCACACATTGAGAATGGGATCATCGCACAGTCGTACAGTGAGACTTTGATCATTGCACAGTCAAACATTGATACTCGGATAATCCCTCAGTCACACAGTGAAACTGGGATCATCACAAAGTCCCACAGTGAGACTGGGATCATCACACAATCAAACAGTGAGACTGGGAACATCGCACAGTCACACAGTGAGTCTGGGATCATTTCACAGTCACACAGTGAGACTGGGATCATCGCAATGTCACACAGAGAAATTCAGAAAAACGGACAGTCACCCAGTGAGACCGGAACATGGCACAGTTACACAGTGAGATTGGGATAATCGCACGGTCACACAGTGGGACAGGGATCACCGAAAAATCACACAGTGAGACTGGCTTCATCGCACAGTCACACAGTGAGACTGGGAACAGTGCAGTCACACATTGAGACTGGAATCATGGCACAGTCACACAGTGAGACAGGCAACATTGCACAGTCACACAACGAGACTGGGATCATCGCACAGCCAAAGAGTCAGACTGGAATCATCGCAAAGTCACACAGTGAGACTGGGATCATTGCACAATCATAAAGTGAGATGGGGATCATCGCACAGTCAAACAGTGAGACTCAGAATATCGCACAGTCACATAGTAAGGCTGGGAACATTGCACAGTCACACAGTGAGACTGGGAACATCGTAAAGTCACAAAGTGAGACTGGGAACATCGCACAGTCACACAGTGAGACTGGGAACAGTGCAGTCACACATTGAGACCGGGATCATGGCACAGTCACACAGCGAGACTGGGATCTTCGCACAACCACAGAGTCAGACTGGGATCATTGCCCAGTCACACAGTGAGACTCAGGTCATCACACAGTCACACAGAGAGACTGGGAACATTGCACAGTCACACAGAGAGACTGGGAACATCGAACAGTCACACAGTGAGACTGCGAACATCTAACAGTCACACAGTGAGACTGGAATCATCGCACAGCCACAGAGTCAGATTGGGATCATTGCAAAGTCACACAGCGAGACTGGGATCATCGCACAATCGTACAGTGAAACGGGGATCATCGCACAGTCGGACAGTGAGACTGGGAAAATCGCACAGTCACATAGTGAGACTGGGATCATTGCACAGTCACAAAGTGTGACTGGGATCATCGCACAGTCACACAGAAAGGCAGGGATCATCGCACAATCGTACAGTGAGAATGGGATCTCCGCACAGTCAGACAGTGAGACTGGGAACATCGCACAGTCACACAGTGAGACTGGGATCATCGCACAGTCACACAGTGAGACTGGGAACATCGCACAGTCACAAAGTGAGACTGGGAACATCGCACAGTCACACAGTGAGACGGGGATCATCGCACAGTCACACCGTGAAACTGGGGACATCGCACTGCCACACAGTGAGACTGGGAACAACGCACGGTCAAACAGTGAGACTCGGAATATCGCACAGTCACACAGTAAGGCTGGGATCATTGCACAGTCACACAGTGAGACTGGGAACATCGTAAAGTCACACAGTGAGACTGGGAACATCGCACAGTCACACAGTGAGACTGGGAACAGTGCAGTCACACATTGAGACTTGGATCATGGCACAGTCACACAGAGAGACTGGGAACATCGCACAGTCACACAGTGAGACTGGGATCATCGCACAGTCACATAGTGAGACTGGGAACATCGCACAGCCACACAGTGAGATTGGGATCAGTACACAGTTACACAGTGAGACTGGGATCATCGCACAGTAACATAGTGAGACTGGGATCAGTTCACAGTTACACACTGAGACTGGGATCATCGCACAATCACACAGTGAGACTGGGATCATCGCAGAGTCACACAGTGAGACTGGGAACATCGAACCGTCACACAGTGAGACTGGGATCATTGCACAATAATACAGTGAGACTGGAAACATTGCACAGTCACACAATGAGAAAGGGATCATCGCACAGTCACATAGTGAGACTGGGACCTTCGCACAGTCACACATTGAGAATGGGATCATCGCACAGTCGTACAGTGAGACTGGGATCATTGCACAGTCACAAAGTGACACAGGGATCATCGCAGTCACACAGAGAGACTGGGAACATTGCACATTCACACAATGGGACTGGGATCATCGCCAAGTCACACAATGAGACTGGGAAAATTGCACATTCACACAATGGGACTGGGATCATCGCACAGTCACACAATGAGACTGGGATCATCGCAAAGTCACACAATGAGACTGGGAACATTGCACATTCACAGTGAGAAAGGGTTAATCACAAGGTCAAACAGTGAGACTGGGATCATGGCACAGTCACACCATGAGACTGGGATCAGCGCACTGTCACACAGTGAGACTGGGAACAGCGCACTGTCACACAGTGAGACTGGGATCATCGCACAGTCACACATTGAGATTGGTATCATCGCACAGTCACACAGTGAGACTGGGAACATTGCACATTCACACAATGGGACTGGGATCATCGCACAGTCACACAGTGAGACTGGGAAAATTGCACAGTCACACAGTGGGACTGGGATCATCAAAAAATGACAAAGTGAGACTGGGAACATCACACAGTCACACAGTGAGACTGGGAACATCGCACATTCACACAGTGAAACTGGGAACATCGCAAAGTCACACAGTGAAACTGGGATCATCGCAAAGTCGTACAATGAGTCTGGGAGCATCGCACAATCAAACAGTGAGACTGCAAACATCACACAGTCACACAGTGAATTCGGGATCATTTTACAGTCACACCGTGAGACTGGGATCGTTACAAAGTCACACAGTGAGATTCAGAAATACGCAGAGTCACCCGGTGAGACCGGAATATGGCAGAGTTACACAGTGAGACTGGGATCATCGCACAGTTACACAGTAAGACTGGGATCAACGCACAGTCACACAGTGAGAATGGGAACATCAAACAGTCACACAGTGAGACTGGGATCATCGCACTGTCACACAGTGAAACTGGGATCATTGCACAGTCACACAGTGAGATTGGGATCATCGCACAGTCACACAGTGAGATTGGGATCATCGCACAGTCACGCAGTGGGACTGGGATCATCACACAGTCACACAGTGAGACTGGGATCATCGCACAATCGCACAGTGAGACTGGGAACATCGCACAGTCACGCAGTGAGACTGGGATCATCGCGCAGTCACGCAGCGACAGTGGTATCATCGCACAGTCATACAGCGAGACTGGTATCATCGCACAATGACACAATTTGACTGTGAACATCGCACCGTCACACAGTGAGAATGGATTAATCACAAGGTCAAACTGTGAGACTGGGACCATCGCAAATTCACACAATGAGACTGGGAACATCACACTGTCATACCGTGAGACTGGGATCTTCGCAAAGACACACAGTGAGATTCGGAAAAACGCACAGTCACCCAGTGAGACAGGAACATGGCACAGTTACACAGTGAGACTGGGATCATCGCACAGTTACACCCTAAGACTGGGATCAACGCACAGTTACACAGTGAGACTGGGAACATCGAACAGTCACACAGTGAGACTGGGAACATCGAACAGTCACACAGTGAGACTGGGATAATCGCACAGTCATACAGTGAGACTGGGAACATCGCAGTCACACAGCGAGACTGGTATCATCGCAAAGTCACACAGTGAGACTGGGATCATCGCACAGTGACACAATTTGATTGTGAACATCGCACAGTCACACAGTGAGAATGGGATCAGTGCACAGTCACACAGTGAGACTGGGATCATCGGACAGTCACACAGTGAGACTGGGAACATCGAACAGTCACACAGTGAGACTGGGAACATTGAACAGTCACACAGTGAGGCTGGGATAATCGCACAGTCACACAGTGAGACTGGCAACATCGCACAGTCACACAGCGAGACTGGGATCATCGCACAGTCACAGAGCGAGACTGGTACCATCACACAGTCACACAGCGAGACTGGGATCCTCGCAAAGTCACAGAGAGAGTCTGGTATCATCGCACAGTGGCACAATTTGACTGTGAAAATCGCACAGTTACACAGTGAGAATCGATCAGCGCACCGTCACACAGTGAGACTTGGATCATCGCACAGTCACACAGTGTGATTGGGATCATCGCAAAGTCACACAGTGAGACTGGGATCATTGCACAGTCCCACAGTGAGGGGGGGAACATCGCACAGTCACACAGCGAGACTGCGATCATCGCACAGTCACAGAGCGAGACTGGTATCATTGCACAGTCACACAGTGAGACTGGGATCATCGCACAGTCACAGATCGAGATTGGTATCATCGCACAGTGAAACAACTTGACTGTGAACATCGCACAGTTAATCATTGAGAAAGGGTTAATCACAAGGTCAAACTGTGACACTGGGATCATGGCACAGTCACACGATGAAACTAGGATCAGCGCACAGTCACACAGTGAGACTGGGAACATCGTAAAGTCACACAGTGAGACTGGGAACATCGCACAGTCACAAAGTGAGACTGGGAACATCGCACAGTCACACAGTGAGACGGGGATCATCGCACAGTCACACCGTGAAACTGGGGACATCGCACTGCCACACAGTGAGACTGGGAACAACGCACGGTCAAACAGTGAGACTCGGAATATCGCACAGTCACACAGTAAGGCTGGGATCATTGCACAGTCACACAGTGAGACTGGGAACATCGTAAAGTCACACAGTGAGACTGGGAACATCGCACAGTCACACAGTGAGACTGGGAACAGTGCAGTCACACATTGAGACTTGGATCATGGCACAGTCACACAGAGAGACTGGGAACATCGCACAGTCACACAGTGAGACTGGGATCATCGCACAGTCACATAGTGAGACTGGGAACATCGCACAGCCACACAGTGAGATTGGGATCAGTACACAGTTACACAGTGAGACTGGGATCATCGCACAGTAACATAGTGAGACTGGGATCAGTTCACAGTTACACACTGAGACTGGGATCATCGCACAATCACACAGTGAGACTGGGATCATCGCAGAGTCACACAGTGAGACTGGGATCATTGCACAATAATACAGTGAGACTGGAAACATTGCACAGTCACACAATGAGAAAGGGATCATCGCACAGTCACATAGTGAGACTGGGACCTTCGCACAGTCACACATTGAGAATGGGATCATCGCACAGTCGTACAGTGAGACTGGGATCATTGCACAGTCACAAAGTGACACAGGGATCATCGCAGTCACACAGAGAGACTGGGAACATTGCACATTCACACAATGGGACTGGGATCATCGCCAAGTCACACAATGAGACTGGGAAAATTGCACATTCACACAATGGGACTGGGATCATCGCACAGTCACACAATGAGACTGGGATCATCGCAAAGTCACACAATGAGACTGGGAACATTGCACATTCACAGTGAGAAAGGGTTAATCACAAGGTCAAACAGTGAGACTGGGATCATGGCACAGTCACACCATGAGACTGGGATCAGCGCACTGTCACACAGTGAGACTGGGAACAGCGCACTGTCACACAGTGAGACTGGGATCATCGCACAGTCACACATT
The DNA here is from genome assembly GCF_017639515.1 of Carcharodon carcharias. NCBI lineage: Eukaryota > Metazoa > Chordata > Chondrichthyes > Lamniformes > Lamnidae > Carcharodon > Carcharodon carcharias. The sequence goes on from NC_054472.1 coordinate 197,942,226, forward strand.
GAGATTGGTATCATCGCACAGTCACACAGTGAGACTGGGAACATTGCACATTCACACAATGGGACTGGGATCATCGCACAGTCACACAGTGAGACTGGGAAAATTGCACAGTCACACAGTGGGACTGGGATCATCAAAAAATGACAAAGTGAGACTGGGAACATCACACAGTCACACAGTGAGACTGGGAACATCGCACATTCACACAGTGAAACTGGGAACATCGCAAAGTCACACAGTGAAACTGGGATCATCGCAAAGTCGTACAATGAGTCTGGGAGCATCGCACAATCAAACAGTGAGACTGCAAACATCACACAGTCACACAGTGAATTCGGGATCATTTTACAGTCACACCGTGAGACTGGGATCGTTACAAAGTCACACAGTGAGATTCAGAAATACGCAGAGTCACCCGGTGAGACCGGAATATGGCAGAGTTACACAGTGAGACTGGGATCATCGCACAGTTACACAGTAAGACTGGGATCAACGCACAGTCACACAGTGAGAATGGGAACATCAAACAGTCACACAGTGAGACTGGGATCATCGCACTGTCACACAGTGAAACTGGGATCATTGCACAGTCACACAGTGAGATTGGGATCATCGCACAGTCACACAGTGAGATTGGGATCATCGCACAGTCACACAGTGGGACTGGGATCATCGCACAGTCACACAGTGAGACTGGGATCATCGCACAATCGCACAGTGAGACTGGGAACATCGCACAGTCACGCAGTGAGACTGGGATCATCGCGCAGTCACGCAGCGACAGTGGTATCATCGCACAGTCATACAGCGAGACTGGTATCATCGCACAATGACACAATTTGACTGTGAACATCGCACCGTCACACAGTGAGAGTGGATTAATCACAAGGTCAAACTGTGAGACTGGGACCATCGCAAATTCACACAATGAGACTGGGAACATCACACTGTCATACCGTGAGACTGGGATCTTCGCAAAGACACACAGTGAGATTCGGAAAAACGCACAGTCACCCAGTGAGACAGGAACATGGCACAGTTACACAGTGAGACTGGGATCATCGCACAGTTACACCCTAAGACTGGGATCAATGCACAGTTACACAGTGAGACTGGGAACATCGAACAGTCACACAGTGAGACTGGGAACATCGAACAGTCACACAGTGAGACTGGGATAATCGCACAGTCATACAGTGAGACTGGGAACATCGCAGTCACACAGCGAGACTGGTATCATCGCAAAGTCACACAGTGAGACTGGGATCATCGCACAGTGACACAATTTGATTGTGAACATCGCACAGTCACACAGTGAGAATGGGATCAGTGCACAGTCACACAGTGAGACTGGGATCATCGGACAGTCACACAGTGAGACTGGGAACATCGAACAGTCACACAGTGAGACTGGGAACATTGAACAGTCACACAGTGAGGCTGGGATAATCGCACAGTCACACAGTGAGACTGGCAACATCGCACAGTCACACAGCGAGACTGGGATCATCGCACAGTCACAGAGCGAGACTGGTACCATCACACAGTCACACAGCGAGACTGGGATCCTCGCAAAGTCACAGAGAGAGTCTGGTATCATCGCACAGTGGCACAATTTGACTGTGAAAATCGCACAGTTACACAGTGAGAATCGATCAGCGCACCGTCACACAGTGAGACTTGGATCATCGCACAGTCACACAGTGTGATTGGGATCATCGCAAAGTCACACAGTGAGACTGGGATCATTGCACAGTCCCACAGTGAGGGGGGGAACATCGCACAGTCACACAGCGAGACTGCGATCATCGCACAGTCACAGAGCGAGACTGGTATCATTGCACAGTCACACAGTGAGACTGGGATCATCGCACAGTCACAGATCGAGATTGGTATCATCGCACAGTGAAACAACTTGACTGTGAACATCGCACAGTTAATCATTGAGAAAGGGTTAATCACAAGGTCAAACTGTGACACTGGGATCATGGCACAGTCACACGATGAAACTAGGATCAGCGCACTGTCACACAGTGAGACTGGGATCAGCGCACTGTCACACAGTGAGACTGGGATCAGCGCACTGTCACACAGTGAGACTGGGATCATCGCACAGTCACACAGTGAGATTGGGACCATCGCACAGTCTCACAGTGAGACTGGGATCATCGCACAGTCACACAGTGAGACTGGGAACTGTGCAGCCACACATTGAGACTGGATTCATGGCACAGTCACACAGCGACACTGGGATCATCGCAAAGTCACACAGTGTGACTGCGATCATCGCACAGTCAGACAGTGAGACTGGGATCATCGCACAGTGACACAGTGAGATTCGGAAGATCGCACGTTCACCAAGTGAGACTGGAACATCGCACAGTGACACAGTGACACTGGGATTATCGCACAGTTAAACACTGAGACCGGGATCATCACACAGGCACACACTGAGATTGGGATCATTGCACAGTCACATAGTTAAACTGGGATCATCAGAAAATCGCACAGTGAGACTGCAAACAGTGCAGTCACACAGTGAGACTGGTATCATCGCACAGTCACACAGCAAGACCGGGATCATCGCACAGTCACACAGTGAGAATGGGATCAGCGCACAGTCACACAGTGAGACTGGGATCATCGCACAGTCACACAGTGAGACTGGGAACATCGAACAGTAACATAGTGAGACTGGGATCATCGCACAGTCACACAGTGAGACTGGGAACATCGCACAGTCACACAGCGAGACTGGGATCATCGCACAGTCACAGAGCGAGACTGGGATCATTGCACAGTCACACAGTGAGACTGGGATCATCGCAAAGTCACAGATCGAGACTGGTATCATCGCACAGTGAAACAATTTGACTGTGAACATCGCACAGTCACACAGTGAGAAAGGGTTAATCAAAAGGTCAAACTGTGAGACTGGGATCATGGCACAGTCACACCATGAGACTGGGATCAGCGCACTGTCACACAGTGAGACTGGGATCAGCGCACTGTCACACAGTGAGACTGGAATCAGCGCACAGTCACACAGTGAGATTGGGATCATCGCACAGTCACACAGTGAGATTGGGATCATCGCACAGTCACACAGTGAGACTGGGATCATCGCACAGTCACGCAGTGAGACTGGGATCATCGCACAGTCACACAGTGAGACTGGGAACATCGCACAGTCACACAGTGAGAGAGGGATCATCGCACAATCACACAGTGAGACTGGGATCAACGCACAACCACATAGTGAGACTGTGAACATCGCACAGTCACACATTGAGAATGGGATCATTGCACAGTCGTACATTGATACTGGGAACAAAGCACAGTCACACAGTGACACTGGGAACATCACACAGTCACACAGTGAGACTGGGAACTGTGCAGTCAAACATTGAGACTGGGTTCATGGCACAGTCACACAGCGACACTGGGATGATCGCAAAGTCACACAGTGTGACTGCGATCATCGCACAGTCAGACAGTGAGACTGGGATCATCGCACAGTGACACAGTGAGATTCGGAAGATCGCACATTCACCAAGTCAGACTGGAACATCGCACAGTGACACAGTGACACTGGGATCATCGCACAGTTACACACTTAGACAGGGATCATCACACAGTCACACACTGAGACTGGGATCATTGCACAGTCATATAATTAGACTGGTATCATCAGAAAATCTCACAATGAGACTGGAAACAGTGCAGTCACACATTGAGACTGGGATCATGGCACATTCACACAGTGAAACTCGGAACATCGTACAGTCACATATTGAGACCGAGATTTTTGGACAGTTGCACAGTGAGACTGGGATCATCGCAATGTCACACAATGAGTCTGGGAACATTGCACAGTCACACAGTGAGACTGGGATCATGGCACATTCACACAGTGAAACAAGGAACATCGCATAGTCACAAAGTGAGACTGGGATCATTGCACAGTACCACAGTGAGGGGGGGAACATCGCACAGTCACACAGCGAGACTGGGATCATCGCACAGTCACAGATCGAGACTGGTATCATCGCACAGTGAAACAATTTGACTGTGAACATCGCACAGTCACACAGTGAGAAAGGGTTAATCACAAGGTCAAACTGTGAGACTGGGATCATGGCACAGTCACACCATGAGACTGGGATCAGCGCGCTGTCACACAGTGAGACTGGGATCAGCGCACTGTCACACAGTGAGACTGGGATCAGCGCACTGTCACACAGTGAGACTGGGATCATCGCACAGTCACACACTGAGACTGGGATCATCATACAGTCACACATTGAGACTGGGATCATGGCACATTCACACAGTGAAACTCGGAACATCGCGCAGTCACATATTGAGACCGAGATTATTGGACAATTGCGCAGTGAGATTGGGGAAATGGCACATTCACACAGTGAAACTCAGAACATCGCGCAGTCACACAGTGAGACTGGGAACAATGCACAGTCATACGGTGAGACTGGGAACATCGCACAGTTGCACAGTGAAACGGTGATCAACGCAAAAAAACTGAAAGAGACTGAGATCATCGCACAATCACACAGTGAGACTGGAATCATCACACAGTCACAGAGTCAGACTGAGATCATCGCACAGTCAAAAAGTGAGATAGGGATCATCGCACAGTCACACAGTGAGACCCGAACATTGGACAGTTACATAGTGAGACTGGGATCATCACACAGTCACACACTGAGACTGGGATCATGGCACAGTCACACAGCGAGACTGGGATCATCGCACAGTCACAGAGTCATACTGGGATTATCGAACAGTCGCACAGTGAGACTTGGGTCATCACACTGTCACACGGTGAGACTGGGAACATCGCACAGTCACACAGAGAGACTGGGAACATCGCACAGTCACACAGTGAGACTGGGAACATCGCACAGTCACGCAGTGAGACTGGGTTCATCGCACAGTCACATAGTGAGACTGGGATCATCGCAAAGTCACAGATCGAGACTGGTATCATCGCACAGTGAAACAATTTGACTGTGAACATCGCACAGTCACACAGTGAGAAAGGGTTAATCAAAAGGTCAAACTGTGAGACTGGGATCATGGCACAGTCACACCATGAGACTGGGATCAGCGCACTGTCACACAGTGAGACTGGGATCAGCGCACTGTCACACAGTGAGACTGGAATCAGCGCACAGTCACACAGTGAGATTGGGATCATCGCACAGTCACACAGTGAGATTGGGATCATCGCACAGTCACACAGTGAGACTGGGATCATCGCACAGTCACGCAGTGAGACTGGGATCATCGCACAGTCACACAGTGAGACTGGGAACATCGCACAGTCACACAGTGAGAGAGGGATCATCGCACAATCACACAGTGAGACTGGGATCAACGCACAACCACATAGTGAGACTGTGAACATCGCACAGTCACACATTGAGAATGGGATCATTGCACAGTCGTACATTGATACTGGGAACAAAGCACAGTCACACAGTGACACTGGGAACATCACACAGTCACACAGTGAGACTGGGAACTGTGCAGTCACACATTGAGACTGGGTTCATGGCACAGTCACACAGCGACACTGGGATGATCGCAAAGTCACACAGTGTGACTGCGATCATCGCACAGTCAGACAGTGAGACTGGGATCATCGCACAGTGACACAGTGAGATTCGGAAGATCGCACATTCACCAAGTCAGACTGGAACATCGCACAGTGACACAGTGACACTGGGATCATCGCACAGTTACACACTTAGACAGGGATCATCACACAGTCACACACTGAGACTGGGATCATTGCACAGTCATATAATTAGACTGGGATCATCAGAAAATCTCACAATGAGACTGGAAACAGTGCAGTCACACATTGAGACTGGGATCATGGCACATTCACACAGTGAAACTCGGAACATCGTACAGTCACATATTGAGACCGAGATTTTTGGACAGTTGCACAGTGAGACTGGGATCATCGCAATGTCACACAATGAGTCTGGGAACATTGCACAGTCACACAGTGAGACTGGGATCATGGCACATTCACACAGTGAAACAAGGAACATCGCATAGTCACAAAGTGAGACTGGGATCATTGCACAGTACCACAGTGAGGGGGGGAACATCGCACAGTCACACAGCGAGACTGGGATCATCGCACAGTCACAGATCGAGACTGGTATCATCGCACAGTGAAACAATTTGACTGTGAACATCGCACAGTCACACAGTGAGAAAGGGTTAATCACAAGGTCAAACTGTGAGACTGGGATCATGGCACAGTCACACCATGAGACTGGGATCAGCGCGCTGTCACACAGTGAGACTGGGATCAGCGCACTGTCACACAGTGAGACTGGGATCAGCGCACTGTCACACAGTGAGACTGGGATCATCGCACAGTCACACACTGAGACTGGGATCATCATACAGTCACACATTGAGACTGGGATCATGGCACATTCACACAGTGAAACTCGGAACATCGCGCAGTCACATATTGAGACCGAGATTATTGGACAATTGCGCAGTGAGATTGGGGAAATGGCACATTCACACAGTGAAACTCAGAACATCGCGCAGTCACACAGTGAGACTGGGAACAATGCACAGTCATACGGTGAGACTGGGAACATCGCACAGTTGCACAGTGAAACGGTGATCAACGCAAAAAAACTGAAAGAGACTGAGATCATCGCACAATCACACAGTGAGACTGGAATCATCACACAGTCACAGAGTCAGACTGAGATCATCGCACAGTCAAAAAGTGAGATAGGGATCATCGCACAGTCACACAGTGAGACCCGAACATTGGACAGTTACATAGTGAGACTGGGATCATCACACAGTCACACACTGAGACTGGGATCATGGCACAGTCACACAGCGAGACTGGGATCATCGCACAGTCACAGAGTCATACTGGGATTATCGAACAGTCGCACAGTGAGACTTGGGTCATCACACTGTCACACGGTGAGACTGGGAACATCGCACAGTCACACAGAGAGACTGGGAACATCGCACAGTCACACAGTGAGACTGGGAACATCGCACAGTCACGCAGTGAGACTGGGTTCATCGCACAGTCACATAGTGAGACTGGGATCATCACACAGTCACACAGTGAGATTGGGATCAGTGCACAGTTACACAGTGAGACTGGGATCATCGCACAGTAACATAGTGAGACTGGGATCAGTTCACAGTTACACACTGAGACTGGGATCATTGCACAATCACACAGTGAGACTGGGAACATCGGACAGTCACGAAGTGAGACTGGGATCATTGCACAGTCCCACAGTGAGGGGGGGTACATCGCACAGTCACACAGCGAGACTGCGATCATCGCACAGTCACAGAGCGAGACTGGTATCATTGCAGTCACACAGTGAGACTGGGATCATCGCAAAGTCACAGATCGAGTCTGGTATCATCGCACAGTGAAACAATTTGACTGTGAACATCGCACAGTCACACTGTGAGAAAGGGTTAATCAAAAGGTCAAACTGTGAGACTGGGATCATGGCACAGTCACACCATGAGACTGGGATCAGCGCACTGTCACACAGTGAGACTGGGATCAGCGCACTGTCACACAGTGAGACTGGGATCAGCGCACTGTCACACAGTGAGACTGGGATCATCGCACAGTCACACAGTGAGATTGGGATCATCGCACAGTCACACAGTGAGACTGGGATCATCGCACAGTCACGCAGTGAGACTGGGATCATCGCACAGTCACACAGTGAGACAGGGAACATCGCACAGTCACACAGTGAGAGAGGGATCATCGCACAGTCACACAGTGAGACTGGGATCAACGCACAACCACATAGTGAGACTGTGAACATCGCACAGTCACACATTGAGAATGGGATCATTGCACTGTCGTTCATTGATACTGGGAACAAAGCACAGTCACACAGTGAGACTGGGAACATCACACAGTCACACAGTGAGACTGGGAACTGTGCAGTCACACATTGAGACTGGGTTCATGGCACAGTCACACAGCGACACTGGGATCATCGCAAAGTCACACAGTGTGACTGCGATCATCGCACAGACAGTGAGACTTGGATCATCGCACAGTGACACAGTGAGATTCGGAAGATCGCAAATTCACCAAGTGAGACTGGAACATCGCACAGTGACACAGTGACACTGGGATCAGCGCACAGTTACACACTGAGACAGGGTACATCACACAGTCACACACTGAGACTGGGATCATTGCACAGTCACATAGTAAGACTGGTATCATCAGAAAATCTCACAGTGAGACTGGAAACAGTGCAGTCACACATTGAGACTGGGATCATGGCACATTCACACAGTGAAACTCGGAACATCGCGCAGTCACATATTGAGACCGAGATTATTGGACAATTGCGCAGTGAGATTGGGGAAATGGCACATTCACACAGTGAAACTCAGAACATCGCGCAGTCACACAGTGAGACTGGGAACAATGCACAGTCACACGGTGAGACTGGGAACATCGCACAGTTGCACAGTGAAACGGTGATCAACGCAAAAAAACTGAATGAGACTGAGATCATCGCACAATCACACAGTGAGACTGGAATCATCACACAGTCACAGAGTCAGACTGGGATCATCGCACAGTCAAAAAGTGAGATAGGGATCATCGCACAGTCACACAGTGAGACCCGAACATTGGACAGTTACATAGTGAGACTGGGATCATCACACAGTCACACACTGAGACAGGGATCATTGCACAATCACACAGTGAAACTGGGAACAGCGCAGTCACACATTGAGACTGGGATCATGGCACAGTCACACAGCGAGACTGGGATTATCGCACAGTCACAGAGTCATACTGGGATTATCGAACAGTCGCACAGTGAGACTTGGGTCATCACACTGTCACACAGTGAGACTGGGAACATCGCACAGTCACACAGAGAGACTGGGAACATCGCACAGTCACACAGTGAGACTGGGAACATTGCACAGTCACGCAGTGAGACTGGGATCATCGCACAGTCACATAGTGAGACTGGGATCATCACACAGTCACACAGTGAGATTGGGATCAGTGCACAATCACACAGTGAGACTGGGAACATTGCACAGTCATACAGTGAGAAAGGGATCATCGCACAGTCAGACAGTGAGATTGGGATCATCGGACAGTCACGCAGTAAGACTGGGATCATTGCACAGTCCCACAGTGAGGGGGGGGTACATCGCACAGTCACACAGCGAGACTGCGATCATCGTACAGTCACAGAGCGAGACTGGTATCATTGCAGTCACACAGTGAGACTGGGATCATGGCACATTCACACAGTGAAACAAGGAACATCGCGCAGACACAAAGTGAGACTGGGATCATTGCACAGTCCCACAGTGAGGGGGGGAACATTGCACAGTCACACAGCGAGACTGGGATCATCGCACAGTCACAGAGCGAGACTGGTATCCTTGCACAGTCACACAGTGAGACTGGGATCATCGCACAGTCACAGATCGAGACTGGTATCATCGCACAGTGAAACAATTTGACTGTGAACATCGCACAGTCACACAGTGAGAAAGGGTTAATCACAAGGTCAAACTGTGAGACTGGGATCATGGCACAGTCACACCATGAGACTGGGATCAGCGCGCTGTCACACAGTGAGACTGGGATCAGCGCACTGTCACACAGTGAGACTGGGATCAGCGCACTGTCACACAGTGAGACTGGGATCATCGCACAGTCACACACTGAGACTGGGATCATCATACAGTCACACATTGAGACTGGGATCATGGCACATTCACACAGTGAAACTCGGAACATCGCGCAGTCACATATTGAGACCAAGATTATTGGACAGTTGCACAGTGAGATTGGGATCATGGCACATTCACACAGTGAAACTCAGAACATCGCGCAGTCACACAGTGAGACTGGGAACAATGCACAGTCATACGGTGAGACTGGGAACATCGCACAGCTGCACAGTGAAACGGTGATCAACGCAAAATAACTGAATGAGACTGAGATCATCGCACAATCACACAGTGAGACTGGAATCATCACACAGTCACAGAGTCAGACTGGGATCATCGCACAGTCAAAAAGTGAGACTGGGATCATTGCACAGTCACACAGTGAGACCCGAACATTGGACGGTTACATAGTGAGACTGGGATCATCACACAGTCACACACTGAGACGGGGATCAATGCACAATCACACAGTGAAACTGGGAACAGTGCAGTCACACATTGAGACTGGGATCATGGCACAGTCACACAGCGAGACTGGGATTATCGCACAGTCACAGAGTCATACTGGGATTATCGAACAGTCGCACAGTGAGACTTGGGACATCACACTGTCACACAGTGAGACTGGGAACATCGCACAGTCACACAGAGAGACTGGGAACATCGCACAGTCACACAGTGAGACTGGGAACATCGCACAGTCACACAGTGAGACTGGGATCATCGCACAGTCACATAGTGAGACTGGGATCATCACACAGTCACACAGTGAGATTGGGATCAGTGCACAGTTACACAGTGAGACTGGGATCATCGCACTGTAACATAGTGAGACTGGGATCAGTTCACAGTTACACACTGAGACTGGGATCATCGCACAATCACACAGTGAGACTGGGAACATTGCACAGTCATACAGTGAGAAAGGGATCAATGCACAGTCAGACACTGAGATTGGGATCATCGGACAGTCATGCAGTGAGACTGGGTTCATTGCACAGTCCCACAGTGAGGGGGGGGGAACATCGCACAGTCACACAGCGAGACTGCGATCATCGCACAGTCACAGAGCGAGACTGGTATCATTGCAGTCACACAGTGAGACTGGGATCATCGCAAAGTCACAGATCGAGACTGGTATCATCGCACAGTGAAACAATTTGACTGTGAACATAGCACAGTCACACAGTGAGAAAGGGTTAATCAAAAGTTCAAACTGTGAGACTGGGATCATGGCACAGTCACACCATGAGACTGGGATCAGCGCGCTGTCACACAGTGAGACTGGGATCAGCGCACTGTCACACAGTGAGACTGGGATCAGCGCACTGTCAAACAGTGAGACTGGGATAATCGCACAGTCACACAGTGAGATTGGGATCATCGCACAGTCACACAGTGAGACTGGGATCATCGCACAGTCACGCAGTGAGACTGGGATCATCGCACAGTCAAACAGTGAGACTGGGAACATTGCACAGTCACACAGTGAGAGAGGGATCATCGCACAGTCACACAGTGAGACTGGGATCAACGCACAACCACATAGTGAGACTGTGAACATCGCACAGTCACACATTGAGAATGGGATCATTGCACTGTCGTACATTGATACTGGGAACAAAGCACAGTCACACAGTGAGACTGGGAACATCACACAGTCACACAGTGAGACTGGGAACTGTGCAGTCACACAATGAGACTGGGTTCATGGCACAGTCACACATCGACACTGGGATCATCGCAAAGTCACACAGTGTGACTGCGATCATCGCACAGACAGTGAGACTTGGATCATCGCACAGTGACACAGTGAGATTCGGAAGATCGCAAATTCACCAAGTGAGACTGGAACATCGCACAGTGACACAGTGACACTGGGATCATCGCACAGTTACACACTGAGACAGGGTACATCACACAGTCACACACTGAGACTGGGATCATTGCACAGTCACATAGTTAGACTGGTATCATCAGAAAATCTCACAGTGAGACTGGAAACAGTGCAGTCACACATTGAGACTGGGATCATGGCACATTCACACAGTGAAACCCGGAACATCGCGCAGTCACATATTGAGACCGAGATTATTGGACAATTGCGCAGTGAGATTGGGGAAATGGCACATTCACACAGTGAAACTCAGAACATCGCGCAGTCACACAGTGAGACTGGGAACAATGCACAGTCATACGGTGAGACTGGGAACATCGCACAGTTGCACAGTGAAACGGTGATCAACGCAAAAAAACTGAAAGAGACTGAGATCATCGCACAATCACACAGTGAGACTGGAATCATCACACAGTCACAGAGTCAGACTGAGATCATCGCACAGTCAAAAAGTGAGATAGGGATCATCGCACAGTCACACAGTGAGACACTAACATTGGACAGTTACATAGTTAGACTGGGATCATCACACAGTCACACACTGAGACAGGGATCATTGCACAATCACACAGTGAAACTGGGAACAGTGCAGTCACACATTGAGACTGGGATCATGGCACAGTCACACAGCGAGACTGGGATCATCGCACAGTCACAGAGTCATACTGGGATTATCGAACAGTCGCACAGTGAGACTTGGGTCATCACACTGTCACACAGTGAGACAGGGAACATCGCACAGTCACACAGAGAGACTGGGAACATCGCACAGTCACACAGTGAGACTGGGAACATCGCACAGTCACGCAGTGAGACTGGGTTCATCGCACAGTCACATAGTGAGACTGGGATCATCACACAGTCACACAGTGAGATTGGGATCAGTGCACAGTTACACAGTGAGACTGGGATCATCGCACAGTAACATAGTGAGACTGGGATCAGTTCACAGTTACACACTGAGACTGGGATCATTGCACAATCACACAGTGAGACTGGGAACATTGCACAGTCATACAGTGAGAAAGGGATCATCGCACAGTCAGACAGTGAGATTGGGATCATCGGACAGTCACGCAGTGAGACTGGGATCATTGCACAGTCCCACAGTGAGGGGGGGTACATTGCACAGTCACACAGCGAGACTGCGATCATCGCACAGTGACAGAGCGAGACTGGTATCATTGCAGTCACACAGTGAGACTGGGATCATCGCAAAGTCACAGATCGAGTCTGGTATCATCGCACAGTGAAACAATTTGACTGTGAACATCGCACAGTCACACAGTGAGAAAGGGTTAATCAAAAGGTCAAACTGTGAGACTGGGATCATGGCACAGTCACACCATGAGACTGGGATCAGCGCACTGTCACACAGTGAGACTGGGATCAGCGCACTGTCACACAGTGAGACTGGGATCAGCGCACTGTCACACAGTGAGACTGGGATCAGCGCGCTGTCACACAGTGAGACTGGGATCATCGCACAGTCACACAGTGAGATTGGGATCATCGCACAGTCACACAGTGAGACTGGGATCATCGCACAGTCACGCAGTGAGACTGGGATCATCGCACAGTCACACAGTGAGACAGGGAACATCGCACAGTCACACAGTGAGAGAGGGATCATCGCACAGTCACACAGTGAGACTGGGATCAACGCACAACCACATAGTGAGACTGTGAACATCGCACAGTCACACATTGAGAATGGGATCATTGCACTGTCGTACATTGATACCGGGAACAAAGCACAGTCACACAGTGACACTGGGAACATCACACAGTCACACAGTGAGACTGGGAACTGTGCAGTCACACATTGAGACTGGGTTCATGGCACAGTCACACAGTGACACTGGGATCATCGCAAAGTCACACAGTGTGACTGCGATCATCTCACAGTCAGACAGTGAGACTGGGATCATCGCACAGTGACACAGTGAGATTCGGAAGATCGCACATTCACCAAGTGAGACTGGAACATCGCACAGTGACACAGTGACACTGGGATCATCGCACAGTTACACACTTAGACAGGGATCATCACACAGTCACACACTGAGACTGGGATCATTGCACAGTCATATAGTTAGACTGGGATCATCAGAAAATCTCACAATGAGACTGGAAACAGTGCAGTCACACATTGAGACTGGGATCATGGCACATTCACACAGTGAAACTCGGAACATCGCGCAGTCACATATTGAGACCGAGATTTTTGGACAGTTGCACAGTGAGACTGGGATCATCGCAATGTCACACAATGAGTCTGGGAACATTGCACAGTCACACAGTGAGACTGGGATCATGGCACATTCACACAGTGAAACAAGGAACATCGCATAGTCACAAAGTGAGACTGGGATCATTGCACAGTCCCACAGTGAGACTGGGATCATCGCACAGTCACAGATCGAGACTGGTATCATCGCACAGTGAAACAATTTGACTGTGAACATCGCACAGTCACACAGTGAGAAAGGGTTAATCACAGTGAGTCACACAGTGAGACTGGGAACATCACACAGTCACACAGTGAGACTGGGAACTGTGCAGTCACAGAATCAGACTGGGATCATCGCACAGTCAAAAAGTGAGACTGGGATCATCGCACAGTCACACAGTGAGACCCGAACAATGGACAGTTACATAGTGAGACTGGGATCATCACACAGTCACACACTGAGACGGGGATCATTGCACAATCACACAGTGAAACTGGGAACAGTGCAGTCACACATTGAGACTGGGATCATGGCACAGTCACACAGCGAGACTGGGATCATCGCACAGTCACAGAGTCATACTGGGATTATCGAACAGTCGCACAGTGAGACTTGGGTCATCACACTGTCACACAGTGAGACTGGGAACATCGCACAGTCACACAGAGAGACTGGGAACATCGCACAGTCACATAGTGAGACTGGGATCATCACACAGTCACACAGTGAGATTGGGATCAGTGCACAGTTACACAGTGAGACTGGGATCATCGCACAGTAACATAGTGAGACTGGGATCAGTTCACAGTTACACACTGAGACTGGGATCATCGCACAATCACACAGTGAGAATGGGAACATCACAGAGTCACACAGTGAGACTGGGAACATCACAGAGTCACACAGTGAGACTGGGAACATCACACCGTCACACAGAGAGACTGAGAAGATCACACAGTCACACAGTGAGACTGGGAACATCGCACAGTCACACAGCGAGACTGGGAACATCGAACAGTCACACAGTGAGACTGCTATCATCGCACAGTCACACAGTGAGACTGGGAACATCGCACAGTCACACAGCGACAGTTGGATCATCGCACAGTTACAGAGCGAGACTGGTATCATCGCACAGTGACACATTTTGACAGTGAAAATCACACAGTCACAAAGTGAGAATGGGTTAATCACAAAGTCAAACTTTGAGACTGGGATCATTGCACAGTCACACAGTGAGACTGGGATCAGTTCACAGTTACACACTGAGATTGGGATCAGTGCACAGTTACACAGTGAGACTGGGATCATTGCACAGTAACATAGTGAGACTGGGATCAGTTCACAGTTACACACTGAGACTGGGATCATCGCACAATCACACAGTGAAACTGGGATCATCGCACAGTCACACAGTGAGACTGGGAACATCGCAGAGTCACACAGTGAGACTGGGAACATCGCAGAGTCACACAGTGAGACTGGGAACATCGCAGAGTCACACAGTGAGACTGGGAATATCGCACCATCACACAGAGAGACTGAGAAGATCAAACAGTCACACAGTGAGACTGGGAAGATCACACAGTCACACAGTGAGACTGGGAACATCGAACAGTCACACAGTGAGACTGGGATCATCACACAGTCACACAGCGACAGTTGGATCATCGCACAGTGACACATTTTGACTTTGAAAATCGCACAGTCACAAAGTGACAATGGGTTAATCACAAAGTCAAACTTTGAGACTGGGATCATCGCACAGTCACACAGTGAGACTGGGAACTGTGCAGTCACAGAATCAGACTGGGATCATCGCACAGTCAAAAAGTGAGACTGGGATCATCGCACAGTCACACAGTGAGACCCGAACAATGGACAGTTACATAGTGAGACTGGGATCATCACACAGTCACACACTGAGACGGGGATCATTGCACAATCACACAGTGAAACTGGGAACAGTGCAGTCACACATTGAGACTGGGATCATGGCACAGTCACACAGCGAGACTGGGATCATCGCACAGTCACAGAGTCATACTGGGATTATCGAACAGTCGCACAGTGAGACTTGGGTCATCACACTGTCACACAGTGAGACTGGGAACATCGCACAGTCACACAGAGAGACTGGGAACATCGCACAGTCACATAGTGAGACTGGGATCATCACACAGTCACACAGTGAGATTGGGATCAGTGCACAGTTACACAGTGAGACTGGGATCATCGCACAGTAACATAGTGAGACTGGGATCAGTTCACAGTTACACACTGAGACTGGGATCATCGCACAATCACACAGTGAGAATGGGAACATCACAGAGTCACACAGTGAGACTGGGAACATCACAGAGTCACACAGTGAGACTGGGAACATCACACCGTCACACAGAGAGACTGAGAAGATCACACAGTCACACAGTGAGACTGGGAACATCGCACAGTCACACAGCGAGACTGGGAACATCGAACAGTCACACAGTGAGACTGCTATCATCGCACAGTCACACAGTGAGACTGGGAACATCGCACAGTCACACAGCGACAGTTGGATCATCGCACAGTTACAGAGCGAGACTGGTATCATCGCACAGTGACACATTTTGACAGTGAAAATCACACAGTCACAAAGTGCGAATGGGTTAATCACAAAGTCAAACTTTGAGACTGGGATCATTGCACAGTCACACAGTGAGACTGGGATCAGTTCACAGTTACACACTGAGATTGGGATCAGTGCACAGTTACACAGTGAGACTGGGATCATTGCACAGTAACATAGTGAGACTGGGATCAGTTCACAGTTACACACTGAGACTGGGATCATCGCACAATCACACAGTGAAACTGGGATCATCGCACAGTCACACAGTGAGACTGGGAACATCGCAGAGTCACACAGTGAGACTGGGAACATCGCAGAGTCACACAGTGAGACTGGGAACATCGCAGAGTCACACAGTGAGACTGGGAATATCGCACCATCACACAGAGAGACTGAGAAGATCAAACAGTCACACAGTGAGACTGGGAAGATCACACAGTCACACAGTGAGACTGGGAACATCGAACAGTCACACAGTGAGACTGGGATCATCGCACAGTCACACAGCGACAGTTGGATCATCGCACAGTGACACATTTTGACTTTGAAAATCGCACAGTCACAAAGTGACAATGGGTTAATCACAAAGTCAAACTTTGAGACTGGGATCATCGCACAGTCACACAGTGAGACTGGGATCGTCACACAGTCACATATTGAGAATGGTATCATCGCACAGTCGCACTTTGAGCCTTGGATCATGACACAGTCACACAGTGAGACTGGGATCATCAGACAGTCACACAGCGAGACTGGGATCATCAGACAGTCACACAGTGAGACTGGGAACATTGCGCAGCCACACAGTGAGACTGGGATCATCGCACAGTCACACAGTGAGACTGGGAACATCGCGTAGTCACACAGTGAGAGAGGGATTATTGCACATTCACACAGTGAGACTTGGATCAACACACAACCAAATATTCAGACTGAGAACATCGCACAGTCACACATTGAGACGGATCATCCCACAGTCACACAGTGAAACTGGGATCATCGCAAAGTCACACAATGAGACTGGGAAAATTGAATTTTTACACAGCGATACTGGGATCAATGAACAATCAAAAAGTGAGACTGGGACCAGTGCAGTCAAACATTGAGACTGGGATCATGACACAATCACACAGTGAGGCTGGGTTCATCACACATCCACATCATCAGAGTGGGATAATCGCACAGACACACAGTGAGATGGGGAACATCGCACAGTCAAACAGTGAGACAAGGATCAACGCACAGTCACACAGTGAGACTGGGATCATCGCACAGTCACACAGTGAGACGGGGATCATCGCACAGTCACACAGTGAAACTGGGGACATCGCACAGCCACACAGTGAGACTGGGAACATCGCACAGTCAAACAGTGAGACAAGGAACATCGCACATCACACAGTGAGACTGGGAACATCGCACAGTCACACAGTGAGACTGGGATCATCGCATAGTCACATAGTGAGACTGGGATCATCACACAGTCACACAGTGAGATTTTGATCAGTGCACAGTTACAAAGTGAGACTGGGATCATCGCACAGTCACATAGTGAGATTGGGATCAGTTCACAGTTACGCAGTGAGACTGGGATCATCACACAGACACACACTGAGGCTGCGATCATCGCACAATCACACAGTGAGACTGAGAACATCGCACAGTCACTCTGTGAGACTGGGATAATCACACAGTCACACACTGAGACTGGGATCATTGCATAGTCACACAGTGAGACTGGGATCATCGCACAGCTACATCATCAGAGTGGGATCATCACACAGTCACACAGTGAGAGTGGGATCATCGCACAGTCACACAGTGAGATTGGGATCAGTTCACAGTTACATTGTGAGACTGGGATCATCGCACAGACACACACTGAAACTGGGATTATTGCACAATCACACAGTGAGACTGGGACCATTGCACAATCACACAGTGAGACAGGGATAATCACACAGTCACACACTGAGACTGGGATCATTGCACAGTCACACAGTGAGACTGGGATCAATGCACAGCCACAGAGTCAGACTGGGATCATCACACAGTCACACAGAGTGACTCAAATCATCGCACAGTCACACAGTGAGACTGGGAACATTGCACAGTCACACAGAGAGACTGGGAACATCGCACAGTCACACAGAGAGACTGAGAAGATCGCACAGTCACACAGCGAGACTGGGAACATCGAACAGTCACACAGTGAGACTGGTATCATCGCACAGTCACACAGTGAGACTGGGAACATCGCACAGTCACACAGCGACAGTGGGATCATCGCACAGTTACAGAGTGAGACTGGTATCATCGCACAGTGACACATTTTGACTGTGAACATCGCACAGTCACACAGTGAGAATGGGTTAATCACAAAGTCAAACTGTGAGACTGGGATCATCGCACAGTCACACAGTGAGACTGGGATCATCGCACAGACACACAGTGAGACTGGGATCGTCACACAGTCACATATTGAGAATGGGATCATCGCACAGTTGCACAGCGAGACTGGGAACATCGAACAGTCACAAAGTGAGACTGGTATCATCGCACAGTCACACAGTGAGACTGGGAACATCGCACAGTCACACAGCGACAGTTGGATCATCGCACAGTTACAGAGCAAGACTGGTATCATCGCACAGTGACACATTTTGACTGTGAAAATCGCACAGTCACCAAGTGAGAATGGGTTAATCACAAAGTCAAACTTTGAGACTGGGATCATTGCACAGTCACACAGTGAGACTGGGATCATCGCACAGTCACACAGTGAGACTGGGATCGTCACACAGTCACATATTGAGAATGGGATCATCGCACAGTCCCACATGGAGACTTGGATCATGACACAGTCACACAATGAGACTGGGATCATCAGACAGTCACACAGCGAGACTGGGATCATCAGACAGTCACACAGTGAGACTGGGAACATTGCGCAGCCACACAGTGAGACTGGGATCATCGCACAGTCACACAGTGAGACTGGGAACATCGCGTAGTCACACAGTGAGAGGGATTATTGCACATTCACACAGTGAGACTTGGATCAACACACAACCAAATATTCAGACTGTGAACATCGCACAGTCACACATTGAGAATGGGATCATTGCACTGTCATACAGTGAGACTGGGATCATCGCACAGTCACACAGTGAGACGGATCATCCCACAGTCACACAGTGAAACTGGGATCATCGCATAGTCACACAATGAGACTGGGAAAATTGAATTTTTATACAGCGATACTGGGATCAATGAACAATCACAAAGTGAGACTGGGACCAGTGCAGTCAAACATTGAGACTGGGATCATGACACAATCACACAGTGAGACTGCGTTCATCACACATCCACATCATCAGAGTGGGATAATCGCACAGACACACAGTGAGATGGGGAACATCGCACAGTCAAACAGTGAGATTAGGATCAACGCACAGTCACACAGTGAGACTGGGATCATCGCACAGTCACACAGTGAGACGGGGATCATCGCACAGTCACACAGTGAAACTGGGGACATCGCACAGCCACACAGTGAGACTGGGAACATCGCACAGTCAAACAGTGAGACTGGGAACATCGCACAGTCACACAGTGAGACTGGGATCATCGCATAGTCACATAGTGAGAATGGGATCATCACACAGTCACACAGTGAGATTTTGATCAGTGCACAGTTACAAAGTGAGACTGGGATCATCGCACAGTCACATAGTGAGATTGGGATCAGTTCACAGTTACGCAGTGAGACTGGGATCATCACACAGACACACACTGAGACTGGGATCATCACACAATCACACAGTGAGACTGGGAACATCGCACAGTCACTCTGTGAGACTGGGCTAATCACACAGTCACACACTGAGACTGGGATCATTGCACAGTCACACAGTGAGACTGGGATCATCGCACAGCTACATCATCAGAGTGGGATCATCGCACAGTCACACAGTGAGAGTGGGATCATCACACAGTCACATAGTGAGATTGGGATCAGTTCACAGTTACATAGTGAGACTGGGATCATCGCACAGACACACACTGAAACTGGGATCATCGCACAATCATACAGTGAGACTGGGACCATCGCACAATCACACAGTGAGACAGGGATAATCACACAGTCACACACTGAGACTGGGATAATTGCACAGTCACACAGTGAGACTGGATCAATGCACAGCCACAGAGTCAGACTGGGATCATCACACAGTCACACAGAGTGACTCGAATCATCGTACAGTCACACAGTGAGACTGGGAACATCGCACAGTCACACAGAGAGACTGAGAAGATCACACAGTCACACAGCGAGACTGGGAACATCGAATAGTCACACTGTGAGACTGGTATCATCGCACAGTCACACAGTGAGACTGGGAACATCGCACAGTCACACAGCGACAGTGGGATCATCGCACAGTTACAGAGCGAGACTGGTATCATCGCACAGTCACACATTTTGACTGTGAACATCGCACAGTCACACAGTGAGAGTGGGTTAATCACAAAGTCAAACTGTGAGACTGGGATCATCGCACAGACACACAGTGAGACTGGGATCGTCACACAGTCACATATTGAGAATGGGATCATCGCACAGTCGCACATTGAGCCTTGGATCATCGCACAGTCACACAGTGAAAATGGGATCATCGCAAATTCAGGCAATGAGACTGGGAACAGTGCAGTCACACATTGAGACTGGGATCATGGCACAGTCACAAAGTGAGACTGGGAACATCGCACAGTCAAACAGTGAGACTGCAAACATGGCACAGTAATGCAGTGAGACTGGGAACATCGCACAGTCAAACTTTGAGACTGGGAACATTGCACTGTGAAACAGTGAGACTGGGATCATCGCACAATCACAGAGTGAGACTGGGATCACCGCACAGTCAAACAGTGAGACTGGGAACATCGCTTAGTCAAGCAGCGAGACTGGGATCATCGCACAGTCGCACATTGAGCCTGGGATCATCACACAGTCACACAGTGAAACTGGGATCTTCGCAAATTCAGGCAATGAGATTGGGAACAGTGCAGTCACACATTGAGACTGGGATCATGGCACAGTCACACAGTGAGACAGGGAACATCGCACAGTCATACAGTGAGACAGGGAACATGGCACAGTCACACAGTGAGACTGGGAACATTGCACAGTCAAACTTTGAGATTGGGAACATTGCACAGTTAAACAGTGAGTCTGGGATCATCGCACAATCACATAGTGAGACTGGGGAAATCGCACAGTCACACAGTGAGACTGGGATCACCGCACAGTCAAACAGTGAGACTGGGAACATCGCTTAGTCACACAGTGAGACTGGGAACATGGCACAGTCAAACTTTGAGACTGGGAACATTGCACAGTTAAACAGTGAGACTGGGATCATCGCACAATCACACAGTGAGACCTGGAACATCGCACAGTCAAACAGTGAAACTGGGATCACCGCACAGTCAAACAGTGAGACTGGGAACATCGCTTAGTCACACAGTGAGACTGGGAACATCGCATAGTCACACAGTGAGAGAGGGATCATTGCACATTCACACAGTAAGACTGGGATCAACGCACAACAGCATATTGAGACTGTGAACATCGCACAGTCACACATTGAGAATGGGATCATCCCACAGTCACACAGTGAAACTGGGATCCTTGCAAAGTCACACAATGAGACTGGGAAAATTGAATTTTTACACAGCGATACAGGGATCAACGCACAATCACAAAGTGAGACTGGGACCAGTGCAGTCACACATTGAGACTGGGATCATGACACAGTCACACAGTGAGACTGGGAACATCGCACAGTCACACAGAGAGACCGGGAACATCGCACAGTCACACAGAGAGACTGGGAACATCGCACAGTCACACAGCGAGAGTGGGAACATCGAATAGTCACACAGTGAGACTGGGATCACCGCACAGTCAAACAGTGAGACTGGGAACATCGCTTAGTCACACAGTGAGACTGGGAACATGGCACAGTCAAACTTTGAGACTGGGAACATTGCACAGTTAAACAGTGAGACTGGGATCATCGCACAATCACATAGTGAGACCTGGAACATCGCACAGTCACACAGTGAAACTGGGATCACCGCACAGTCAAACAGTGAGACTGGGAACATCGCTTAGTCACACAGTGAGACTGGGAACATCGCATAGTCACACAGTGAGAGAGGGATCATTGCACATTCACACAGTAAGACTGGGATCAACGCACAACCGCATATTGAGACTGTGAACATCGCACAGTCACACATTGAGAATGGGATCATCCCACAGTCACACAGGGAGACTGGGATCATCGCACATTCTCACAGTGGGTTTCGGAAAAACGCACAGTCATGCAGTGAGACCGGAACATGGCACAGTTGCACAGTGAGACTGGGATCATCGCACAGTCATACAGTGAGACTGGGATCAGCGCACTGTCACACAGTATGACTGGTATCATTGCACAGTCACACATTGAGACTGGGAATATCGCACAGCCACAGAGTAAGATTGGGACCAACACACAGTCAAACCGTGAGATTCGTAAATTGCAACATGTCCCATTGAGACCGGAACATCGCACAGCCACACAGTGAGACTGGGATCAACGCACAGTCACACAGTGAGACTGGGATCATCGCACAGCCACAGCATGAGAGTGGGATCATCGCACAGTCACACAGTGAGACTGGGAACATCGCACAGTCACATAGTGAGACTGCGATCAATGCACAGTCACACAGTGAGACTGGGAACATCGCACAGTCACACAGTGAGAATGGGATGATCGCACAGTCACACAGTGAGTCTCGGATTATCGCACAATCACACAGAGAGACTGGGAAGATCGAACAGTCACACAGTGAGACTGGGATCATCGCACAGTCACACAGTGAGACTGGGAACATCGCACGTTCACACAGCAACAGTGTGATCATCGCACAGTTACAGAGCGAGACTGGTATCATCGCACAGTGAAACAATTTGACTGTGAACGTCGCACAGTCACACGCTGAGGCCAGGATCATTGCACAGTCACACAGTGAGACTGGGAACATCGTAAAGTCACACAGTGAGACTGGGAACAGTGCAGTAACACATTGAGACTGAGATCATTGCACAGTCACACAGCGAGACTGGGATCATCGCACACCCACAGAGTCAGACTGGGATCATCGCACAGTCACACAGTGAGACTCGGGTCATCGCACTGTCACACAGTGAGACTGGTAGCAGTGCAGTCACACATTGAGACTGGGATCATGGCACAGTCATACAGTGAGACTGGGATCATCTCACAGGCAAACAGCAAGACTGGGATCATCGCACAATCACACAGTGAGACTGGGAACATCGCAGAGTCACACAGTGAGACTGGAATCATCACACAGCCACATCATCAGAGTGGGATCATCGCACAGTCACACAGTGGGACTGGGAACATCGCAGAGTCACACAGTGAGACTGGGTAAACGGCACAGTCACACAGCGAGACTGGGATCATTGCACAGCCACAGAGTCAGACTGGGATCATCAAACAGTCACACAGTGAGACTGGGAACATTGCACAGTCACACAGTGAGACTGGGAACATCGCACAGTCACACAGAGAGACCGGGAACATCGCACAGTCACACAGAGAGACTGGGAACATCGCCCAGTCACACAGCGAGAGTGGGAACATCGAATAGTCACACAGTGAGACTGGGAACATCGCACAGTCACACAGCGACAGTGGGATCATCGCACAGTTACAGAGCGAGACTTGTATCATCGCACAGTGACTCATTTTGACTGTGAACATCGCACAGTCACACAGTGAGAATGGGTTAATCATAAAGTCAAACTGTGAGTCTGGGATCATTGCACAGTCACACAGTGAAACTAGGATCTTCGCTAATTCAGGCAATGAGACTGGGAACAGTGCAGTCACACATTGAGACTGGGATCATGGCACAGTCACACAATGAGACTGGGAACATCGCACAGTCATACAGTGAGACTGGGATCATCGCACAGTCACACAGTGAAACTGGGATCATTGCAAAGTCACACAATGAGACTGGGAAAATTGAATTTTTACACAGCGATACAGGGATCAAGGCACAATCACAAAGTGAGACTGGGAACAGTGCAGTCACACATTGAGACTGGGATCATGGCACAGTCACACAATGAGACTGGGAACATCGCACAGTCATACAGTGAGACTGGGTTCATCGCACAGCCACATCATCAGAGTGGGATCATCGCACAGTCACACAGTGAGACTGGGAACATCGCACAGTCAAACAGTGAGAGTGGGATCATCGCACAGTCACAAAGTGAGACTGGGATCATCACACAGTCACACAGCAAGACTGGGATCATTGCACAATCGTACAGAAAGACTAGGAACATCGCACAGTCAGACAGTGAGACTGGGAACATCGCACAGTCACACAGTGAGACTGGATCATCGCACAGTCACAAAGTGAGACTGGGATCATTGCACAGTCACACAGTGAGACTGGGATCAGTGCTCAGTTACACAGTGAGACTGGGATAATCACACACGCACACAGTGAAACTGGCATCATCGCACAGTCACACAGTGAGACTGGGATCATCGCACAACCACATCATCAGAGTGGGATCATCGCACAGTCACACAGTGAGACTTGGAGCATCGCACAGTCACACAGTGAGACTATGACCATTGCACAGTCACAAAGTGAGACTGGGATCATCGCACAATCACATAGTGAGACTGGGAACATCGCACAGTCACACAGTGAAACTGGGATCACCGCACATTCAAAAAGTAAGACTGGGAACATCACTTAGTCACACAGTGAGACTGGGAACATCGCATAGTCAAACAGTGAGAGAGGGATCATTGCACATTCACACAGTAAGACTGGGATCAACGCACAACCACATCATCAGAGTGGGATCATCGCACAGTCACACAGTGAGAGACGGAACATCGCACAGTCACACAGTGAAACTGGGATCACCGCACAGTCAAACAGTGAGACTGTGAACATCGCACAGTCACACATTGAGACTGGGAGCATCGCACAGTCACACAGTGAGACTATGATCATTGCACAGTCACAAAGTGAGACTGGGATCATCGCACAGTCTCATAAGACAGTGAGACTGGGATCATCGCACAGTCAGACAGTGAGATTGGGAACATCGCACAGTCACACGGTGAGACTGGGATCAGTGCTCAGTTACACAGTGAGACTGGGATAATCACACACTCACACAGTGAAACTGGGATCATCGCACAGTCACACAGTGAGACTGGGATCATCGCACAACCACATCATCAGAGTGGGATCATCGCATAGTCACACAATGAGACTGGGAGCATCACACAGTCACACAGTGAGACTTTATCATTGCACAGTCACAAAGTGAGACTGGGATCGTCGCACAGTCACACAGCAAGACTGGGATCCTCGCACAATCGTACAGTGAGACAGGGATCATCGCACAGTCAGACAGTGAGATTGGGAACATCGCACAGTCACACAGTGAGACTGGGATCTACGCACAATCACAAAGTGAGACTGGGATCATCGCACAGTCACACAGTGAGATTGGGATCAGTGAACAGTTACACAGTGGGTTTCGGAAAAACGCAAAGTCACCCAGTGAGACGGGAACATGGCACAGATGCACAGTGAGACTGTGATCATCGCACAGTCATACAGTGAGACTGGGATCAGCGCACTGTCACACAGTATGACTGGTATCATCGCACAGTCACACATTGAGACTGGGAATATCGCAAAGCCACAGAGTAAGATTGGGACCAACGCACAGTCAAACCGTGAGATTCGTAAATCGCAACATGTCCCATTGAGACCGGAACATCGCACAGCCACACAGTGAGACTGGGATCATTGCACAGTCACACAGTGAGACTGGGATCAACGCACAGTCACACAGTGAGACTGGGAACATTGCACAGTCACACAGTGAGACTGGGATCATCGCACAGTCACTCAGTGAGACTGGGAACATCGCACAGTCACACAGTGAGACTGGGATCATCGCACAGCCACAGCATGAGAGTGGGATCATCGCACAGTCACACAGTGAGACTGGGAACATCGCACAGTCACACAGTGAGACTGCGATCAATGCACAGTCACACAGTGAGACTGGGAACATCGCACAGTCACACAGTGAGAATGGGATCATCGCACAGTCACACAGTGAGACTCGGATTATCGCACAATCACACAGAGAGACTGGGAACATCGCACAGTCACACAGTGAGACTGGGAAGATCGAACAGTCAAACAGTGAGACTGGGATCATCGCACAGTCACACAGTGAGACTGGGAACATCGCACGTTCACACAGCAACAGTGTGATCATCGCACTGTTACAGAGCGAGACTGGTATCATCGCACAGTGAAACAATTTGACTGTGAACGTCGCACAGTCACACACTGAGGCCAGGATCATTGCACAGTCACACAGTGAGACTGGGAACATCGTAAAGTCACACAGTGAGAGTGGGAACATCGCACAGTCACACAGTGAGACTGGGAACAGTGCAGTAACACATTGAGACTGAGATCATTGCACAGTCACACAGCGAGACTGGGATCATCGCACACCCACAGAGTCAGACTGGGATCATCGCACAGTCACACAGTGAGACTCGGGTCATCGCACTGTCACACAGTGAGACTGGTAGCAGTGCAGTCACACATTGAGACTAGGATCATGGCACAGTCACACAGTGAGACTGGGATCATCTCACAGGCACAGAGCAAGACTGGGATCATCGCACAGTCACACGGGGAGACTGGTATCATCGCACAGTGACACAATTTGAATGTGAACATTGCACAGTCACACAGTGAGAATGGGTTAATCACAAAGTCAAACTGTGAGACTGCGATCATCGCACAGTCACACAGTGAGACTGGGATCATTGCACAATCACACAGTGAGACTGGGAACATCGCAGCGTCACACAGTGAGACTGGAATCATCACACAGCCACATCATCAGAGTGGGATCATCGCACAGTCACACAGTGAGACTGGGTAAACGGCACAGTCACACAGCGAGACTGGGACCAATGCACAGCCACAGAGTCAGACTGGGATCATCACACAGTCACACAGAGTGACTCGAATCATCGCACAGTCACACAGTGAGACTGGGAACATCGCACAGTCACACAGAGAGACCGGGAACATCGCACAGTCACACAGAGAGACTGAGAAGATCGCACAGTCACACAGTGAGACTGGGAACATCGCACAGTCACACAGCGAGAGTGGGAACATCGAATAGTCACACAGTGAGACTGGGATCATCGCACAGTCACACAGTGAGACTGGGAACATCGCACTGTCACACAGCGACAGTGGGATCATCGCACAGTTACAGAGCGAGACTGGTATCATCGCACAGTGACACATTTTGACTGTGAACATCGCACAGTCACACAGTGAGAATGGTTAATAATAAAGTCAAACTGTGAGTCTGGGATCATCGCACAGTCACACAGTGAAACTGGGATCTTCGCTAATTCAGGCAATGAGACTGGGAACAGTGCAGTCACACATTGAGACTGGGATCATGGCACAGTCACACAATGAGACTGGGAACATCGCACAGTCATACAGTGAGACTGGGATCATCGCACAGTCACACAGTGAAACTGGGATCATTGCAAAGTCACACAATGAGACTGGGAAAATTGAATTTTTACACAGCGATACAGGGATCAACGCACAATCACAAAGTGAGACTGGGACCAGTGCAGTCACACATTGAGACTGGGAACATGACACAGTCACACAGTGAGACTGGGTTCATCGCACAGCCACATCATCAGAGTGGGATCATCGCACAGTCACACAGTGAGACTGGGAACATCGCACAGTAAAACAGTGAGAGTGGGATCATCGCACAGTCACAAAGTGAGACTGGGATCATCACACAGTCACACAGCAAGACTGGGATCATTGCACAATCGTACAGAAAGACTAGGAACATCGCACAGTCAGACAGTGAGACTGGGAACATCGCACAGTCACACAGTGAGACTGGATCATCGCACAGTCACAAAGTGAGACTGGGATCATCGCACAGTCACACAGTGAGACTGGGATCAGTGCTCAGTTACACAGTGAGACTGGGATAATCACACACGCACACAGTGAAACTGGCATCATCGCACAGTCACACAGTGAGACTGGGATCATCGCACAACCACATCATCAGAGTGGGATCATCGCACAGTCACACAGTGAGACTTGGAGCATCGCACAGTCACACAGTGAGACTATGACCATTGCACAGTCACAAAGTGAGACTGGGATCATCGCACAATCACATAGTGAGACTGGGAACATCGCACAGTCACACAGTGAAACTGGGATCACCGCACATTCAAAAAGTAAGACTGGGAACATCACTTAGTCACACAGTGAGACTGGGAACATCGCATAGTCAAACAGTGAGAGAGGGATCATTGCACATTCACACAGTAAGACTGGGATCAACGCACAACCACATCATCAGAGTGGGATCATCGCACAGTCACACAGTGAGAGAGGGAACATCGCACAGTCACACAGTGAAACTGGGATCACCGCACAGTCAAACAGTGAGACTGTGAACATCGCACAGTCACACATTGAGACTGGGAGCATCGCACAGTCACACAGTGAGACTATGATCATTGCACAGTCACAAAGTGAGACTGGGATCATCGCACAGTCTCATAAGACAGTGAGACTGGGATCATCGCACAGTCAGACAGTGAGATTGGGAACATCGCACAGTCACACGGTGAGACTGGGATCATCGCACAGTCACAAAGTGAGACTGGGATCATCTCACAGTCACACAGTGAGATTGGGATCAGTGCACAGTTACACAGTAAGACTGGGATCATCGCACATTCTCACAGTGGGTTTCGGAAAAACACACAATCACGCAGTGAGACCGGAAGATGGCACAGTTGCTCATGAGACTGGGATCATCGCACAGTCATACAGTGAGACTGGGATCAGCGCACTGTCACACAGTATGACTGGTATCATCACACAGTCACACATTGAGACTGGGAGTATCGCACAGCCACAGAGTCAGATTGGGACCAACGCACAGTTAAACCGTGAGATTCGTAAATCGCAACATGTCCCATTGAGACCGGAACATCGCACAGCCACACAGTGAGACTGGGATCATCGCACAGTCACACAGTGAGACTGGGATCAACGCACAGCCACACAGTGAGACTGGGATCATCGCACAGTCACACAGTGAGACTCAGATCAACGAACAGTCACAAAGTGAGACTGGGAACATCGCACAGTCACACAGTGAGACTGGGATCATCGCACAGCCACAGCATGAGAGTGGGATCATCGCACAGTCACACAGTGAGACTGGGAACATCGCACAGTCACACAGTGAGACTGCGATCAATGCACAGTCACACAGTGAGACTGGGATCATCGCAAAGTCACACAGTGAGACTGGGAACATCGCACATTCACACAGCAACAGTGTGATCATCGCACTGTTACAGAGCGAGACTGGTATCATCGCGCAGTGAAACAATTTGACTCTGAACATCGCACAGTCACAGAGTGAGGCCAGGATCATTGCACAGTCACACAGTGAGACTGGGAACATCGTAAAGTCACACAGTGAGAGTGGGAACATCGTACAGTCACACAGTGAGACTGGGAACATTGCAGTAACACAGTGAGACTGAGATCATGGCACAGTCACACAGCGAGACTGGGATCATCGCACAGCCACAGAGTCAGACTGGGATCATCGCACAGTCACACAGTGAGACTCGGGTCATCGCACTGTCACACAGTGAGACTGGTAACAGTGCAGTCTCACATTGAGACTGGGATCATGGCACAGTCACACAGTGAGACTGGGATCATCTCACAGACACACAGCAAGACTGGGATCATTGCACAGTCACACAGTGAGACTGGTATCATCGCACAGTGACACAATTTGAATGTGAACATTGCACAGTCACACAGTGAGAATGGGTTAATCACAAAGTCAAACTGTGAGACTGCGATCATCGCACAGTCACACAGTGAGACTGGGATCATCGCACAATCACACAGTGAGACTGGGAACATCACAGCATCACACAGTGAGACTGGAATCATCACACAGCCACATCATCAGAGTGGGATCATCGCACAGTCACACAGTGGGACTGGGAACATCGCAGAGTCACACAGTGAGACTGGGTAAACGGCACAGTCACACAGCGAGACTGGGATCAATGCACAGCCACAGAGTCAGACTGGGATCATCACACAGTCACACAGAGTGACTCGAATCATCGCACAGTCACACATTGAGACTGGGAACATCGCACAGTCACACAGAGAGACCGGGAACATCGCACAGTCACACAGAGAGACTGAGAAGATCGCACAGTCACACAGTGAGACTGGGAACATCGCACAGTCACACAGCGAGAGTGGGAACATCGAATAGTCACACAGTGAGACTGGGATCATCGCACAGTCACACAGTGAGACTGGGAACATCGCACAGTCACACAGCGACAGTGGGATCATCGCACAGTTACAGAGCGAGACTGGTATCATCGCACAGTGACACATTTTGACTGTGAGCATCGCACAGTCACACAGTGAGAATGGGTTAATCATAAAGTGAAGCTGTGAGTCTGGGATCATCGCACAGTCACACAGTGAGACTGGGATCATCGGACAGTCACACAGTGAGACTGGGATCGTCACACAGTCACATATTGAGAATGGGATCATCGCACAGTCGCACATTGAGCCTTGGATCATCGCACAGTCATGCAGTGAAACTGGGATCATCGCAAATTCAGGCAAAGAGACTGGTAACAGTGCAGTCACACATTGAGACTGGGAACATGACACAGTCACACAGTGAGACTGGGTTCATCGCACAGCCACATCATCAGAGTGGGATCATCGCACAGTCACACAGTGAGACTGGGAACATCGCACAGTCACACAGTGAGACTGGGAACATCGCACAGTCAAACAGTGAGAGTGGGATCATCGCACAGTCACACAGTGAGACTGGGATTATCGCACAGTCACACAGCAAGACTGGGATCATTGCACAATCATACAGAGAGACTAGGAACATCGCACAGTCAGACAGTGAGACTGGGATCATCGCACAGTCACAAAGTGAGACTGGGATCATCCCACAAACACACGGTGAGATTGGGATCAGTGCTCAGTTACACAGTGAGACTGGGATAATCACACACTCACACAGTGAAACTGGGATCATCGCACAGTCACACAGTGAGACTGGGATCATCGCACAACCACATCATCAGAGTGGGATCATCGCACAGTCACACAGTGAGACTGGGAGCATCACACAGTCACACAGTGAGACTTTATCATTGCACAGTCACAAAGTGAGACTGGGATCGTCGCACAGTCACACAGCAAGACTGGGATCCTCGCACAATCGTACAGTGAGACAGGGATCATCGCACAGTCAGACAGTGAGATTGGGAACATCGCACAGTCACACAGTGAGACTGGGATCTACGCACAATCACAAAGTGAGACTGGGATCATCGCACAGTCACACAGTGAGATTGGGATCAGTGAACAGTTACACAGTGGGTTTCGGAAAAATGCAAAGTCACCCAGTGAGACGGGAACATGGCACAGATGCACAGTGAGACTGTGATCATCGCACAGTCATACAGTGAGACTGGGATCAGCGCACTGTCACACAGTATGACTGGTATCATCGCACAGTCACACATTGAGACTGGGAATATCGCACAACCACAGAGTCAGATTGGGACCAACGCACAGTCAAACCGTGAGATTCGTAAATCGCAACATGTCCCATTGAGACCGGAACATCGCACAACCACACAGTGAGACTGGGATCATCGCACAGTCACACAGTGAGAAAGGGATCAACGCACAGTCACACAGTGAGACTGCGAACATCGCAAAGTCACACAGTGAGACTGGGATCATCGCACAGTCACACAGTGAGACTGGGAACATCGCACAGTCACACAGTGAGACTGGGAACATCGCACAGTCACACAGTGAGACTGCGATCAATGCACAGTCACACAGTGAGACTGGGAACATCGCAAAGTCACTCAGTGAGACTGGGATCATCGCACAGTCACACAGTGAGACTCGGATTATCGCACAATCACACAGAGAGACTGGGAACATCGCACAGTCACACAGTGAGACTGGGAAGATCGAACAGTCACACAGTGAAACTGGGATCATCGCACAGTCACACAGTGAGACTGGGAACATCGCACATTCACACAGCAACAGTGTGATCATTGCACAGTTACAGAGCGAGACTGGTATCATCGCACAGTGAAACATTGCACAGTCATTGCACAGTCACACAATGAGGCCGGGATCATTGCACAGTCACAGAGTGAGACTGGGAACATCTTAAAGTCACAGAGTGAGAGTGGGAACATCGCACAGTCACACAGTGAGACTGGGAACAGTGCAGTAACTCATTGAGACTGGGATCAGCGCATAGTCACACAGCGAGACTGGGATCATCGCACAGCCACAGAGTCAGAATGGGATCATCGCACAGTCACACAGTGAGAATCGGGTCATTGCACTGTCATACAGTGAGACTGGGAACAGTGCAGTCACACATTGAGACTGGGATCATGGCACAGTCACACAGTGAGACTGGGATCATCGCACAGCCACAGAATCAGACTGGGATCTTCGCACAGTCACACAGTGAGACTGGGGTCATTGCACAGTCACACAATGAGACTGGGAACAGTGCAGTAACACATTGAGACTGGGATCATGGCACAGTCACACAGTGAGACTGGGAACATCGGACCGTCACACAGTGAGACTGGGATCATCTCACAGGCACACAGCGAGACTGGGATCATCGCACAGTCACACAGTGAGACTGGGATCATCGCACAGTCACATAGTGAGATTGGGATCAGTTCACAGATATACAGTGAGTCTGGGTTCATCGCACAATCACATAGTGAGACTGGGAACATCGCACAGTCACACAGTGAGACTGGGATCATCGCACAGTCAAACAGTGAGACTGGGAACATCGCTTAGTCACGCAACGAGACTGGGATCATCGCACAGTCACACAGCGAGACTGGGATCATCAGACAGTCACACAGTGAGACTGGGAACATCGCGCAGCCACACAGTGAGACTGGGATCATCGCACAGTCACACAGTGAGACTGGGAACATCGCGTAGTCACACAGTGAGAGAGGGATCATTGCACATTCACACAGTGAGACTGGGATCAACACACAACCAAATATTCAGACTGTGAGCATCGCACAGTCACACATTGAGAATGGGATCATTGCACTGTTGTACAGTGAGACTGGGATCATCGCACAGTCACACAGTGAGACAGATTTTTACACAGTGATACTGGGATCAATGAACAATCACAAAGTGAGACTGGGACCTGTGCAGTCACACATTGAGACTGGGATCATGACACAGTCACACAATGAGACTGGGTTCATCGCACAGCCACATCATCAGAGTGGGATAATCGCACAGACACACAGTGAGACTGGGAACATCGCACAGTCAAACAGTGAGACTAGGATCAACGCACAGTCACACAGTGAGACGGAGATCATCGCACAGTCACACAGTGAAACTGGGGACATCGCACAGCCACACAGTGAGACTGGGAGCATCGCACAGTCAAGCAGTGAGACTGGGAACATCGCACATCACACAGTGAGACTGGGAACATCACACAGTCACACAGTGAGACTGGGATCATTGCATAGTCACATAGTGAGACTGGGATCATCACACAGTCACACAGTGAGATTGTGATCAGTGCACAGTTACACAGTGAGACTGGGGTCATCGCACAGTCACATAGTGAGATTGGGATCAGTTCACAGTTACGCAGTGAGACTGGAATCATCACACAGACACACACTGAGACTGGGATCATCGCACAATCACTCTGTGAGACTGGGATTATCACACAGTCACACACTGAGACTGGGATCATTGCACAGTCACACAGTGAGACTGGGATCATCGCACAGCCACATCATCAGAGTGGGATCATCGCACAGTCACACAGTGGGACTGGGAACATCGCAAAGTCACACAGTGAGACTTGGAACAGTGCAGTCACACACTGAGACTGGAATCACGGCACAGTCACACAGCGAGACTGGGAAGATCGGACAATCACACAGAGAGACGGGGAACATCGCAGAGTCACACAGTGAGACTGGGATCAGCGCACAGTCACACAGTGAGACTGGGAACATCACAAAGTCACACAGAAAGACTGGGAACATCGCACAGTCACACAGTGAGACTGGGAACATCAAACAGTCACACAGTGAGACTGGGATCATCGCACAGTCACACAGCGACAGTGGGATCATCGCACAGTTACAGAGCGAGACTGGTATCATCGCACAGTGGCACAACTTGACTGTGAAAATCGCACAATCACACGGTGAGAATGGGTTAATCACAAAGTCAAACTGTGAGACTGGGATAATCGCACAGTCACACAGTGAGTCTGGGATCAGCGCACTGTCACACAGTGAGACTGGGATCATCGCACAGTCACACAGTGAGACTGGGTCATCACACAGTCACATATTGAGAATGGGATCATCGCACAGTCGCACAATGAGCCAGGGATCATCGCACAGTCACACAGTGAAACTGGGATCTTCGCAAATTCAGGCAATGAGACTGGGAACAGTGCAGTCACACATTGAGACTGGGATCATGGCACAGTCACACAGTGAGACTGGGAACATCGCACAGTAAAACAGTGAGTCTGGGAACATGGCACAGTCACACAGTGAGACTGGGAACATTGCACAGTCAAACTTTGAGACTGGGAACGTTGCACAGTTAAACAGTGAGACTGGGATCATCACACAATCACATATTGAGACTGGGAACATCGCACAGTCACACAGTGAGACTAGGATCACCGCACAGTCAAACAGTGAGACTGGGAACATCGCACAGTCACACAGCGAGACTGGGAACATCGCACAGTCACACAGCGAGACTGGGATCATCAGACAGTCAAACAGTGAGACTTAGAACATCGCACAGCCACACAGCGAGACTGGGATCATCGCACAGTCACACAGTGAGACTGGGAACATCGCACAGTCACATAGTGAGACTGGGAACATCAAACAGTCACACAGTGAGACTGGGATCATCGCACAGTCACACAGCGACAGTGGGATCATCGCACAGTTACAGAGCGAGACTGGTATCATCGCACAGTGGCACAACTTGACTGTGAACATCGCACAATCACACAGTGAGAATGGGTTAATCACAAAGTCAAACTGTGAGACTGGGATAATCACACAGTCACACAGTGAGTCTAGGATCAGCGCACTGTCACACAGTGAGACTGGGATCATCGCACAGTCACACAGTGAGACTGGGTCATCACACAGTCACATATTGAGAATGGGATCACCACACAGTCGCACAATGAGCCAGGGATCATCGCAAAGTCACACAGTGAAACTGGGATCTTCGCAAATTCAGGCAATGAGACTGGGAACAGTGCAGTCACACATTGAGACTGGGATCATGTCACAGTCACACAGTGAGACTGGGAACATCGCACAGTCAAACAGTGAGACTGGGAACATTGCACAGTCAAACTTTGAGACTGGGAACATTGCACAGTTAAACAGTGAGACTGGGATCATCACACAATCACATATTGAGACTGGGAACATCGCACAGTCACACAGTGAGACTGGGAACATCGCACAGTCAAACAGTGAGACTGGGAACATTGCACAGTCAAACTTTGAGACTGGGAACATTGCACAGTTAAACAGTGAGACTGGGATCATCACACAATCACATATTGAGACTGGGAACATCGCACAGTCACACAGTGAAACTGGGATCACCGCACTGTCAAACAGTGAGACTGGGAACATCGCACAGTCACACAGCGAGACTGGGAACATCGCACAGTCACACAGCGAGACTGGGATCATCAGACAGTCAAACAGTGAGACTTAGAACATCGCACAGCCACACAGCGAGACTGGGATCATCGCACAGTCACACAGTGAGACTGGGAACATCGCATAGTCACACAGTGAGAGAGGGATCATTGCACATTCACACAGTAAGACTGGGATCAACGCACAACCGCATATTGAGACTGTGAACATCGCACAGTCACACATTGAGAATGGGATCATCCCACAGTCACACAGTGAAACTGCGATCATTGCAAAGTCACACAATGAGACTGGGAAAATTGAATTTTTACACAGCGATACAGGGATCAACGCACAATCACAAAGTGAGACTGGGACCAGTGCAGTCACACATTGAGACTGGGAACATGACACAGTCACACAGTGAGACTGGGTTCATCGCACAGCCACATCATCAGAGTGGGATCATCGCACAGTCACACAGTGAGACTGGGAACATCGCACAGTCAAAAAGTGAGAGTGGGATCATCGCACAGTCACACAATGAGACTGGGATTATCGCACAGTCACACAGCAAGACTGGGATCATTGCACAATCGTACAGAGAGACTAGGAACATCGCAGTCAGACAGTGAGACTGGGATCATCGCACAGTCCCAAAGTGAGACTGGGATCATCGCACAATCACACGGTGAGATTGGGATCAGTGCTCAGTTACACAGTGAGACTGGGATACTCACACACTCACAGAGTGAAACTGGGATCATCGCACAGTCACACAGTGAGACTGGGATCATCGCACAACCACATCATCAGAGTGGGATCATCGCACAGTCACACAGTGAGACTGGGAGCATCACACAGTCACACAGTGAGACTTTATCATTGCACAGTCACAAAGTGAGACTGGGATCAGCGCACAGTCACACAGCAAGACTGGGATCATCGCACAATCGTACAGTGAGACTGGGATCATCGCACAGTCAGACAGTGAGATTGGGAACATCGCACAGTCACACAGTGAGACTGGGATCATCGCACAGTCACACAGTGAGATTGGGATCAGTGCACAGTTACACAGTAAGACTGGGATCATCGCACAGTCATATAGTGAGACTGGGATCATCACACAGCCACACAGTGAGATTGGGATCAGTGCACAGTTACACAATGAGACTGGGATCATCGCACAGTCACACAGTGGGTTTCGGAAAAACGCAAAGTCACCCAGTGAGACGGGAACATGGCACAGTTGCACAGTGAGACTGGGATCATCGCACAGTCATACAGTGAGACTGGGATCAGCGCACTGTCACACAGTATGACTGGTATCATCGCACAGTCACACATTGAGACTGGGAATATCGCACAGCCACAGAGTCAGATTGGGACCAACGCACAGTCAAACCGTGAGATTCGTAAATCGCAACATGTCCCATTGAGACCGGAACATTGCACAGCCACACAGTGAGACCGGGATCATCGCACAGTCACACAGTGAGACTGGGATCAATGCACAGTCACACAGTGAGACTGGGATCAACGCACAGTCACACAGTGAGATTGGGATCAACGCACAGTCACACAGTGAGAATGCGAACATCGCAAAGTCACACTGTGAGACTGTGATCATCGCACAGTCACACAGTGAGACTGGGAACATCGCACAGTCACACAGTGAGACTGGGATCATCGCACAGCCACAGCATGAGAGTGGGATCATCGCACAGTCACACAGTGAGACTGGTAACATCGCACAGTCACACAGTGAGACTGCGATCAATGCACAGTCACACAGTGAGACTGGGAACATCACAAAGTCACTCAGTGAGACTGGGATCATCGCACCGTCACACAGTGAGACTGGGATTATCGCACAATGACACAGAGAGACTGGGAACATCGCACATTCACACAGCAACAGTGTGATCATTGCACAGTTACAGAGCGAGACTGGTATCATAGCACAGTGAAACAATTTGACTGTGAACATTGCACAGTCACACAATGAGGCCGGGATCATTGCACAGTCACACAGTGAGACTGGGAGCATTGCACAGTCACACAGTGAGACTGAGATCATCACACAGTCACAAAGTGAGACGGGGATCATCGCACAGTCACACAGCAAGACTGGGATAATTGCACATTCGTACAGTGAGACTGGTATCATCGCACAGTCACACAACGACAGTAGGATCATCGCACAGTTACGGAGCGTGACGCGTATCATCGCACAGTGACACAATTTGACTGTGAACATCGCACAGTCACACATTTAAAATGGGTTAATCACAAAGTCAAACTGTGAGACTGGGATAATCGCACAGTCACACAGTGAGTCAGGGATCAGCGCACTGTCACACAGTGAGACTAGGATCATCGCACAGTCACACAGTGAGACTGGGATCATCGCACAGTCACAAAGTGAGACTCGGATCATCGCACAGTCACACAGTGAGATTGGGATCAGTGCACAATTACACAGTGAGACTGGGATAATCACACACTCACACAGTGAAACTGGGATCATCGCACAGTCACACAGTGAGACTGGGATCATCGCACAGCCACATCATCAGAGTGGGATCATCGCACAGTCACACAGTGAGTCTGGGAGCATTGCACAGTCACACAGTGAGACTGGGATCATCGCACAGTCACAAAGTGAGACGGGGAACATCGCACAGTCACACAGCAAGACTGGGATCATTGCACATTCGTACAGTGAGACTGGTATCATCGCACAGTCACACAGCGACAGTGGGATCATCGCACAGTTACAGAGCGTGACGGGTATCATCGCACAGTGACACAATTTGACTGTGAACATCGCACAGTCACACATTGAAAATGGGTTAATCACAAAGTCAAACTGTGAGACTGGGATAATCGCACAGTCACACAGTGAGTCAGGGATCAGCGCACTGTCACACAGTGATACTAGGATCATCGCACAGTCACACAGTGAGACTGGGATCGTCACACAGTCACACATTGAGAATGGGATCATCGCACAGACGTATATTGAGCCTTGGATCATCGCACAGCCACAATATGAAACTGGGATCATCGCAAATTCAGACAATGAGTCTGGGAACAGTGTAATCACACATTGAGACAGGGATCATGGCACAGTCAAACAGTGAGATGGGAACATCGCACAGTCAAACAGTGAGACTGGGAACATGGCACAGTCACACAGTGAGACTGGGAACATTTCACAGTCAAACTTTGAGACTGGGAACATTGCACAGTTAAACAGTGAGACTGGGATCATCGCACAATCACATAGTGAGACTGGGAACACCGCACAGTCACACAGTGAGACTGGGATCACCGCACAGTCAAACAGTGAGACTAGCAACATCGCTTAGTCACACAGTGAGACTGGGATCATCGCACAGTCACACAGTGAGACTGTGATCACCTCACAGTCAAACAGTGAGGCTGGGAACATCGCACAGCCACACAGTGAGACTGTGATCATCGCACAGTCACACAGTGAGACTGGGAACATCGCACAGTTACACAGTGAGAGAGGGATCATCGCACATTCACACAGTGAGACTGGGATCAACGCACATCCACATATTGAGGCTGTGAACATCGCACAGTCACACATTGAGAATGGGATTATTGCACTGTCATACAGTGAGACTGGGATCATCGCACAGTCACACAGTGAGACTGGGATCATCCCACAGTCACACAGTGAAACAGGGATCATCGCAAAGTCACACAATGAGACTGGGAAAATTGAATTTTTACACAGAAATACTGGGATCAACGCACAATCACAAGGTGAGACTGGGACCAGTGCAGTCACACATTGAGACTGGGATCATGACACAGTCATACAGTGAGACTGGGAACAGTGCAGTAACACATTGAGACTGGGATCATGGTACAGTCACACAGCGAGACTGGGATCATCGCACAACCACATATTGAGACTGTGATCATCGCACAGTCACACATTGAGAATAGGATCATTGCACTGTCGTACAGTGAGACTGGGATCAGCGCACAGACACACAGTGAGACTGGGGTCATCAGACAGTCACACAGTGAGACTGGGAACATCGCGCAGCCACACAGTGATACTGGGATCATCAGACAGTCACACAGTGAGACTGGGAACATTGCGCAGTCACACAGTGAGACTGGGAACATCGCACATTCACACAGTGAGAGAGGGATCATCGAAAAGTCACACAGTGAGACTGGGTTTAATGCACAACCACATATTGAGACTGTGAACATCGCACAGTCACACATTGAGAATGGGATCATTGCACTGTCGTACAGTGAGACTGGGATCATCCCACTGTCACAAAGTGAAACTGGGAACTTCGCACAGTCACACAGTGAGACTGGGAACAGTGCAGTCACACATTGAGACTGGGATCACGGCACAGTCACACAGCGAGACTGGGATCATTGCACAGCCACAGAGTCAGACTGGGATCATCACACAGTCACACAGTGTGACTCAAATCATCGCATAGTCACACAGTGAGACTGGGAACATCGCACAGTCACACAGTGAGAATGGGATCATCGCACAGTCACACAGCGACAGTGGGATCATCGCACAGTTACAGAGAGTGACGGGTATCATCGCACAGTGACACAATTTGACTGTGAACATCGCACAGTCACACATTGAAAATGGGTGAATCACAAAGTCAAACTGTGAGACTGGGATAATCGCACTGTCACACAGTGAGACTATGATCATCGCACAGACACACTGTGAGACTGGGATCGTCACACAGTCACACATTGAGAATGGGATCATCGCACAGACGTATATTGAACCTTGGACCATCGCACAGCCACAAAGTGAAACTGGGATCATCGCAAATTCAGACAATGAGTCTGGGAACAGTGCAGTCACACATGGAGACTGGAATCATGGCACAGTCAAACAGTGAGACGGGGAACATCGCACAGTCAAACAGTGAGACTGGGAACATGACAAAGTCAGACAGTGAGACTGGGAACATTGCACAGTCAAACAGTGAGACTGGGATCATCGCACAATCACATAGTGAGACTGGGAACACCGCACAGTCACACAGTGAGACTGGGATCACCGCACAGTCAAACAGTGAGACTAGCAACATCGCTTAGTCAAACAGTGAGACTGGGATCATCGCACAGTCACACAGCGAGACTGGGATCATCAGACAGTCACACAGTGAGGCTGGGAACATCGCGCAGCCACACAGTGAGACTGTGATCATCGCACAGTCACACAGTGAGATTGGGAACATCGTAGAATCAAACAGTGAGACTGGGATCATCGCACAGTCACAAATTGAGAATGGGATCATCGCACAGTCATACAGCAAGACTGGGATCATTGCACAATCGTACAGTGAGACTGGTAACATCGCACAGTCAGACAGTGAGTCTGGGAACATCGCACAGTCACACAGTGAGGCTGGGATCATCGCACAGTCACAAAGTGAGACTGGGATCATCGCACAGTCACACAGTGAGATTGGGATCAGTGCACAGTTACACAGTGAGACTGGGATAATCACACACTCACACAGTGAAACTGGGATCATCGCACAGGCACACAGTGAGACTGGGATCATCGCACAGCCACATCATCAGAGTGAGATCATCGCACAGTCACACAGTGAGACTGGGAGCATTGCACAGTCACACAGTGAGACTGGGATCATCGCACAGTCACAAAGTGAGACGGGGATCATCGCACAGTCACACAGCAAGACTGGGATCATTGCACATTCGTACAGTGAGACTGGTATCATTGCACAGTCACACAGCGACAGTGGGATCATCGCACAGTTACAGAGCGTGACGGGTATCATCGCACAGTGACACAATTTGACTGTGAACAACGCACAGTCA
Source organism: Carcharodon carcharias (assembly GCF_017639515.1). Classification (NCBI taxonomy): domain Eukaryota; kingdom Metazoa; phylum Chordata; class Chondrichthyes; order Lamniformes; family Lamnidae; genus Carcharodon; species Carcharodon carcharias. The sequence goes on from NC_054472.1 coordinate 197,984,715, forward strand.
CACATTGAAAATGGGTTAATCACAAAGTCAAACTGTGAGACTGGGATAATCGCACAGTCACACAGTGAGTCAGGGATCAGCGCACTGTCGCACAGTGAGACTAGGATCATCGCACAGTAACACAGTGAGACTGGGATCGTCACACAGTCACACATCGAGAATGGGATCATCGCAGAGACGTATATTGAGCCTTGGATCATCGCACAGCCACAAAGTGAAACTGGGATCATCGCAAATTCAGACAATGAGTCTGGGAACAGTGCAGTCACACATTGAGACAGGGATCATGGCACAGTCAAACAGTGAGACTGGGAAAATCGCACAGTCAAACAGTGAGACTGGGAACATGGCACAGTCACACAGTGAGACTGGGAACATCGCACAGTCAAACTTTGAGACTGGGAACATCGCACAGTCACACTGTGAGAGTGGGATCATCGCACATTCACACAGTGAGACTGGGATCAACGCACATCCACTTATTGAGGCTGTGAACATCGCACAGTCACACATTGAGAATGGGATCATTGCACTGTCATACAGTGAGACTGGGATCATCGCACAGTCACACAGTGAAACAGGGATCATCGCATAGTCACACAATGAGAGTGGGAAAATTGAATTTTTACACAGCAATACTGGGATCAACGCACAATCACAAGGTGAGACTGGGACCAGTGCAGTCACACATTGAGACTGGGATCATGATACAGTCAAACAGTGAGACTGGGTTCATCGCACAGCCACATCATCAGAGTGGGATCATCGCACAGTCACACAGTGAGACTGGGAACATCGTAGAGTCAAACAGTGAGACTGGGATCATCGCACAGTCACAAATTGAGACTGTGATCATCGCACAGTCATACAGCAAGACTGGGATCATTGCACAATCGTACAGTGAGACTGGTAACATCGCACAGTCAGACAGTGAGACTGGGAACATCGCACAGTCACACAGTGAGACTGGGATCATCGCACAGTCACAAAGTGAGACTGGGATCATCGCACAGTCACACAGTGAGATTGGGATCAGTGCACAGTTACACAGTGAGACTGGGATAATCACGCACTCACACAGTGAAACTGGGATCATCGCACAGTCACACAGTGAGACTGGGATCATCGCACAGCCACATCATCAGAGTGGGATCATCGCACAGTCACACAGTGAGACTGGGAGCATTGCACAGTCACACAGTGAGACTGGGATCATCGCACAGTCACAAAGTGAGACGGGGATCATCGCACAGTCGCACAGTGAAACTGTGATCATCGCACAGTCACACAGTGAGACTGGGAACATCGCACAGTCACACAGTGAGAGAGGGATCATCGCACATTCACACAGTGAGACTGCGATCAACGCAAATCCACATATTGAGTCTGTGAACATCGCAAAGTCACACATTGAGAAAGGGATCATTGCACTGTCATACAGTGAGACTGGGATCATCGCACAGTCACACAGCGAGACTGGGATCATCCCACAGTCACACAGTGAAACAGGGATCATCGCAAAGTCACACAATGAGACTGGGAAAATTGAATTTTTACACAGCGATACTGGGATCAACGCACAATCACAAGGTGAGACTGGGACCATTGCAGTCACACATTGAGACTGGGATCAGGACACAGTCACACAGTGAGACTGGGTTCATCGCACAGCCACATCATCAGAGTGGGATCATCGCACAGTCACACAGCAAGACTGGGATCATTGCACAATCGTACAGTGAGACTGGGAACATCGCACAGTCACACAGTGAGACTGGGATCATCGCACAGTCACAAAGTGAGACTGGGATCATCGCACAGTCACACAGTGAGATTGGGATCAGTGCACAGTTACACAGTGAGACTGGGATAATCACGCACTCACACAGTGAAACTGGGATCATCGCACAGTCACACAGTGAGACTGGGATCATCGCACAGCCACATCATCAGAGTGGGATCATCGCACAGTCACACAGTGAGACTGGGAGCATTGCACAGTCACACAGTGAGACTGGGATCATCGCACAGTCACAAAGTGAGACGGGGATCATCGCACAGTCGCACAGTGAAACTGGGATCGTTGCACATTCGTACAGTGAGACTGGTATCATCGCACAGAAAGACAGTGAGATTGGGAACATCGTACAGTCACACAGTGAGACTGGGAACATCGCACAGTCACAAAGTGAGACTGGGATCATGGCACAGTCAAACAGTGAGACTGGGAAAATCGAACAGTCACACAGTGAGAATGGGATCATCGAACAGTCACACAGTGAGAATGGGATCATCGCACAGTCACACAGCGACAGTGGGATCATCGCACAGTTACAGAGCGAGATTGATATCATCGCACAGTGACACAATTTGACTGTGAACATCACACAGTCAAACATTAAAAATGGGTTAATCACAAAGTCAAACTGTGAGACTGGGATAATCGCACAGTCACACAGTGAGACTGGGATCATCACACAGTCACACAGTGAGACTGGGATCATCGCACAGTCACACAGTGAGACTGGGATCATCACACAGTCACACATTGAGAATGGGATCATCGCACAGACATATATTGAGCCTTGGATCATCGCACAGTCACAAAGTGAAAATGGGATCATCGCAAATTCAGACAATGAGTCCAGGAACAGTGCAGTAACACATTGAGACTGGGATCATGGCACAGTCAAACAGTGAGACTGGGATCATGGCACAGTCACAAAGTGAGACTGGGGTCATCGCACAGTCACAAAGTGAGACTGGGATCATCGCACAGTCACACAGTGAGATTGGGATCAGTGCACAGTTACACAGTGAGACTGGGATAATCACACACTCACACAGTGAAACTGGGATCATTGCACAGTCACACAGTGAGACCGGGATCATCGCACAGCCACATCATCAGAGTGGGATCATCGCACAGTCAGACAGTGAGATTGGGAACATCGGACAGTCACACAGTGACACTGGGAAAATCGCACAGTCACAAAGTGAGACTGGGATCATGGCACAGTCACACAGTGAGACTGGGAAAATCGAACAGTCACACAGTGAGAATGGGATCATCGCACAGTCACACAGTGAGACTGGGAACATCGCACAGTCACACAGCGAAAATGGGTTAACCACAAAGTCAAACTGTGAGACTGGGATAATCGCACACTCACACAGTGAGTCTGGGATCAGCGCATTGTCACATAGTGAGACTGGGATCATCGCACAGTCACAAAGTGAGACTGGGATCGTCACACAGTCACACATTGAGACTGGGAACATCGCTTAGTCACACAGCGAGACTGGGATCATCGCACAGTCACACAGCGAGACTGGGATCATCAGACAGTCACACAGTGAGACTGGTATCATCAGACACTCACGCAGTGAGACTGGGAAAATCGCGCAGCCACACAGTGAGAGAGGGATCATCGCACTGTCGTACAGTGAGACTGGGATCAGCGCACAGACACACAGTGAGACTGGGGTCATCAGACAGTCACACAGTGAGACTGGGAACATCGCGCAGCCACACAGTGATACTGGGATCATCAGACAGTCACACAGTGAGACTGGGAACATTGCGCAGTCACATAGTGAGACTGGGAACATCGCACATTCACACAGTGAGAGAGGGATCATCGAAAAGTCACACAGTGAGACTGGGATCAACGCACAACCACATATTGAGACTGTGAACATCGCACAGTCACACATTGAGAATGGGATCATTGCACTGTCGTACAGTGAGACTGGGATCATCGCACAGTCACACAGTGAGACTGGGATCATCGCACAGTCACACAGTGAGACTGGGATCATCGCACAGTCACACAGTGAGACTGGGATCATCGCACAGACACAGCATCAGAGTGGGATCATCGCATGGTCACACAGTGCGACTGGGAATGTCACACAGCCACACAGTGAGATTGGGATCAGTGCACAGTTATAAAAGTGGACTGGGATCATCGCACAGCCACACAGCGAGTTTCGGAAAAACGCACAGTCACCCAGTGAGACCGGAACATGGCACAGTTACACAGTGAGACTGGGATCATCGCACAGTCACACAGTGAGACTGGGATCAGCGCACTGTAACACAGTATGACTGGGATCATCGCACAGTCACACAGTGAGACTGGGAATATCGCACAGCCACAGAGTCAGATTGGGATCAACGCACAGTCAAGCTGTGAGATTCGTAAATCGCACCATGTCCCAATGAGACCGGAACATCACACAGCCACACCGTGAGACTGGGATCATCGCACAGTCACACAGTTAGACTGGGAGCATCGCACAATCGTACAGTGAGACGGGGATCATCGCACAGTCAGACAGTGAGATTGGGAACATCGCACAGTCACACAGTGGGGCTGGGATCATCGCACAGTCACAAAGTGAGACTGGGATCATCGCACAGTCACACAGTGAGAATGGGAACATCGCTTAGTGACACAGCGAGACAGGGATCATCGCACAGTCACACAGTGAGACTGGGATCATCGCACAGTCACACAGTGAGACTGGTATCATCAGACACTCACACAGAGAGACTGGGAAAATCGCGCAGCCACACAGTGAGACTGGGAACATCGGACAGTCACACAGTGAGAGAGGGATCATCGCACAGTCACACACTGAGACTGGGATCAACGCACAACCACATAATGAGACTGTGAACATCGCACAGTCACACATTGAGAATAGGATCATTGCACTGTTGTACAGTGAGACTGGGATCATCGCACAGTCACACAGTGAGACTGGGATCATTGCACAGTCACACAGTGAGACTGGGATCATCGCACAGTCACACAGTGAGTCTGGGATCATCGCACAGCCACAGCATCAGAGTGGGATAATCGCATAGTCACACAGTGAGACTGGGATCATCGCACAGCCACACAGTGTGATTGGGATCAGTGCACAGTTACACAGTGAGACTGGGATGATCGCACAGTCACACAGCGAGTTTCGGAAAAACGCACAGTCACCCAGTGAGATCGGAACATGGCACAGTTACACAGTGAGACTGGGATCATCGCACAGTCACACAGTGAGACTCGGACCAGTGCACTGTCACACAGTATGACTGGGATCATCACACAGTTACACAATGAGACTGGGAATATCGCACAGCCACAGAGTCAGATTGGGATCAACGCACAGTCAAACAGTGAGATTCGTAAATCACACCATGTCCCAAAGAGACCGGAACATCGCACAGCCACACAGTGAGACTGGGATCATCGCACAGTCACACAGTGAGACTGGGATCAACGCACAGTCACACAGTGAGACTGGGAACATTGCACAGTCACACAGTGAGAATGGGATCATCGCACAGTCACACAGTGAGACTGGGATCAACGCACAGTCACACATTGAGACTGGGATCAACGCACAGTCACACAATGAGACTGGGAACATCGCACAGTTACACAGTGAGACTGGGATCATCGCACAGTCACACAGTGAGACTCGGACCAGCGCACTGTCACACAGTATGACTGGGATCATCACACAGTTACACAATGAGACTGGGAATATCGCACAGCCACAGAGTCAGATTGGGATCAACGCACAGTCAAACAGTGAAATTCGTAAATCGCACCATGTCCCAATGAGAACGGAACATCGCACAACCACACAGTGAGACTGGGATCATCGCACAGTCACACAGTGAGACTGGGATCAACGCACAGTCACACAGTGAGACTGGGAACATTGCACAGTCACACAGTGAGAATGGGATCATCGCACATTCACACAGTGAGACTGGGATCAACGCACAGTCACACATTGAGACTGGGATCAACGCACAGTCACACAGTGAGACTGGGAACATCGCACAGTCACAAAGTGAGACTTGGATCATCGCACAGCCACAGCATCAGAGTGGGATCATCGCACAGTCACACAGCGAGTTTCGGAAAAACGCACAGTCACCCAGTGAGACCGGAAAATAACACAGTTACACAGTGAGACTGGGATCATCGCACAGTCACACAGTGAGACTGGGATCAGCGCACTGTAACACAGTATGACTGGGATCATCGCACAGTCACACAGTGAGACTGGGAATATCGCACAGCCACAGAGTCAGATTGGGATCAACGCACAGTCAAGCTGTGAGATTCGTAAATCGCACCATGTCCCAATGAGACCGGAACATCACACAGCCACACCGTGAGACTGGGATCATCGCACAGTCACACAGTTAGACTGGGAGCATCGCACAATCGTACAGTGAGACGGGGATCATCGCACAGTCAGACAGTGAGATTGGGAACATCGCACAGTCACACAGTGGGGCTGGGATCATCGCACAGTCACAAAGTGAGACTGGGATCATCGCACAGTCACACAGTGAGACTGGGAACATCGCTTAGTGACACAGCGAGACAGGGATCATCGCACAGTCACACAGTGAGACTGGGATCATCGCACAGTCACACAGTGAGACTGGTATCATCAGACACTCACACAGAGAGACTGGGAAAATCGCGCAGCCACACAGTGAGACTGGGAACATCGGACAGTCACACAGTGAGAGAGGGATCATCGCACAGTCACACAGTGAGACTGGGATCAACGCACAACCACATAATGAGACTGTGAACATCGCACAGTCACACATTGAGAATAGGATCATTGCACTGTTGTACAGTGAGACTTGGATCATCGCACAGTCACACAGTGAGGCTAGGATCATTGCACAGTCACACAGTGAGACTGGGGTCATCGCACAGTCACACAGTGAGATTGGGATCAGTGCACAGTTACACAGTGAGACTGGGATAATCACACACTCACACAATGAAACTGGGATCATCGCACAGTCACACAGTGAGACTGGGATCATCGCACAGCCACATCATCAGAGTGGGATCATCGCACAGTCACACAGGGAGACTGGGAGCATTGCACAGTCACACAGTGAGACTGGGATCATCGCACAGTCACAAAGTGAGATGGGGATCATCGCACAGTCATACAGTGAAACTGGGATCATTGCACATTCGTACAGTGAGACTGGTATCATCGCACAGTCAGACAGTGAGATTGGGAACATCGCACAATCACACAGTGAGACTGGGAACATCGCACAGTCACAAAGTGACACTGGGATCATGGCACAGTCACACAGTGAGACTGGGAAAATCCAACAGTCACACAGTGAGAATGGGAACGTCGAACAGTCACACAGTGAGAATGGGATCATCGCACAGTCACACAGAGACAGTGGGATCATCGTACAGTTACAGAGCGAGACTGATATCATCGCACAGTGACACAATTTGACTGTGAACATCACACAGTCACACATTGAAAATGGGTAATCACAAAGTCAAACTGTGAGACTGGGATAATCGCACAGTCACACAGTGAGTCAGGGATCACCGCACTGTCACACAGTGAGACTAGGATCATCGCACAGTCAAACAGTGAGACTGGGATCATCACACAGTCACACATTGAGAATGGGATCATCGCACAGTCACAAAGTGAAAATGGGATCATCGCAAATTCAGACAATGAGTCTGGGAACAGTGCAGTCACACATTGAGACTGGGATCATGGCACAGTCAAACAGTGAGACTGGGAACATCGCACAGTCAAACAGTGAGACTGGGAACATGGCACAGTCACACAGTGAGACTGGGAACATCGCACAGTCAAACTTTGAGACTGGGAACATCGCACAGTCAAACTTTGAGACTGGGAACATTGCACAGTTAAACAGTGAGACTGGGATCATCGCACAATCACATAATGAAACTGGGAACACCGCAAAGTCACACAGTGAGACTGGGATCATCGCACAGTCAAACAGTGAAACTGGGAACACCGCACAGTCACACAGTGAGACTGTGATCATCGCACAGTCACACAGTGAGACTGGGAACATCGCACAGTCACACAGTGAGAGAGGGATCATCGCACATTCACACAGTGAGACTGCGATCAACGCAAATCCACATATTGAGTCTGTGAACATCGCAAAGTCACACATTGAGAAAGGGATCATTGCACTGTCATACAGTGAGACTGGGATCATCGCACAGTCACACAGCGAGACTGGGATCATCCCACAGTCACACAGTGAAACAGGGATCATCGCAAAGTCACACAATGAGACTGGGAAAATTGAATTTTTACACAGCGATACTGGGATCAACGCACAATCACAAGGTGAGACTGGGACCATTGCAGTCACACATTGAGACTGGGATCAGGACACAGTCACACAGTGAGACTGGGTTCATCGCACAGCCACATCATCAGAGTGGGATCATCGCACAGTCACACAGCAAGACTGGGATCATTGCACAATCGTACAGTGAGACTGGGAACATCGCACAGTCACACAGTGAGACTGGGATCATCGCACAGTCACAAAGTGAGACTGGGATCATCGCACAGTCACACAGTGAGATTGGGATCAGTGCACAGTTACACAGTGAGACTGGGATAATCACACACTCACACAGTGAAACTGGGATCATTGCACAGTCACACAGTGAGACCGGGATCATCGCACAGCCACATCATCAGAGTGGGATCATCGCACAGTCAGACAGTGAGATTGGGAACATCGGACAGTCACACAGTGACACTGGGAAAATCGCACAGTCACAAAGTGAGACTGGGATCATGGCACAGTCACACAGTGAGACTGGGAAAATCGAACAGTCACACAGTGAGAATGGGATCATCGCACAGTCACACAGTGAGACTGGGAACATCGCACAGTCACACAGCGAAAATGGGTTAACCACAAAGTCAAACTGTGAGACTGGGATAATCGCACACTCACACAGTGAGTCTGGGATCAGCGCATTGTCACATAGTGAGACTGGGATCATCGCACAGTCACAAAGTGAGACTGGGATCGTCACACAGTCACACATTGAGACTGGGAACATCGCTTAGTCACACAGCGAGACTGGGATCATCGCACAGTCACACAGCGAGACTGGGATCATCAGACAGTCACACAGTGAGACTGGTATCATCAGACACTCACGCAGTGAGACTGGGAAAATCGCGCAGCCACACAGTGAGAGAGGGATCATCGCACTGTCGTACAGTGAGACTGGGATCAGCGCACAGACACACAGTGAGACTGGGGTCATCAGACAGTCACACAGTGAGACTGGGAACATCGCGCAGCCACACAGTGATACTGGGATCATCAGACAGTCACACAGTGAGACTGGGAACATTGCGCAGTCACATAGTGAGACTGGGAACATCGCACATTCACACAGTGAGAGAGGGATCATCGAAAAGTCACACAGTGAGACTGGGATCAACGCACAACCACATATTGAGACTGTGAACATCGCACAGTCACACATTGAGAATGGGATCATTGCACTGTCGTACAGTGAGACTGGGATCATCGCACAGTCACACAGTGAGACTGGGATCATCGCACAGTCACACAGTGAGACTGGGATCATCGCACAGTCACACAGTGAGACTGGGATCATCGCACAGACACAGCATCAGAGTGGGATCATCGCATGGTCACACAGTGCGACTGGGAATGTCACACAGCCACACAGTGAGATTGGGATCAGTGCACAGTTATAAAAGTGGACTGGGATCATCGCACAGCCACACAGCGAGTTTCGGAAAAACGCACAGTCACCCAGTGAGACCGGAACATGGCACAGTTACACAGTGAGACTGGGATCATCGCACAGTCACACAGTGAGACTGGGATCAGCGCACTGTAACACAGTATGACTGGGATCATCGCACAGTCACACAGTGAGACTGGGAATATCGCACAGCCACAGAGTCAGATTGGGATCAACGCACAGTCAAGCTGTGAGATTCGTAAATCGCACCATGTCCCAATGAGACCGGAACATCACACAGCCACACCGTGAGACTGGGATCATCGCACAGTCACACAGTTAGACTGGGAGCATCGCACAATCGTACAGTGAGACGGGGATCATCGCACAGTCAGACAGTGAGATTGGGAACATCGCACAGTCACACAGTGGGGCTGGGATCATCGCACAGTCACAAAGTGAGACTGGGATCATCGCACAGTCACACAGTGAGAATGGGAACATCGCTTAGTGACACAGCGAGACAGGGATCATCGCACAGTCACACAGTGAGACTGGGATCATCGCACAGTCACACAGTGAGACTGGTATCATCAGACACTCACACAGAGAGACTGGGAAAATCGCGCAGCCACACAGTGAGACTGGGAACATCGGACAGTCACACAGTGAGAGAGGGATCATCGCACAGTCACACACTGAGACTGGGATCAACGCACAACCACATAATGAGACTGTGAACATCGCACAGTCACACATTGAGAATAGGATCATTGCACTGTTGTACAGTGAGACTGGGATCATCGCACAGTCACACAGTGAGACTGGGATCATTGCACAGTCACACAGTGAGACTGGGATCATCGCACAGTCACACAGTGAGTCTGGGATCATCGCACAGCCACAGCATCAGAGTGGGATAATCGCATAGTCACACAGTGAGACTGGGATCATCGCACAGCCACACAGTGTGATTGGGATCAGTGCACAGTTACACAGTGAGACTGGGATGATCGCACAGTCACACAGCGAGTTTCGGAAAAACGCACAGTCACCCAGTGAGATCGGAACATGGCACAGTTACACAGTGAGACTGGGATCATCGCACAGTCACACAGTGAGACTCGGACCAGTGCACTGTCACACAGTATGACTGGGATCATCACACAGTTACACAATGAGACTGGGAATATCGCACAGCCACAGAGTCAGATTGGGATCAACGCACAGTCAAACAGTGAGATTCGTAAATCACACCATGTCCCAATGAGACCAGAACATCGCACAGCCACACAGTGAGACTGGGATCATCGCACAGTCACACAGTGAGACTGGGATCAACGCACAGTCACACAGTGAGACTGGGAACATTGCACAGTCACACAGTGAGAATGGGATCATCGCACAGTCACACAGTGAGACTGGGATCAACGCACAGTCACACATTGAGACTGGGATCAACGCACAGTCACACAGTGAGACTGGGAACATCGCACAGTTACACAGTGAGACTGGGATCATCGCACAGTCACACAGTGAGACTCGGACCAGCGCACTGTCACACAGTATGACTGGGATCATCACACAGTTACACAATGAGACTGGGAATATCGCACAGCCACAGAGTCAGATTGGGATCAACGCACAGTCAAACAGTGAAATTCGTAAATCGCACCATGTCCCAATGAGAACGGAACATCGCACAGCCACACAGTGAGACTGGGATCATCGCACAGTCACACAGTGAGACTGGGATCAACGCACAGTCACACAGTGAGACTGGGAACATTGCACAGTCACACAGTGAGAATGGGATCATCGCACATTCACACAGTGAGACTGGGATCAACGCACAGTCACACATTGAGACTGGGATCAACGCACAGTCACACAGTGAGACTGGGAACATCGCACAGTCACAAAGTGAGACTTGGATCATCGCACAGCCACAGCATCAGAGTGGGATCATCGCACAGTCACACAGCGAGTTTCGGAAAAACGCACAGTCACCCAGTGAGACCGGAACATAACACAGTTACACAGTGAGACTGGGATCATCGCACAGTCACACAGTGAGACTGGGATCAGCGCACTGTAACACAGTATGTCTGGAATCATCGCACAGTCACACAGTGAGACTGGGAATATCGCACAGCCACAGAGTCAGATTGGGATCAACGCACAGTCAAACAGTGAGATTCGTAAATCGCACCATGTCCCAATGAGACCGGAACATAGCACAGCCACACCGTGAGACTGGGATCATCGCACAGTCACACAGTGAGACTGGGAGCATCGCACAGCCACACAGTGAGACTGGGATCATCACACATTCACACAGTGAGACTGGGAACATCGCACATCCACATATTGAGACTGTGAACATCGCACAGTCACACATTGAGAATGGGATCATTGCACTGTCGTACAGTGAGACTGGGATCAACGCAAAGTCACACAATGAGACTGGGAAAATGGCATCATTGCAATGTCGCACAGCGGTACTGGGATCAACGCACAATCACAAAGTGAGACTGGGACCAGTGCAGTCAAACATTGAAACTGGGATCATGACACAGTCACACAGTGAAACTGGGTTCATCGCACAGCTACATCATCAGAGTGGGATCATCGCACAGTCACACAGTGAGACTGGGAAAATCGTAGAGCCAAACAGTGAGACTGGGATCATCGCACAGTCACAAAGTGAGACTGGGTTCATCGCACAGTCAGACAGTGAGACTGGGAAGATCGAACAGTCACACAGTTAGACTGGGATCATCAGACAGTCACACAGTGAGACTGGGAAAGTCGCACAGTCACACAGTGAGATTGGGAACATCGCACAGTCACACAGTGAGAGAGGGATCATCGCACATTCAAACAGTGAGACTGGGATCAAGGCACAACCACATATTGAGACTGTGAACATCGCACTGTCACACATTGAGAATGGGATCATTGCACTGTCGTACAGTGAGACTGGGATCATCGAACAGTCACACAGTGAGACTGGGATCATCGCACAGCCACAGCATCAGAGTGGGATCATCGCATAGTCACACAGTGAGACTGGGAACATCGCGCAGCCACACAGTGAGACTGTGATCATCGCACAGTCACACAGTGAGACTGGGAACATCGCACAGTCACACAGTGAGAGAGGGATCATCGCACATTCACACAGTGAGACTGGGATCAAAGCAAATCCACATATTGAGACTGTGAACATCGCACTGTCACACATTGAGAAAGGGATCATTGCACTGTCATACAGTGAAACAGGGATCATCGCAAAGACACAATGAGACTGGGAAAATTGAATTTTTACACAGCGATACTGGGATCAACGCACAATCACAAGGTGAGACTGGGACCATTGCAGTCACACATTGAGACTGGGATCAGGACACAGTCACACAGTGAGACTGGGTTCATCGCACAGCCACATCATCAGAGTGGGATCATCGCACAGTCACACAGCAAGACTGGGATCATTGCACAATCGTACAGTGAGACTGGGAACATCGCACAGTCACACAGTGAGACTGGGATCATCGCACAGTCACAAAGTGAGACTGGGATCATCGCACAGTCACACAGTGAGATTGGGTTCAGTGCACAGTTACACAGTGAGACTGGGATAATCAAACACACACAGTGAAACTGGGATCATCGCACAGTCACACAGTGAGACTGGGATCATCGCACAGCCACATCATCAGAGTGGGATCATCGCACAGTCACACAGTGAGACTGGGAGCATTGCACAGTCACACAGTGAGACTGGGATCATCGCACAGTCACAAAGAGAGACGGGGATCATTGCACAGTCACACAGCAAGATGGGATCATCGCACATTCGTACAGTGAGACTGGTATCATCGCACAGTCAGACAGTGAGATTGGGAACATCGCACAGTCACACAGTGACACTGGGAAAATCACACAGTCACAAAGTGAGACTGGGATCATGGCACAGTCACACAGTGAGACTGGGAAAATCGAACAGTCACACAGTGAGAATGGGATCATCGCACAGTCACACAGTGAGACTGGGAACATCGCACAGTCACACAGCGACAGTGGGATCGTCGAACAGTTACAGAGCGAGACTGGTATCATCGCACAGTGACACAATTTGACTGTGAACATCGCACAGTCACACATCGAAAATGGGTTAACCACAAAGTCAAACTGTGAGACTGGGATAATCGCACACTCACACAGTGAGTCTGGGATCAGCGCATTGTCACACAGTGAGACTGGGATCATCGCACAGTCACACAGTGAGACTGGGATCGTCACACAGTCACACATTGAGAATGGGATCATCGCACAGTCACAAAGTGAGACTGGGATCATTGCACAGTCACACAGTGAGACTGGGAACATCGCTTAGTTACACAGTGAGACTGGGATCATCGCACAGTCACACAGCGAGACTGGGATCATCAGACAGTCACACAGTGAGACTGGTATCATCAGACACTCACGCAGTGAGACTGGGAAAATCGCGCAGCCACACAGTGAGAGAGGGATCATCGCACAGTCAGACAGTGAGACTGGGATCAACGCACAACCACATATTGAGACTGTGAACATCGCACAGTCACACATTGAGAATGGGATCTTTGCACTGTCGTACAGTGAGACTGGGATCATCGCACAGTCACACAGTGAGACTGGGATCATCGCACAGTCACACAGTGAGACTGGGATCATCGCACAGACACAGCATCAGAGTGAGATCATCGCATGGTCACACAGTGAGACTGGGAACGTCACACAGCCACACAGTGAGATTGGGATCAGTGCACAGTTATAAAAGTGAGACTGGGATCATCGCACAGCCACACAGCGAGTTTCGGAAAAACGCACAGTCACACAGTGAGACCGGAACATGGCACAGTTACACAGTGAGACTGGGATCATCGCACAGTCACACAGTGAGACTGGGATCAGCGCACTGTAACACAGTATGACTGGGATCATCGCACAGTCACACAGTGAGACTGGGAATATCGCACAGCCACAGAGTCAGATTGGGATCAACGCACAGTCAAGCTGTGAGATTCGTAAATCGCACCATGTCCCAATGAGACCGGAACATTACACAGCCACACCGTGAGACTGGGATCATCGCACAGTCACACAGTGAGACTGGGAGCATCGCACAATCGTACAGTGAGACGGGGATCATCGGACAGTCAGACAGTGAGATTGGGAACATCGCACAGTCACAAAGTGAGACTGGGATCATCGCACAGTCAAACAGTGAGACTGGGAACATTGCTTAGTGACACAGCGAGACAGGGATCATCGCACAGTCACACAGTGAGACTGGGATCATCGCACAGTCACACAGTGAGACTGGGATCATCGCACAGTCACACAGTGAGACTGGTATCATCAGGCACTCACGCAGTGAGACTGGGAAAATCGCGCAGCCACACAGTGAGACTGGGAACATCGCACAGTCACACAGTGAGAGAGGGATCATCGCACAGTCACACACTGAGACTGGGATCAACGCACAACCACATAATGAGACTGTGAACATCGCACAGTCACACATTGAGAATAGGATCATTGCACTGTTGTACAGTGAGACTGGGATCATCGCACAGTCACACAGTGAGACTGGGATCATTGCACAGTCACTCAGTGAGACTGGGATCATCGCACAGTCACACAGTGAGTCTGGGATCATCGCACAGCCACAGCATCAGAGTGGGATAATCGCATAGTCACACAGTGAGACTGGGATCATCGCACAGCCACACAGTGTGATTGGGATCAGTGCACAGTTACACAGTGAGACTGGGATCATCGCACAGTCACACAGCGAGTTTCGGAAAAACGCACAGTCACCCAGTGAGACCGGAACATGGCACAGTTATACCGTGAGACTGGGATCATCACACAGTCACACAGTGAGACTCGGACCAGCGCACTGTCACACAGTATGACTGGGATCATCACACAGTTACACAACGAGACTGGGAATATCGCACAGCCACAGAGTCAGATTGGGATCAACGCACAAACAGTGAGATTTGTAAATCGCACCATGTCCCAATGAGACCGGAACATCGCACAGCCACACAGTGAGACTGGGATCATCGCACAGTCACACAGTGAGACTGGGATCAACGCACAGTCACACAGTGAGACTGGGAACATTGCACAGTCACACAGTGAGACTGGGATCATCGCACAGTCACACAGTGAGACTGGGATCAACGCACAGTCACACATTGAGACTGGGATCAACGCACAGTCACACAGTGAGACTGGGAACATCGCACAGTCACACAGTGAGACTGGGAACATCGCACAGTCACACAGTGAGACTTGGATCATCGCACAGCCACAGCATCAGAGTGGGATCATCGCACAGTCACACAGCGAGTTTCGGAAAAACGCACAGTCACCCAGTGAGACCGGAACATAACACAGTTACACAGTGAGACTGGGATCATCGCACAGTCACACAGTGAGACTGGGATCAGCGCACTGTAACACAGTTTGTCTGGAATCATCGCACAGTCACACAGTGAGACTGGGAATATCGCACAGCCACAGAGTCAGATTGGGATCAACGCACAGTCAAACTGTGAGATTCGTAAATTGCACCATGTCCCAATGAGACTGGGAGCATCGCACAGCCACACAGTGAGACTGGGATCATCGCACAGTCACACAGTGAGACTGGGAACTTCGCACAGTCACACAGTGAGAGAGGGATCATCACACATTCACACAGTGAGACTGGGAACATCGCACATCCACATATTGAGACTGTGAACATCGCACAGTCACACATTGAGAATGGGATCATTGCACTGTTTTACAGTGAGACTGGGATCAATGCAAAGTCACACAATGAGACTGGGAAAATGGCATCATTGCACTGTCGTACAGCGGTACTGGGATCAACGCACAATCACAAAGTGAGACAGGGAGCAGTGCAGTCACACATTGAAACTGGGATCATGACACAGTCACACAGTGAAACTGGGTTCATCGCACAGCCACATCATCAGAGTGGGATCATCGCACAGTCACACAGTGAGACTGGGAAAATCGTAGAGTCAAACAGTGAGACTGGGATCATCGCACAGTCACAAAGTGAGACTGGGTTCATCGCACAGTCAGACAGTGAGACTGGGAAGATCGAACAGTCACACAGTTAGACTGGGATCATCAGACAGTCACACAGTGAGACTGGGAAAGTCGCACAGTCACACAGTGAGATTGGGAACATCGCACAGTCACACAGTGAGAGAGGGATCATCGCACATTCAAACAGTGAGACTGGGATCAACGCACAACCACATATTGAGACTGTGAACATCGCACAGACACACATTGAGAATGGGATCATTGCACTGTCGTACAGTGAGACTGGGATCATCGAACAGTCACACAGTGAGACTGGGATCATCGCACAGCCACAGCATCAGAGTGGGATCATCGCACAGTCACACAGTGAGACTGGGAACATCGCACAGTCACACAGTGAGACTGGGATCATTGCACAGCCACAAATTCAGTCTGGGATCATCGCACAGTCACACAGTGAGACTCAGATTATCGCACAGTCACACAGAGAGACTGGGAACATCGCACAGTCACACAGTGAGACTTGGAAGATCGAACAGTCACACAGTGAGACTGGGATCATCGCACAGTCACACAGTGAGACTGGGAACATCGCACATTCACACAGCAACAGTGTGATCCTCGCACAGTTACAGAGCGAGACTGGTATCATTGCACAGTGAAACAATTTGACTGTGAAAATCGCACAGTACACCGTGAGGCCAGGATCATAGCACAGTCACACAGTGAGACTGGGAACATAGTAAAGACACAGTAAGAGTGGCATCATCCCACAGTCACACAGTGAAACTGGGATCATCGCAAAGTCACACAATGAGACTGGGAAAATTGAATTTTTACACGGCGATACTGGGATCAACGCAAAATCACAAGGTGAGACTGGGACCAGTGCAGTCACACATTGAGACCAGGATCATGACACAGTCACACAGTGAGACTGGGAACATCGTAGAGTCAAACTGTGAGACTGGGATCATTGCACAGTCAAGCAGCAAGACTGGGATCATTGCACAATCGTACTGTGAGACTGGGAACATCGCACAGTCAGACAGTGAGAATGGGAAAATCGCACAGTCACAAGGTGAGACTGGGATCATCGGACAGTCACAAAGTGAGACTGGGATCATCGCAAAGTCACACAGTGAGATTGGGATCAGTGCACAGTTATACAGTGAGACTGGGATAATCACACACTAACACAGTGAAACTAGGATCATTGCACATTCACACAGTGAGACTGGGATCATCGCACAGCCACATCTCCAGAGTGGGATCATCGCACAGTCACACAGTGAGACTGGGAGCATCGCACAATCGTACAGTGAGACTGGGATCATCGCACAGTCAGACAGTGATATTGGGAACATCGCACAGTCACACAGTGAGACTGGGATCATCACACAGTCACAAAGTGTGACTGGGATCATCGCCCAGTCACACAGTGAGACTGGGAACATTGCTTAGTCACACAGCGAGACTGGGATCATCGCACAGTAACACAGCGAGACTGGGATCATCAGACAGTCACACAGAGGGACTGGTATCTTCAGACACTCACACAGTGAGTCTGGGAAAATCGCACAGCCACAAAGTGAGACTGGGAACATCGCACAGTCACACAGTGAGAGAGGGATCATCGCACAGTCACACAGTGAGACTGGGATCAACGCACAACCACATATTGAGACTGTGAACATCGCACAGTCACACATTGAGAATGGGATCATTGCACTGTTGTACAGTGAGACTGGGATCATCGCACAGTCACACAGTGAGACTGGGATCATCGCACAGCCACAGCATCAGAGTGGGACCATCGCATAGTCACACAGTGAGACTGGGAACCTCACACAGTCATAGAGTGAGACTGGGATCATCACACAGCCACACAGTGAGATTGGGATCAGTGCACAGTTACACAGTGAGACTGGGATCATCGCACAGTCACACAGCGAGTTTCGGAAAAACACACAGTCACCCAGAGGGACCGGAACATGGCAAAGTTACACAGTGAGACTGGGATCATCGCACAGTCACACAGTGAGACTGGGATCAGCGCATTGTCACACAGTATGACTGGGATCATCGCACAGTCACACAGTGAGACTGGGAACATCGCACATCCACACAGTGAGATTGGGATCAATGCACAGTCAAACTGTGAGATTCGTAAATTGCACCATGTCCCAATGAGACCGGAAATTCGCAGAGCCACACAGTGAGACTGGGATCATCGCACAGTCACACAGTGAGACTGGGAGCATCGCACAGTCACACAGTGAGACTGGGATCATCGCACAGTCACAAAGTGAGACGGGGATCATCGCACAGTCACAAAGCAAGACTGGGATCATTGCACAATCATACAGTGTGACTGGGATCATCGCACAGTCAGACAGTGAGATTGGGAATATCGCACAGTCACACAGTGAGGCTGGGATCATCGCACAGTCACAAAGTGAGACTGGGATCATTGCACAGTCACACAGTGAGACTGGGAACACCGCTTAGTCACACAGTGAGACTGGGAAAGTCGCAGTCACACAGAGAGACTGGGAACATCACACAGTCACACAGTGAGACTGGGATCATCGCACATTCACACAGTGAGACTGGGATCAACGCACAACCACATATTGAGACTGTGAACATCGCACAGTCACAAATTGAGAATGGGATCATTGCACTGTTGTACAGTGAGACTGGGATCATCACACAGTCACACAGTGAGACTGGGATCATCGCACAGTCACACAGCATTAGAGTGGGATCATCGCACAGTCACACAGTGAGTTTGGGATCGTCGCATATTCACACAGTGAGATTGGGATCAACGCACAACCACATATTGAGACTGTGAACATTGCACAGTCACACATTGAGAATGGGATCATTGCACTGTTGTACAGTGAGACTGGGATCATCGCACAATCACACAATGAGACTGGGAACATCGCACAGTCACACAGTGAGCCTGAGATCATCGCACAGTCACATAGTGAGACTGGGATCATCACACAGTCACACAGTGAGATTGGGATCAGGGAACAGTTACACAGTGAGACTGGGATCATCGCACAGTCACATAGTGAGATTGGGTTCACTGCACAGTTACACAGTGAGACTGGGATCATCACACAGACACACACTGAGACTGGGATCATCGCACAATCACCCTGTGAGACTTGGATAATCACACACTCACACAGTGAGACTGGGATCATCTCACAGTCACACAGTGAGACTGGGATCACCGCACGGCCACATCAACAGATTGGGATCATCACACAGTCACACAGTGAGTCTCAAATCATCGCAAAGTCACTCAGTGAGACTGGGAACATCGCACAGTCACACAGTAAGACTCGAATCATCGCACAGTCAAACAGTGAGACTGGGATCATCCCACAGTCACACAGTGAAACTGGGATCATCGCAAAGTCACACAAGGAGACTGGGAAAATTGAATTTTTACACAGCGATACTGGGATCAACGCACAATCACAAGGTGAGACTTGGACCAGTGCAGTCACACATTGAGACTGGGATCATGACACAGTCACACAGTGAGACTGGGTTCATCGCACAGCCACATCATCAGAGTGGGATCATCGCACAGTCACAAAGTGAGACTGGGATCATCGCACCGTCACACAGCAAGACTGGGATCATTGCACAATCGTACAGTGAGACTGGGAACATCGCACAGTCAGACAGTGAGACTGGGAACATCGCACAGTCACACAGTGAGACTAGAATCATTGCACAGTCACAAAGTGAGACTGGGATCATCGCACAGTCACACAGTGAGATTGGGATCAGTGCACAGTTACACAGTGAGACTGGGATAATCACACACTCACACATTGAAACTGGGATCATCGCACAGTCACACAGTGAGACTGGGATCATCGCACAGCCACATCATCAGAGTGGGATCATCGCACAGTCACAAAGTGAGACTGGGAGCATCGCACAGTCACACAGTGAGACTGGGATCATCGCACAGTCACAAGGTGAGACGGGGATCATCGCACAGACACACAGCAAGACTGGGATCATCGCACAATCGTACAGTGAGACTGGGATCATCAGAGAGTCACACAGTGAGACTGGTATCATCAGACAGTCACACAGTGAGACTGGGAGCATCAGACAGTAACACAGTGAGACTGGGAGCATCGGACAGTCACAAAGTGAGACGGGGATCATCGCACAGTCACAAAGGAAGACAGGGATCATCGCACAATCATACAGTGAGACTTTGATCATCGCACAGTCAGACAGTGAGATTGGGAACATCGCCCAGTCACACAGTGAGGCTGGGAACATCTTTCAGTCATAAAGTGAGACTGGGATCATCGCAAAGTCACACACTGAGACTGGGAACACCGCTTAATCACACAGCGAGACTGGGATCATCGCACAGTCACACAGCGAGACTGGGATCATCAGACAGTCTCACAGTGAGACTGGTATCATCAGACAGTCACACAGTTAGACTGGGAAAGTCACACAGTGAGACTGGGAACATCGCACAGTCACACAATGAGAGAGGGATCATCGCACATTCACACAGTGAGACTGGGATCAACGCACAACCACATATTGAGACTGTGAATATCGCACAGTCACAAATTGAGAATGGGATCATTGCACTGTCGTACAGTGAGACTGGGATCATCGCACAGTCACACAGTGAGACTGGGATCATCGCACAGTCACACAGTGAGACTGGGATCATTGCACAGCCACACATTCAGTCTGGGATCATCGCACAGTCACACAGTGAGACTCGGATTATCACACAGTCACACAGAGAGAGTGGGTACATCACACAGTCACACAGTGAGACTGGGAAGATCGAACAGTCACACAGTGAGACAGGGGTCATTGCAAAGTCACACAGTGAGACTGGGAACATCGCACAGTCACAAAGTGACACTGGGATCATGGCACAGTCACACAGTGAGACTGGGAAAATCCAACAGTCACACAGTGAGAATGGGAACATCGAACAGTCACACAGTGAGAATGGGAACATCGCACAGTCACACAGCGACAGTGGGATCATCGTACAGTTACAGAGCGAGACTGATATCATCGCAGAGTGACACAATTTGACTGTGAACATCACACAGTCACACATTGAAAATTGGTAATCACAAAGTCAAACTGTGAGACTGGGATAATCGCACAGTCACACAGTGAGTCAGGGATCACCGCACTGTCACATAATGAGACTAGGATCATCGCACAGTCACACAGTGAGACTGGGATCATCACACAGTCACACATTGAGACTGGGAGCATCGCACAATCGTACAGTGAGACGGGGATCATCGGACAGTCAGACAGTGAGATTGGGAACATCGCACAGTCACAAAGTGAGACTGGGATCATCGCACAGTCACACAGTGAGACTGGGAACATTGCTTAGTGACACAGCGAGACAGGGATCATCGCACAGTCACACAGTGAGACTGGGATCATCGCACAGTCACACAGTGAGACTGGGATCATCGCACAGTCACACAGTGAGACTGGTATCATCGCACAGTCACACAGTGAGACTGGTATCATCAGGCACTCACGCAGTGAGACTGGGAAAATCGCGCAGCCACACAGTGAGAGAGGGATCATCGCACAGTCACACAGTGAGACTGGGATCAACGCACAACCACATAATGAGACTGTGAACATCGCACAGTCACACATTGAGAATAGGATCATTGCACTGTTGTACAGTGAGACTGGGATCATCGCACAGTCACACAGTGAGACTGGGATCATTGCACAGTCACACAGTGAGACTGGGATCATCGCACAGTCACACAGTGAGTCTGGGATCATCGCACAGCCACAGCATCAGAGTGGGATAATCGCATAGTCACACAGTGAGACTGGGATCATCGCACAGCCACACAGTGTGATTGGGATCAGTGCACAGTTACACAGTGAGACTGGGATCATCGCACAGTCACACAGCGAGTTTCGGAAAAACGCACAGTCACCCAGTGAGACCGGAACATGGCACAGTTACACAGTGAGACTGGGATCATCGCACAGTCACACAGTGAGTCTGGGATCAGCGCACTGTAACACAGTATGACTGGGATCATCGCACAGTTACACAGTGAGACTGGGAATATCGCACAGCCACAGAGTCAGATTGGGATCAACGCACAGTCAAGCTGTGAGATTCGTAAATCGCACCATGTCCCAATGAGACCGGAACATCACACAGCCACACCGTGAGACTGGGATCATCGCAAAGTCACACAGTGAGACTGGGAACATCGCACAGTCACACAGTGAGAGAGGGATCATCGCACATTCACACAGTGAGACTGGGATCAAAGCAAATCCACATATTGAGACTGTGAACATCGCACTGTCACACATTGAGAAAGGGATCATTGCACTGTCATACAGTGAGACTGGGATCATCGCACAGTCACACAGCGAGACTGGGATCATCCCACAGTCACACAGTGAAACAGGGATCATCGCAAAGACACAATGAGACTGGGAAAATTGAATTTTTACACAGCGATACTGGGATCAACGCACAATCACAAGGTGAGACTGGGACCATTGCAGTCACACAATGAGACTGGGATCAGGACACAGTCACACAGTGAGACTGGGTTCATCGCACAGCCACATCATCAGAGTGGGATCATCGCACAGTCACACAGCAAGACTGGGATCATTGCACAATCGTACAGTGAGACTGGGAACATCGCACAGTCACACAGTGAGACTGGGATCATCGCACAGTCACAAAGTGAGACTGGGATCATCGCACAGTCACACAGTGAGATTGGGATCAGTGCACAGTTACACAGTGAGACTGGGATAATCAAACACACACAGTGAAACTGGGATCATCGCACAGTCACACAGTGAGACTGGGATCATCGCACAGCCACATCATCAGAGTGGGATCATCGCACAGTCACACAGTGAGACTGGGAGCATTGCACAGTCACACAGTGAGACTGGGATCATCGCACAGTCACAAAGAGAGACGGGGATCATTGCACAGTCACACAGCAAGATGGGATCATCGCACATTCGTACAGTGAGACTGGTATCATCGCACAGTCAGACAGTGAGATTGGGAACATCGCACAGTCACACAGTGACACTGGGAAAATCGCACAGTCACAAAGTGAGACTGGGATCATGGCACAGTCACACAGTGAGACTGGGAAAATCGAACAGTCACACAGTGAGAATGGGATCATCGCACAGTCACACAGTGAGACTGGGAACATCGCACAGTCACACAGCGACAGTGGGATCGTCGAACAGTTACAGAGCGAGACTGGTATCATCGCACAGTGACACAATTTGACTGTGAACATCGCACAGTCACACATCGAAAATGGGTTAACCACAAAGTCAAACTGTGAGACTGGGATAATCGCACACTCACACAGTGAGTCTGGGATCAGCGCATTGTCACACAGTGAGACTGGGATCATCGCACAGTCACACAGTGAGACTGGGATCGTCACACAGTCACACATTGAAAATGGGATCATCGCACAGTCACAAAGTGAGACTGGGATCATTGCACAGTCACACAGTGAGACTGGGAACATCGCTTAGTCACACAGCGAGACTGGGATCATCGCACAGTCACACAGCGAGACTGGGATCATCAGACAGTCACACAGTGAGACTGGTATCATCAGACACTCACGCAGTGAGACTGGGAAAATCGCGCAGCCACACAGTGAGAGAGGGATCATCGCAGAGTCAGACAGTGAGACTGGGATCAACGCACAACCACATATTGAGACTGTGAACATCGCACAGTCACACATTGAGAATGGGATCTTTGCACTGTCGTACAGTGAGACTGGGATCATCGCACAGTCACACAGTGAGACTGGGATCATCGCACAGTCACACAGTGAGACTGGGATCATCGCACAGTCACACAGTGAGACTGGGATCATCGCACAGACACAGCATCAGAGTGAGATCATCGCATGGTCACACAGTGAGACTGGGAACGTCACACAGCCACACAGTGAGATTGGGATCAGTGCACAGTTATAAAAGTGAGACTGGGATCATCGCACAGCCACACAGCGAGTTTCGGAAAAACGCACAGTCACACAGTGAGACCGGAACATGGCACAGTTACACAGTGAGACTGGGATCATCGCACAGTCACACAGTGAGACTGGGATCAGCGCACTGTAACACAGTATGACTGGGATCATCGCACAGTCACACAGTGAGACTGGGAATATCGCACAGCCACAGAGTCAGATTGGGATCAACGCACAGTCAAGCTGTGAGATGCGTAAATCGCACCATGTCCCAATGAGACCGGAACATTACACAGCCACACCGTGAGACTGGGATCATCGCACAGTCACACAGTGAGACTGGGAGCATCGCACAATCGTACAGTGAGACGGGGATCATCGGACAGTCAGACAGTGAGATTGGGAACATCGCACAGTCACAAAGTGAGACTGGGATCATCGCACAGTCACACAGTGAGACTGGGAACATTGCTTAGTGACACAGCGAGACAGGGATCATCGCACAGTCACACAGTGAGACTGGGATCATCGCACAGTCACACAGTGAGACTGGGATCATCGCACAGTCACACAGTGAGACTGGTATCATCGCACAGTCACACAGTGAGACTGGTATCATCAGGCACTCACGCAGTGAGACTGGGAAAATCGCGCAGCCACACAGTGAGAGAGGGATCATCGCACAGTCACACAGTGAGACTGGGATCAACGCACAACCACATAATGAGACTGTGAACATCGCACAGTCACACATTGAGAATAGGATCATTGCACTGTTGTACAGTGAGACTGGGATCATCGCACAGTCACACAGTGAGACTGGGATCATTGCACAGTCACACAGTGAGACTGGGATCATCGCACAGTCACACAGTGAGTCTGGGATCATCGCACAGCCACAGCATCAGAGTGGGATAATCGCATAGTCACACAGTGAGACTGGGATCATCGCACAGCCACACAGTGTGATTGGGATCAGTGCACAGTTACACAGTGAGACTGGGATCATCGCACAGTCACACAGCGAGTTTCGGAAAAACGCACAGTCACCCAGTGAGACCGGAACATGGCACAGTTACACAGTGAGACTGGGATCATCGCACAGTCACACAGTGAGTCTGGGATCAGCGCACTGTAACACAGTATGACTGGGATCATCGCACAGTTACACAGTGAGACTGGGAATATCGCACAGCCACAGAGTCAGATTGGGATCAACGCACAGTCAAGCTGTGAGATTCGTAAATCGCACCATGTCCCAATGAGACCGGAACATCACACAGCCACACCGTGAGACTGGGATCATCGCAAAGTCACACAGTGAGACTGGGAACATCGCACAGTCACACAGTGAGAGAGGGATCATCGCACATTCACACAGTGAGACTGGGATCAAAGCAAATCCACATATTGAGACTGTGAACATCGCACTGTCACACATTGAGAAAGGGATCATTGCACTGTCATACAGTGAGACTGGGATCATCGCACAGTCACACAGCGAGACTGGGATCATCCCACAGTCACACAGTGAAACAGGGATCATCGCAAAGACACAATGAGACTGGGAAAATTGAATTTTTACACAGCGATACTGGGATCAACGCACAATCACAAGGTGAGACTGGGACCATTGCAGTCACACAATGAGACTGGGATCAGGACACAGTCACACAGTGAGACTGGGTTCATCGCACAGCCACATCATCAGAGTGGGATCATCGCACAGTCACACAGCAAGACTGGGATCATTGCACAATCGTACAGTGAGACTGGGAACATCGCACAGTCACACAGTGAGACTGGGATCATCGCACAGTCACAAAGTGAGACTGGGATCATCGCACAGTCACACAGTGAGATTGGGATCAGTGCACAGTTACACAGTGAGACTGGGATAATCAAACACACACAGTGAAACTGGGATCATCGCACAGTCACACAGTGAGACTGGGATCATCGCACAGCCACATCATCAGAGTGGGATCATCGCACAGTCACACAGTGAGACTGGGAGCATTGCACAGTCACACAGTGAGACTGGGATCATCGCACAGTCACAAAGAGAGACGGGGATCATTGCACAGTCACACAGCAAGATGGGATCATCGCACATTCGTACAGTGAGACTGGTATCATCGCACAGTCAGACAGTGAGATTGGGAACATCGCACAGTCACACAGTGACACTGGGAAAATCGCACAGTCACAAAGTGAGACTGGGATCATGGCACAGTCACACAGTGAGACTGGGAAAATCGAACAGTCACACAGTGAGAATGGGATCATCGCACAGTCACACAGTGAGACTGGGAACATCGCACAGTCACACAGCGACAGTGGGATCGTCGAACAGTTACAGAGCGAGACTGGTATCATCGCACAGTGACACAATTTGACTGTGAACATCGCACAGTCACACATCGAAAATGGGTTAACCACAAAGTCAAACTGTGAGACTGGGATAATCGCACACTCACACAGTGAGTCTGGGATCAGCGCATTGTCACACAGTGAGACTGGGATCATCGCACAGTCACACAGTGAGACTGGGATCGTCACACAGTCACACATTGAAAATGGGATCATCGCACAGTCACAAAGTGAGACTGGGATCATTGCACAGTCACACAGTGAGACTGGGAACATCGCTTAGTCACACAGCGAGACTGGGATCATCGCACAGTCACACAGCGAGACTGGGATCATCACACAGTCACACAGTGAGACTGGTATCATCAGACACTCACGCAGTGAGACTGGGAAAATCGCGCAGCCACACAGTGAGAGAGGGATCATCGCAGAGTCAGACAGTGAGACTGGGATCAACGCACAACCACATATTGAGACTGTGAACATCGCACAGTCACACATTGAGAATGGGATCTTTGCACTGTCGTACAGTGAGACTGGGATCATCGCACAGTCACACAGTGAGACTGGGATCATCGCACAGTCACACAGTGAGACTGGGATCATCGCACAGTCACACAGTGAGACTGGGATCATCGCACAGACACAGCATCAGAGTGAGATCATCGCATGGTCACACAGTGAGACTGGGAACGTCACACAGCCACACAGTGAGATTGGGATCAGTGCACAGTTATAAAAGTGAGACTGGGATCATCGCACAGCCACACAGCGAGTTTCGGAAAAACGCACAGTCACACAGTGAGACCGGAACATGGCACAGTTACACAGTGAGACTGGGATCATCGCACAGTCACACAGTGAGACTGGGATCAGCGCACTGTAACACAGTATGACTGGGATCATCGCGCAGTCACACAGTGAGACTGGGAATATCGCACAGCCACAGAGTCAGATTGGGATCAACGCACAGTCAAGCTGTGAGATGCGTAAATCGCACCATGTCCCAATGAGACCGGAACATTACACAGCCACACCGTGAGACTGGGATCATCGCACAGTCACACAGTGAGACTGGGAGCATCGCACAATCGTACAGTGAGACGGGGATCATCGGACAGTCAGACAGTGAGATTGGGAACATCGCACAGTCACAAAGTGAGACTGGGATCATCGCACAGTCACACAGTGAGACTGGGAACATTGCTTAGTGACACAGCGAGACAGGGATCATCGCACAGTCACACAGTGAGACTGGGATCATCGCACAGTCACACAGTGAGACTGGGATCATCGCACAGTCACACAGTGAGACTGGTATCATCGCACAGTCACACAGTGAGACTGGTATCATCAGGCACTCACGCAGTGAGACTGGGAAAATCGCGCAGCCACACAGTGAGAGAGGGATCATCGCACAGTCACACAGTGAGACTGGGATCAACGCACAACCACATAATGAGACTGTGAACATCGCACAGTCACACATTGAGAATAGGATCATTGCACTGTTGTACAGTGAGACTGGGATCATCGCACAGTCACACAGTGAGACTGGGATCATTGCACAGTCACACAGTGAGACTGGGATCATCGCACAGTCACACAGTGAGTCTGGGATCATCGCACAGCCACAGCATCAGAGTGGGATAATCGCATAGTCACACAGTGAGACTGGGATCATCGCACAGCCACACAGTGTGATTGGGATCAGTGCACAGTTACACAGTGAGACTGGGATCATCGCACAGTCACACAGCGAGTTTCGGAAAAACGCACAGTCACCCAGTGAGACCGGAACATGGCACAGTTATACAGTGAGACTGGGATCATCACACAGTCACACAGTGAGACTCGGACCAGCGCACTGTCACACAGTATGACTGGGATCATCACACAGTTACACAATGAGACTGGGAATATCGCACAGCCACAGTGTCAGATTGGGATCAACGCACAAACAGTGAGATTCGTAAATCGCACCATGTCCCAATGAGACCGGAACATCGCACAGCCACACAGTGAGACTGGGATCATCGCACAGTCACACAGTGAGACTGGGATCAACGCACAGTCACACAGTGAGACTGGGAACATTGCACAGTCACACAGTGAGACTGGGATCATCGCACAGTCACACAGTGAGACTGGGATCAACGCACAGTCACACATTGAGACTGGGATCAACGCACAGTCACACAGTGAGACTGGGAACATCGCACAGTCACACAGTGAGACTGGGAACATCGCACAGTCACACAGTGAGACTTGGATCATCGCACAGCCACAGCATCAGAGTGGGATCATCGCACAGTCACACAGCGAGTTTCGGAAAAACGCACAGTCACCCAGTGACACCGGAACATAACACAGTTACACAGTGAGACTGGGATCATCGCACAGTCACACAGTGAGACTGGGATCAGCGCACTGTAACACAG
This sequence comes from Carcharodon carcharias, assembly GCF_017639515.1. Taxonomy (NCBI): domain Eukaryota; kingdom Metazoa; phylum Chordata; class Chondrichthyes; order Lamniformes; family Lamnidae; genus Carcharodon; species Carcharodon carcharias. The sequence continues at coordinate 198,014,328 of NC_054472.1, forward strand.
TATGTCTGGAATCATCGCACAGTCACACAGTGAGACTGGGAATATCGCACAGCCACAGAGTCAGATTGGGATCAACGCACAGTCAAACTGTGAGATTCGTAAATCGCACCATGTCCCAATGAGACTGGGAGCATCGCACAGCCACACAGTGAGACTGGGATCATCGCACAGTCACACAGTGAGACTGGGAACTTCGCACAGTTACACAGTGAGAGAGGGATCATCACACATTCACACAGTGAGACTGGGAACATCGCACATCCACATATTGAGACTGTGAACATCGCACAGTCACACATTGAGAATGGGATCATTGCACTGTTTTACAGTGAGACTGGGATCAATGCAAAGTCACACAATGAGACTGGGAAAATGGCATCATTGCACTGTCGTACAGCGGTACTGGGATCAACGCACAATCACAAAGTGAGATAGGGAGCAGTGCAGTCACACATTGAAACTGGGATCATGACACAGTCACACAGTGAAACTGGGTTCATCGCACAGCCACATCATCAGAGTGGGATCATCGCACAGTCACACAGTGAGACTGGGAAAATCGTAGAGTCAAACAGTGAGACTGGGATCATCGCACAGTCACAAAGTGAGACTGGGTTCATCGCACAGTCAGACAGTGAGACTGGGAAGATCGAACAGTCACACAGTTAGACTGGGATCATCAGACAGTCACACAGTGAGACTGGGAAAGTCGCACAGTCACACAGTGAGATTGGGAACATCGCACAGTCACACAGTGAGAGAGGGATCATCGCACATTCAAACAGTGAGACTGGGATCAACGCACAACCACATATTGAGACTGTGAACATCGCACAGTCACACAGTCGTACAGTGAGACTGGGATCATCGAACAGTCACACAGTGAGACTGGGATCATCGCACAGCCACAGCATCAGAGTGGGATCATCGCACAGTCACACAGTGAGACTGGGAACATCGCACAGTCACACAGTGAGACTGGGATCATTGCACAGCCACAAATTGAGTCTGGGATCATCGCACAGTCACACAGTGAGACTCAGATTATCGCACAGTCACACAGAGAGACTGGGAACATCGCACAGTCACACAGTGAGACTTGGAAGATCGAACAGTCACACAGTGAGACAGGGATCATCGCACAGTCACACAGTGAGACTGGGAACATCGCACATTCACACAGCAACAGTGTGATCCTCGCACAGTTACAGAGCGAGACTGGTATCATTGCACAGTGAAACAATTTGACTGTGAACATCGCACAGTACACCGTGAGGCCAGGATCATAGCACAGTCACACAGTGAGACTGGGAACATAGTAAAGACACAGTAAGAGTGGCATCATCCCACAGTCACACAGTGAAACTGGGATCATCGCAAAGTCACACAATGAGACTGGGAAAATTGAATTTTTACACGGCGATACTGGGATCAACGCAAAATCACAAGGTGAGACTGGGACCAGTGCAGTCACACATTGAGACCAGGATCATGACACAGTCACACAGTGAGACTGGGAACATCGTAGAGTCAAACTGTGAGACTGGGATCATTGCACAGTCAAGCAGCAAGACTGGGATCATTGCACAATCGTACTGTGAGACTGGGAACATCGCACAGTCAGACAGTGAGAATGGGAAAATTGCACAGTCACAAGGTGAGACTGGGATCATCGGACAGTCACAAAGTGAGACTGGGATCATCGCAAAGTCACACAGTGAGATTGGGATCAGTGCACAGTTATACAGTGAGACTGGGATAATCACACACTAACACAGTGAAACTAGGATCATTGCACATTCACACAGTGAGACTGGGATCATCGCACAGCCACATCTCCAGAGTGGGATCATCGCACAGTCACACAGTGAGACTGGGAGCATCGCACAATCGTACAGTGAGACTGGGATCATCGCACAGTCAGACAGTGATATTGGGAACATCGCACAGTCACACAGTGAGACTGGGATCATCGCACAGTCACAAAGTGTGACTGGGATCATCGCCCAGTCACACAGTGAGACTGGGAACATTGCTTAGTCACACAGCGAGACTGGGATCATCGCACAGTAACACAGCGAGACTGGGATCATCAGACAGTCACACAGAGGGACTGGTATCTTCAGACACTCACACAGTGAGTCTGGGAAAATCGCACAGCCACAAAGTGAGACTGGGAACATCGCACAGTCACACAGTGAGAGAGGGATCATCGCACAGCCACATATTGAGACTGTGAACATCGCACAGTCACACATTGAGAATGGGATCATTGCACTGTTGTACAGTGAGACTGGGATCATCGCACAGTCACACAGTGAGACTGGGATCATCGCACAGCCACAGCATCAGAGTGGGATCATCGCATAGTCACACAGTGAGACTGGGAACCTCACACAGTCATATAGTGAGACTGGGATCATCACACAGCCACACAGTGAGATTGGGATCAGTGCACAGTTACACAGTGAGACTGGGATCATCGCACAGTCACACAGCGAGTTTCGGAAAAACACACAGTCACCCAGAGGGACCGGAACATGGCAAAGTTACACAGTGAGACTGGGATCATCGCACAGTCACACAGTGAGACTGGGATCAGCGCATTGTCACACAGTATGACTGGGATCATCGCACAGTCACACAGTGAGACTGGGAAAATCGCACATCCACACAGTGAGATTGGGATCAATGCACAGTCAAACTGTAAGATTCGTAAATTGCACCATGTCCCAATGAGACCGGAAATTCGCAGAGCCACACAGTGAGACTGGGATCATCGCACAGTCACACAGTGAGACTGGGAGCATCGCACAGTCACACAGTGAGACTGGGATCATCGCACAGTCACAAAGTGAGACGGGGATCATCGCACAGTCACAAAGCAAGACTGGGATCATTGCACAATCATACAGTGTGACTGGGATCATCGCACAGTCAGACAGTGAGATTGTGAATATCGCACAGTCACACAGTGAGGCTGGGATCATCGCACAGTCACAAAGTGAGACTGGGATCATCGCACAGTCACACAGTGAGACTGGGAACACCGCTTAGTCACACAGTGAGACTGGGAAAGTCGCAGTCACACAGAGAGACTGGGAACATCACACAGTCACACAGTGAGACTGGGATCATCGCACATTCACACAGTGAGACTGGGATCAACGCACAACCACATATTGAGACTGTGAACATCGCACAGTCACAAATTGAGAATGGGATCATTGCACTGTTGTACAGTGAGACTGGGATCATCGCACAGTCACACAGTGAGACTGGGATCATCGCACAGTCACACAGCATCAGAGTGGGATCATCGCACAGTCACACAGTGAGTTTGGGATCGTCGCATATTCACACAGTGAGATTGGGATCAACGCACAACCACATATTGAGACTGTGAACATTGCACAGTCACACATTGAGAATGGGATCATTGCACTGTTGTACAGTGAGACTGGGATCATCGCACAATCACACAATGAGACTGGGAACATCGCACAGTCACACAGTGAGCCTGAGATCATCGCACAGTCACATAGTGAGACTGGGATCATCACACAGTCACACAGTGAGATTGGGATCAGGGAACAGTTACACAGTGAGACTGGGATCATCGCACAGTCACATAGTGAGATTGGGTTCACTGCACAGTTACACAGTGAGACTGGGATCATCACACAGACACACACTGAGACTGGGATCATCGCACAATCACCCTGTGAGACTTGGATAATCAGACACTCACACAGTGAGACTGGGATCATCTCACAGTCACACAGTGAGACTGGGATCATCTCACAGTCACACAGTGAGACTGGGATCATCTCACAGTCACACAGTGAGACTGGGATCACCGCACAGCCACATCAAAAGATTGGGATCATCACACAGTCACACAGTGAGTCTCGAATCATCGCAAAGTCACTCAGTGAGACTGGGAACATCGCACAGTCACACAGTAAGACTCGAATCATCGCACAGTCAAACAGTGAGACTGGGATCATACCACAGTCACACAGTGAAACTGGGATCATCGCAAAGTCACACAAGGAGACTGGGAAAATTGAATTTTTACACAGCGATACTGGGATCAACGCACAATCACAAGGTGAGACTTGGACCAGTGCAGTCACACATTGAGACTGGGATCATGACACAGTCACACAGTGAGACTGGGTTCATCGCACAGCCACATCATCAGAGTGGGATCATCGCACAGTCACAAAGTGAGACTGGGATCATCGCACAGTCACACAGCAAGACTGGGATCATTGCACAATCGTACAGTGAGACTGGGAACATCGCACAGTCAGACAGTGAGACTGGGAACATCGCACAGTCACACAGTGAGACTAGAATCATTGCACAGTCACAAAGTGAGACTGGGATCATCGCACAGTCACACAGTGAGATTGGGATCAGTGCACAGTTACACAGTGAGACTGGGATAATCACACACTCACACAGTGAAACTGGGATCATCGCACAGTCACACAGTGAGACTGGGATCATCGCACAGCCACATCATCAGAGTGGGATCATCGCACAGTCACAAAGTGAGACTGGGAGCATCGCACAGTCACACAGTGAGACTGGGATCATCGCACAGTCACAAGGTGAGATGGGGATCATCGCACAGACACACAGCAAGACTGGGATCATCGCACAATCGTACAGTGAGACTGGGATCATCAGAGAGTCACACAGTGAGACTGGTATCATCAGACAGTCACACAGTGAGACTGGGAGCATCAGACAGTAACACAGTGAGACTGGGAGCATCGGACAGTCACACAGTGAGACTGGGATCATCGCACAGTCACAAAGTGAGACGGGGATCATCGCACAGTCACAAAGGAAGACAGGGATCATCGCACAATCATACAGTGAGACTTTGATCATCGCACAGTCATAAAGTGAGATTGGGAACATCGCCCAGTCACACAGTGAGGCTGGGAACATCTTTCAGTCATAAAGTGAGACTGGGATCATCGCAAAGTCACACACTGAGACTGGGAACACCGCTTAATCACACAGCGAGACTGGGATCATCGCACAGTCACACAGCGAGACTGGGATCATCAGAGAGTCTCACAGTTAGACTGGTATCATCAGACAGTCACACAGTTAGACTGGGAAAGTCACACAGTGAGACTGGGAACATCGCACAGTCACACAATGAGAGAGGGATCATCGCACATTCACACAGTGAGACTGGGATCAACGCACAACCACATATTGAGACTGTGAATATCGCACAGTCACACATTGAGAATGGGATCATTGCACTGTCGTACAGTGAGACTGGGATCATCGCACAGTCACACAGTGAGACTGGGATCATCGCACAGTCACACAGTGAGACTGGGATCATTGCACAGCCACACATTCAGTCTGGGATCATCGCACAGTCACACAGTGAGACTCGGATTATCACACAGTCACACAGAGAGAGTGGGTACATCACACAGTCACACAGTGAGACTGGGAAGATCGAACAGTCACACAGTGAGACAGGGGTCATTGCAAAGTCACACAGTGAGACTGGGAACATCGCACAGTCACAAAGTGACACTGGGATCATGGCACAGTCACACAGTGAGACTGGGAAAATCCAACAGTCACACAGTGAGAATGGGAACATCGAACAGTCACACAGTGAGAATGGGAACATCGCACAGTCACACAGCGACAGTGGGATCATCGTACAGTTACAGAGCGAGACTGATATCATCGCAGAGTGACACAATTTGACTGTGAACATCACACAGTCACACATTGAAAATTGGTAATCACAAAGTCAAACTGTGAGACTGGGATAATCGCACAGTCACACAGTGAGTCAGGGATCACCGCACTGTCACATAATGAGACTAGGATCATCGCACAGTCACACAGTGAGACTGGGATCATCACACAGTCACACATTGAGACTGGGATCATGGCACAGTCAAACAGTGAGACTGGGAACATCGCACAGTCAAACTTTGAGACTGGGATCATTGCACAGTTAAACAGTGAGACTGGGATCATCGCACAATGACATAATGAAACTGGGAACACCGTACAGTCACACAGTGAGACTGGGATCATCGCACAGTCAAACAGTGAAACTGGGAACACCGCACAGTCACACAGTGAGACTGGGATCACCGCACAGTCAAACAGTGAGGCTGGGAACATCGCGCAGCCACACAGTGAGACTGGGAACATCGCACAGTCACACAGTGAGAGAGGGATCATCGCACATTCACACAGTGAGACTGCGATCAACGCAAATCCACATATTGAGACTGTGAACATCGCACAGTCACACATTGAGAAAGGGATCATTGCACTGTCATACAGTGAGACTGGGATCATCGCACAGTCACACAGCGAGACTGGGATCATCCCACAGTCACACTGTGAAACAGGGATCATCGCAAAGTCACACAATGAGACTGGGAAAATTGAATTTTTACACAGCGATACTGGGATCAACGCACAATCACAAGGTGAGACTGGGACCATTGCAGTCACACATTGAGACTGGGATCAGGACACAGTCACACAGTGAGACTGGGTTCATCGCACAGCCACATCATCAGAGTGGGATCATCGCACAGTCACACAGCAAGACTGGGATCATTGCACAATCGTACAGTGAGACTGGGAACATCGCACAGTCACACAGTGAGACTGGGATCATCGCACAGTCACAAAGTGAGACTGGGATCATCGCACAGTCACACAGTGAGATTGGGATCAGTGCACAATTACACAGTGAGACTGGGATAATGACACACTCATACAGTGAAACTGGGATCATCGCACAGTCACACAGTGAGACTGGGATCATCGCACAGCCACATCATCAGAGTGGGATCATCGCACAGTCACACAGTGAGACTGGGAGCATTGCACAGTCACACAGTGAGACTGGGATCATCGCACAGTCACAAAGAGAGACGGGGATCATTGCACAGTCACACAGCAAGACTGGGATCATCGCAAAATCGTACAGTGAGACTGGTATCATCGCACAGTCAGACAGTGAGATTGGGAACATCGCACAGTCACACAGTGACACTGGGAAAATCGCACAGTCACAAAGTGAGACTGGGATCATGGCACAGTCACACAGTGAGACTGGGAAAATCGAACAGTCACACAGTGAGAATGGGATCATCGCACAGTCACACTGTGAGACTGGGAACATCGCACAGTCACACAGCGACAGTGGGATCGTCGAACAGTTACAGAGCGAGACTGGTATCATCGCACAGTGACACAATTTGACTGTGAACATCGCACAGTCACACATCGAAAATGGGTTAACCACAAAGTCAAACTGTGAGACTGGGATAATCGCACACTCACACAGTGAGTCTGGGATCAGCGCATTGTCACACAGTGAGACTGGGATCATCGCACAGTCACACAGTGAGACTGGGATCGTCACACAGTCACACATTGAGAATGGGATCATCGCACAGTCACAAAGTGAGACTGGGATCATCGCACAGTCACACAGTGAGACGGGGAACATCGCTTAGTCACACAGCGAGACTGGGATCATCGCACAGTCACACAGCGAGACTGGGATCATCAGACAGTCACACAGTGAGACTGGTATCATCAGACACTCACGCAGTGAGACTGGGAAAATCGCGCAGCCACACAGTGAGAGAGGGATCATCGCACAGTCAGACAGTGAGACTGGGATCAACGCACAACCACATATTGAGACTGTGAACATCGCACAGTCACACATTGAGAATGGGATCATTGCACTGTCGTACAGTGAGACTGGGATCATCTCACAGTCACACAGTGAGACTGAGATCATCGCACAGTCACACAGTGAGACTGGGATCATCGCACAGTCACACAGTGAGACTGGGATCATCGCACAGACACAGCATCAGAGTGGGATCATCGCATGGTCACACAGTGCGACTGGGAATGTCACACAGCCACACAGTGAGATTGGGATCAGTGCACAGTTATAAAAGTGAGACTGGGATCATCGCACAGTCACACAGCGAGTTTCGGAAAAACGCACAGTCACCCAGTGAGACCGGAACATGGCACAGTTACACAGTGAGACTGGGATCATCGCACAGTCACACAGTGAGTCTGGGATCAGCGCACTGTAACACAGTATGACTGGGATCATCGCACAGTTACACAGTGAGACTGGGAATATCGCACAGCCACAGAGTCAGATTGGGATCAACGCACAGTCAAGCTGTGAGATTCGTAAATCGCACCATGTCCCAATGAGACCGGAACATCACACAGCCAAACCGTGAGACTGGGATCATCGCACAGTCACACAGTGAGACTGGGAGCATTGCACAATCGTACAGTGAGACGGGGAACATCGCACAGTCAGACAGTGAGATTGGGAACATCGCACAGTCACACAGTGAGGCTGGGATCATCGCACAGTCACAAAGTGAGACTGGGATCATCGCACAGTCACACAGTGAGAATGGGAACATCGCTTAGTGACACAGCGAGACAGGGATCATCGCACAGTCACACAGTGAGACTGGGATCATCGCACAGTCACACAGTGAGACTGGGATCATCGCACAGTCACACAGTGAGACTGGTATCATCAGGCACTCACACAGTGAGACTGGGAAAATCGCGCAGCCACACAGTGAGACTGGGAACATCGCACAGTCACACAGTGAGAGAGGGATCATCGCACAGTCACACAGTGAGACTGGGATCAACGCACAACCACATAATGAGACTGTGAACATCGCACAGTCACACATTGAGAATAGGATCATTGCACTGTTGTACAGTGAGACTTGGATCATCGCACAGTCACACAGTGAGGCTAGGATCATTGCACAGTCACACAGTGAGACTGGGATCATCGCACAGTCACACAGTGAGTCTGGGATCATCGCACAGCCACAGCATCAGAGTGGGATAATTGCATAGTCACACAGTGAGACTGGGATCATCGCACAGACACACAGTGTGATTGGGATCAGTGCACAGTTACACAGTGAGACTGGGATCATCGCACAGTCACACAGCGAGTTTCGGAAAAACGCACAGTCACCCAGTGAGACCGGAACATGGCACAGTTACACAGTGAGACTGGGATCATCGCACAGTCACACAGTGAGACTCGGACCAGCGCACTGTCACACAGTATGACTGGGATCATCACACAGTTCCACAATGAGACTGGGAATATCGCACAGCCACAGAGTCAGATTGGGATCAACGCACAGTCAAATAGTGAGATTCCTAAATCGCACCATGTCCCAATGAGACCAGAACATCGCACAGCCACACAGTGAGACTGGGATCATCGCACAGTCACACAGTGAGACTGGGATCAACGCACAGTCACACAGTGAGACTGGGATCAACGCACAGTCACACAGTGAGACTGGGAACATCGCACAGTCACACAGTGAGACTGGGATCAACGCACAGTCACACAGTGAGACTGGGAACATCGCACAGTCACACAGTGAGACTGGGAACATCGCACAGTCACACAGTGAGACTTGGATCATCGCACAGCCACAGCATCAGAGTGGGATCATCGCACAGTCACACAGCGAGTTTCGGAAAAACGCACAGTCACCCAGTGAGACCGGAACATAACACAGTTACACAGTGAGACTGGGATCATCGCACAGTCACACAGTGAGACTGGGATCACTGCACTGTAACACAGTATGTCTGGAATCATCGCACAGTCACACAGTGAGACTGGGAATATTGCACAGCCACAGAGTCAGATTGGGATCAACGCACAATCAAACTGTGAGATTCGTAAATCGCAGCATGTCCCAATGAGACCGGAACATCGCACAGCCACACCGTTAGACTGGGATCATCGCACAGTCACACAGTGATACTGGGAGCATTGCACAGCCACACAGTGAGACTGGGATCATCGCACAGTCACACAGTGAGACTGGGAACATCGCACAGTCACACAGTGAGAGAGGGATCATCACACTTTCACACAGTGAGACTGGGAACATCGCACATCCACATATTGAGACTGTGAACATCGCACAGTCACACATTGAGAATGGGATCATGGCATCATTGCACTGTCGTACAGCGGTACTGGGATCAAGGCACAATCACAAAGTGAGACTGGGAGCAGTGCAGTCACACATTGAAACTGGGATCATGACACAGTCACACAGTGAAACTGGGTTCATCGCACAGCCACATCATCAGAGTGGGATCATCGCACAGTCACACAGTGAGACTGGGAAAATCGTAGAGTCAAACATGAGACTGGTATCATCGCACAGTCACAAAGTGAGACTGGGTTCATCGCACAGTCAGACAGTGAGACTGGGAAGATCGAACAGTCACACAGTTAGACTGGGATCATCAGACAGTCACACAGTGAGACTGGGAAAGTCGCACAGTCACACAGTGAGATTGGGAACATCGCACAGTCACACAGTGAGAGAGGGATCATCGCACATTCAAACAGTGAGACTGGGATCAAGGCACAACCACATATTGAGACTGTGAACATCGCACAGTCACACATTGAGAATGGGATCATTGCACTGTCGTACAGTGAGACTGGGATCATCGAACAGTCACACAGTGAGACTGGGATCATCGCACAGCCACAGCATCAGAGTGGGATCATCGCACAGTCACACAGTGAGACTGGGAACATCGCACAGTCACACAGTGAGACTGGGATCATTGCACAGCCACACATTCAGTCTGGGATCATCGCACAGTCACACAGTGAGACTCAGATTATCGCAAAGTCACACAGAGAGACTGGGAACATCGCACAGTCACACAGTGAGACTTGGAAGATCGAACAGTCACACAGTGAGACTGGGATCATCGCACAGTCACATAGTGAGACTGGGAACATCGCACATTCACACAGCAACAGTGTGATCCTCGCACAGTTACAGAGCGAGACTGGTATCATTGCACAGTGAAACAATTTGACTGTGAACATCGCACAGTCACACCGTGAGGCCAGGATCATAGCACAGTCACACAGTAAGACTGGGAACATAGTAAAGACACAGTAAGAGTGGCATCATCCCACAGTCACACAGTGAAACTGGGATCATCGCAAAGTCACACAATGAGACTAGGAAAATTGAATTTTTACACGGCGATACTGGGAACAACGCAAAATCACAAGGTGAGACTGGGACCAGTGCAGTCACACATTGAGACCGGGATCATGACACAGTCACACAGTGAGACTGGGAACATCCTAGAGTCAAACAGTGAGACTGGGATCATCGCACAGTCAAGCAGCAAGACTGGGATCATTGCACAATCGTACAGTGAGACTGGGAACATCGCACAGTCAGACAGTGAGAATGGGAAAATCGCACAGTCACACAGTGAGACTGGGATCATCGGACAGTCACACAGTGAGATTGGGATCAGTGCACAGTTATACAGTGAGACTGGGATCATCGCACAGTCATACAGTGATATTGAGAACATCGCACAGTCACACAGTGAGACTGGGATCATCGCACAGTCACAAAGTGAGACTGGGATCATCACCCAGTCACACAGTGAGACTGGGAACATTACTTAGTCACACAGTGAGACTGGGATCATCGCACAGTAACACAGCGAGACTGGGATCATCAGACAGTCACACAGTGAGACTGGTATCATCAGACACTCACACAGTGAGTCTGGGAAAATCGCACAGCCACACAGTGAGACTGGGAACATCGCACAGTCACACAGTGAGAGAGGGATCATCGCACGGTCACACAGTGAGACTGGGATCAACGCACAACCACATATTGAGACTGTGAACATCGCACAGTCACATATTGAGAATGGGATCATTGCACTGTTGTACAGTGAGACTGGGATCATCGCACAGTCACACAGTGAGACTGGGATCATCGCACAGCCACAGCATCAGAGTGGGATCATCGCATAGTCACACAGTGAGACTGGGAACCTCACACTGTCATATAGTGAGACTGGGATCATCACACAGCCACACAGTGAGATTGGGATCAGTGCACAGTTACACAGTGAGACTGGGATCATCGCACAGTCACACATTGAGAATGGGATCATCGCACAGACATATATTGAGCCTTGGATCATCGCACAGTCACAAAGTGAAAATGGGATCATCGCAATTCAGACAATGAGACTGGGAACAGTGCAGTAACACATTGAGACTGGGATCATGGCACAGTCAAACAGTGAGACTGGGAACATCGCACAGTCAAACTTTGAGACTGGGAACATTGCACAGTTAAACAGTGAGACTGGGATCATCGCACAATCACATAATGAAACTGGGAACACCGCACAGTCACACAGTGAGACTGGGATCACCGCACAGTCAAACCCTGAGGCTGGGAACATCGCGCAGCCACACAGTGAGACTGTGATCATCGCACAGTCACACAGTGAGACTGGGAACATCGCACAGTCACACAGTGAGAGAGGGATCATCGCACATTCACACAGTGAGACTGGGATCATCAGACAGTCACACAGTGAGACTGGTATCATCAGACACTCACGCAGTGAGACTGGGAAAATCGCGCAGCCACACAGTGAGAGAGGGATCATCGCACAGTCAGACAGTGAGACTGGGATCAACGCACAACCACATATTGAGACTGTGAACATCTCACAGTCACACATTGAGAATGGGATCATTGCACTGTCGTACAGTGAGACTGGGATCATCGCACAGTCACACAGTGAGACTGGGATCATCGCACAGTCACACAGTGAGACTGGGATCATCGCACAGTCACACAGTGAGACTGGGATCATCGCACAGACACAGCATCAGAGTGGGATCATCGCATGGTCACACAGTGCGACTGGGAACGTCACACAGCCACAGTGAGATTGGGATCAGTGCACAGTTATAAAAGTGAGACTGGGATCATCGCACAGTCACACAGCGAGTTTCGGAAAAACGCACAGTCACCCAGTGAGACCGGAACATGGCAGAGTTACACAGTGAGACTGGGATCATCGCACAGTCACACAGTGAGACTGGGAACATTGCACCGTCACACAGTGAGACTGGGATCATCGCACAGTAACACAGCGAGACTGGGATCATCGCACAGTCACACAGTGAGACTGGGATCATCGCACAGACACAGCATCAGAGTGGGATCATCGCATGGTCACACAGTGCGACTGGGAACATCACACAGCCACACAGTGAGATTGGGATCAGTGCACAGTTATAAAAGTGAGACTGGGATCATCGCACAGTCACACAGCGAGTTTCGGAAAAACGCACAGTCACCCAGTGAGACCGGAACATGGCACAGTTACACAGTGAGACTGGGATCATCGCACAGTCACACAGTGAGACTGGGATCAGCGCACTGTAACACAGTATGACTGGGATCATCGCACAGTCACACAGTGAGACTGGGAATATCGCACAGCCACAGAGTCAGATTGGGATCAACCCACAGTCAAGCTGTGAGATTCGTAAATCGCACCATGTCCCAATGAGACCGGAACATCACACAGCCACACCGTGAGACTGGGATCATCGCACAGTCACACAGTTAGACTGGGAGCATCGCACAATCGTACAGTGAGACGGGGATCATCGCACAGTCAGACAGTGAGATTGGGAACATCGCACAGTCACAAAGTGAGACTGGGATCATCGCACAGTCACACAGTGAGACTGGGAGCATCGCTTAGTGACACAGCGAGACAGGGATCATCGCACAGTCACACAGTGAGACTGGGATCATCGCACAGTCACACAGTGAGACTGGGATCATCGCACAGTCACACAGTGAGACTGGTATCATCAGACACTCACACAGTGAGACTGGGAAAATCGCACAGCCACACAGTGAGACTGGGAACATCGCACAGTCACACAGTGAGTGAGGGATCATCGCACAGTCACACAGTGAGACTGGGATCAACGCACAACCACATAATGAGACTGTGAACATCGCACAGTCACACATTGAGAATAGAATCATTGCACTGTTGTACAGTGAGACTGGGATCATCGCACAGTCACACAGTGAGACTGGGATCATTGCACAGTCACACAGTGAGACTGGGATCATCGCACAGTCACACAGTGAGTCTGGGATCATCGCACAGCCACAGCATCAGAGTGGGATAATCGCATTGTCACACAGTGAGTCTGGGATCATCGCACAGCCACACAGTGTGATTGGGATCAGTGCACAGTTACACAGTGAGACTGGGATCATCGCACAGTCACACAGCAAGTTTCGGAAAAACGCACAGTCACCCAGTGAGACCGGAACATGGCACAGTTACACAGTGAGACTGGGATCATCGCACAGTCACACAGTGAGACTCGGACCAGCGCACTGTCACACCGTATGACTGGGATCATCACACAGTTGCACAATGAGACTGGGAATATCGCACAGCCACAGAGTCAGATTGGGATCAATGCACAGTCAAACAGTGAGATTCGTAAATCGCACCATGTCCCAATGAGACCGGAACATCGCACAGCCACACAGTATGACTGGGATCATCGCACAGTCACACAGTGAGACTGGGATCAATGCACAGTCACACAATGAGACTGGGAACATTGCACAGTCACACAGTGAGACTGGGATCATCGCACAGTCACACAGTGAGACTGGGATCAACGCACAGTCACACATTGAGACTGGGATCAACGCACAGTCACACAGTGAGACTGGGAACATCGCACAGTCACACAGTGAGACTGGGAACATCGCACAGTCACACAGTGAGACTTGGATCATCGCACAGCCACAGCATCAGAGTGGGATCATCGCACAGTCACACAGCGAGTTTCGGAAAAACGCACAGTCACCCAGTGACACCGGAACATAACACAGTTACACAGTGAGACTGGGATCATTGCACAGTCACACAGTGAGACTGGGATCAGCGCACTGTAACACAGTATGTCTGGAATCATCGCACAGTCACACAGTGAGACTGGGAATATCGCACAGCCACAGAGTCAGATTGTGATCAACGCACAGTCAAACTGTAAGATTCGTAAATTGCACCATGTCCCAATGAGACCGGAACATCGCACAGCCACACCGTGAGACTGGGATCATCGCACAGTCACACAGTGAGACTGGGAGCATCGCACAGCCACACAGTGAGACTGGGATCATCGCACAGTCACACAGTGAGACTGGGAACTTCGCACAGTCACACAGTGAGAGAGGGATCATCACACATTCACACAGTGAGACTGGGAACATCGCACATCCACATATTGAGACTGTGAACATCGCACAGTCACACATTGAGAATGGGATCATTGCACTGTCGTACAGTGAGACTGGGATCAACGCAAAGTCACACAATGAGACTGGGAAAATGGCATCATTGCACTGTCGTACAGCGGTACTGGGATCAACGCACAATCACAAAGTGAGACTGGGAGCAGTGCAGTCACACATTGAAACTGGGATCATGACACAGTCACACAGTGAAACTGGGTTCATCGCACAGCCACATCATCAGAGTGGGATCATCGCACAGTCACACAGTGAGACTGGGAAAATCGTAGAGTCAAACAGTGAGACTGGGATCATCGCACAGTCACAAAGTGAGACTGGGTTCATCGCACAGTCAGACAGTGAGACTGGGAAGATCGAACAGTCACACAGTTAGACTGGGATCATCAGACAGTCACACAGTGAGACTGGGAAAGTCGCACAGTCACACAGTGAGATTGGGAACATCGCACAGTCACACAGTGAGAGAGGGATCATCGCACATTCAAACAGTGAGACTGGGATCAACGCACAACCACATATTGAGACTGTGAACATCGCACAGTCACATATTGAGAATGGGATCATTGCACTGTCGTACAGTGAGACTGGGATCATCGAACAGTCACACAGTGAGACTGGGATCATCGCACAGCCACAGCATCAGAGTGGGATCATCGCACAGTCACACAGTGAGACTGGGATCATTGCACAGCCACACATTCAGTCTGGGATCATCGCACAGTCACACAGTGAGACTCAGATTATCGCACAGTCACACAGAGAGACTGGGAACATCGCACAGTCACACAGTGAGACTTGGAAGATCGAACAGTCACACAGTGAGACTGGGATCATCGCACAGTCACACAGTGAGACTGGGAACATCGCACATTCACAAAGCAACAGTGTGATCCTCGCACAGTTACAGAGCGAGACTGGTATCATTGCACAGTGAAACAATTTGACTGTGAACATCGCACAGTCACACCGTGAGGCCAGGATCATAGCACAGTCACACAGTGAGACTGGGAACATAGTAAAGACACAGTAAGAGTGGCATCATCCCACAGTCACACAGTGAAACTGGGATCATCGCAAAGTCACACAATGAGACTGGGAAAATTGAATTTTTACACGGCGATACTGGGATCAACGCAAAATCACAAGGTGAGACTGGGACCAGTGCAGTCACACATTGAGACCAGGATCATGACACAGTCACACAGTGAGACTGGGAACATCGTAGAGTCAAACTGTGAGACTGGGATCATTGCACAGTCAAGCAGCAAGACTGGGATCATTGCACAATCGTACTGTGAGACTGGGAACATCGCACAGTCAGACAGTGAGAATGGGAAAATCGCACAGTCACACAGTGAGACTGGGATCATCGGACAGTCACAAAGTGAGACTGGGATCATCGCACAGTCACACAGTGAGATTGGGATCAGTGCACAGTTATACAGTGAGACTGGGATAATCACACACTCACACAGTGAAACTGGGATCATTGCACATTCACACAGTGAGACTGGGGTCATCGCACAGCCACATCACCAGAGTGGGATCATCGCACAGTCACACAGTGAGACTGGGAGCATCGCACAATCGTACAGTGAGACTGGGATCATCGCACAGTCAGACAGTGATATTGGGAACATCGCACAGTCACACAGTGAGACTGGGATCATCGCCCAGTCACACAGTGACATTGGGAACATTGCTTAGTCACACAGCGAGACTGGGATCATCGCACAGTAACACAGCGAGACTGGGATCATCAGACAGTCACACAGTGAGACTGGTATCGTCAGACACTCACACAGTGAGTCTGGGAAAATCGCACAGCCACACAGTGAGACTGGGAATATCGCACAGTCACACAGTGAGAGAGGGATCATCGCACAGTCACACAGTGAGACTGGGATCAACGCACAACCACATATTGAGACTGTGAACATCGCACAGTCACACATTGAGAATGGGATCATTGCACTGTTGTACAGTGAGACTGGGATCATCGCACAGTCACACAGTGAGACTGGGATCATCGCACAGCCACAGCATCAGAGTGGGATCATCGCATAGTCACACAGTGAGACTGGGAACCCCACATTGTCATATAGTGAGACTGGGATCATCACACAGCCACACAGTGAGATTGGGATCAGTGCACAGTTACACAGTGAGACTGGGATCATCGCACAGTCACACAGCGAGTTTCGGAAAAACACACAGTCACCCAGAGGGACCGGTACATGGCAAAGTTACACAGTGAGACTGGGATCATCGCACAGTCACACAGTGAAACTGGGATCAGCGCATTGTCACACAGTATCACTGGGATCATGGCACAGTCACACAGTGAGACTGTGAACATCACACATCCACACAGTGAGATTGGGATCAATGCACAGTCCAAGTGTGAGATTCGTAAATTGCACCATGTCCCAATGAGACCAGAAATTCGCACAGCCACACAGTGAGACTGGGATCATCGCACAGTCACACAGTGAGACTGGGAGCATCGCACAGTCACACAGTGAGACTGGGATCATCGCACAGTCACAAAGTGAGATGGGGATCATCGCACAGTCACAAAGCAAGACTGGGATCATTGCACAATCATACAGTGTGACTGGGATCATCGCACAGTCAGACAGTGAGATTGGGAATATCGCACAGTCACACAGTGAGGCTGGGATCATCGCACAGTCACAAAGTGAGACTGGGATCATCGCACAGTCACACAGTGAGACTGGGAACACCGCTTAGTCACACAGCGAGACTGGGATCATCGCAAAGTCACACAGCGAGACTGGGATCATCAGACAGTCACACAGTGAGACTGGTATCATCAGACAGTCACACAGTGAGACTGGGAAAGTCGCAGTCACACAGAGAGACTGGGAACATCACACAGCCACACAGTGAGACTGGGATCATCGCACATTCACACAGTGAGACTGGGATCAACGCACAACCACATATTGAGACTGTGAACATCGCACAGTCACAAATTGAGAATGGGATCATTGCACTGTTGTACAGTGAGACTGGGATCATCGCACAGTCACACAGTGAGACTGGGATCATCGCACAGTCACACAGCATCAGAGTGGGATCATCGCACAGTCACACAGTGAGTTTGGGATCGTCGCACATTCACACAGTGAGACTGGGATCAACGCACAACCACATATTGAGACTGTGAACATCGCACAGTCACACATTGAGAATGGGATCATTGCACTGTTGTACAGTGAGACTGGGATCATCGCACAGACACACACTGAGACTGGGATCATCGCACAATCACACACTCAGACTTGGATAATCACACACTCACACAGTGAGACTGGGATCATCTCACAGTCACACAGTGAGACTGGGATCACCGCACAGCCACATCAACAGATTGGGATCATCACACAGTCACACAGTGAGTCTCGAATCATCGCAAAGTCACTCAGTGAGTCTGGGAACATCGCACAGTCACACAGTAAGACTCGAATCATCGCACAGTCACACAGTGAGACTGGGATCATCCCACAGTCACACAGTGAAACTGGGATCATCGCAAAGTCACACAAGGAGACTGGGAAAATTGAATTTTTACACAGCGATACTGGGATCAACGCACAATCACAAAGTGAGACTTCGACCAGTGCAGTCACACATTGAGACTGGGATCATGACACAGTCACACAGTGAGACTGGGTTCATCACACAGCCACATCATCAGAGTGGGATCATCGCACAGTCACAAAGTGAGACTGGGATCATCGCACAGTCACACAGCAAGACTGGGATCATTGCACAATCGTACAGTGAGACTGGGAACATCGGACAGTCAGACAGTGAGACTGGGAACATCGCACAGTCACACAGTGAGACTAGGATCATTGCACAGTCACAAAGTGAGACTGGGATCATCGCACAGTCACACAGTGAGATTGGGATCAGTGCACAGTCACACAGTGAGACTGGGAAAGTCGCACAGTCACACAGTGAGATTGGGAACATCGCACAGTCACACAGTGAGAGAGGGATCATCGCACATTCAAACAGTGAGACTGGGATCAAGGCACAACCACATATTGAGACTGTGAACATCGCACAGTCACACATTGAGAATGGGATCATTGCACTGTCGTACAGTGAGACTGGGATCATCGAACAGTCACACAGTGAGACTGGGATCATCGCACAGCCACAGCATCAGAGTGGGATCATCGCACAGTCACACAGTGAGACTGGGAACATCGCACAGTCACACAGTGAGACTGGGATCATTGCACAGCCACACATTCAGTCTGGGATCATCGCACAGTCACACAGTGAGACTCAGATTATCGCAAAGTCACACAGAGAGACTGGGAACATCGCACAGTCACACAGTGAGACTTGGAAGATCAAACAGTCACACAGTGAGACTGGGATCATCGCACAGTCACATAGTGAGACTGGGAACATCGCACATTCACACAGCAACAGTGTGATCCTCGCACAGTTACAGAGCGAGACTGGTATCATTGCACAGTGAAACAATTTGACTGTGAACATCGCACAGTCACACCGTGAGGCCAGGATCATAGCACAGTCACACAGTAAGACTGGGAACATAGTAAAGACACAGTAAGAGTGGCATCATCCCACAGTCACACAGTGAAACTGGGATCATCGCAAAGTCACACAATGAGACTGGGAAAATTGAATTTTTACACGGCGATACTGGGAACAACGCAAAATCACAAGGTGAGACTGGGACCAGTGCAGTCACACATTGAGACCGGGATCATGACACAGTCACACAGTGAGACTGGGAACATCCTAGAGTCAAACAGTGAGACTGGGATCATCGCACAGTCAAGCAGCAAGACTGGGATCATTGCACAATCGTACAGTGAGACTGGGAACATCGCACAGTCAGACAGTGAGAATGGGAAAATCGCACAGTCACACAGTGAGACTGGGATCATCGGACAGTCACAAAGTGAGACTGGGATCATCGCACAGTCACACAGTGAGATTGGGATCAGTGCACAGTTATACAGTGAGACTGGGATCATCGCACAGTCATACAGTGATATTGAGAACATCGCACAGTCACTCAGTGAGACTGGGATCATCGCACAGTCACAAAGTGAGACTGGGATCATCGCCCAGTCACACAGTGAGACTGGGAACATTGCTTAGTCACACAGTGAGACTGGGATCATCGCACAGTCACACAGCGAGACTGGGATCATCAGACAGTCACACAGTGAGACTGGTATCATCAGACACTCACACAGTGAGTCTGGGAAAATCGCACAGCCACACAGTGAGACTGGGAACATCGCACAGTCACACAGTGAGAAAGGGATCATCGCACAGTCACACAGTGAGACTGGGATCAACGCACAACCACATATTGAGACTGTGAACATCGCACAGTCACACATTGAGAATGGGATCATTGCACTGTTGTACAGTGAGACTGGGATCATCGCACAGTCACACAGTGAGACTGGGATCATCGCACAGCCACAGCATCAGAGTGGGATCATCGCATAGTCACACAGTGAGACTGGGAACCTCACACAGTCATATAGTGAGACTGGGATCATCACACAGCCACACAGTGAGATTGGGATCAGTGCACAGTTACACAGTGAGACTGGGATCATCGCACAGTCACACATTGAGAATGGGATCATCGCACAGACATATATTGAGCCTTGGATCATCGCACAGTCACAAAGTGAAAATGGGATCATCGCAATTCAGACAATGAGACTGGGAACAGTGCAGTAACACATTGAGACTGGGATCATGGCACAGTCAAACAGTGAGACTGGGAACATCGCACAGTCAAACTTTGAGACTGGGAACATTGCACAGTTAAACAGTGAGACTGGGATCATCGCACAATCACATAATGAAACTGGGAACACCGCACAGTCACACAGTGAGACTGGGATCACCGCACAGTCAAACCGTGAGGCTGGGAACATCGCGCAGCCACACAGTGAGACTGTGATCATCGCACAGTCACACAGTGAGACTGGGAACATCGCACAGTTACACAGTGAGAGAGGGATCATCGCACATTCACACAGTGAGACTGGGATCATCAGACAGTCACACAGTGAGACTGGTATCATCAGACACTCACGCAGTGAGACTGGGAAAATCGCGCAGCCACACAGTGAGAGAGGGATCATCGCACAGTCAGACAGTGAGACTGGGATCAACGCACAACCACATATTGAGACTGTGAACATCTCACAGTCACACATTGAGAATGGGATCATTGCACTGTCGTACAGTGAGACTGGGATCATCGCACAGTCACACAGTGAGACTGGGATCATCGCACAGACACAGCATCAGAGTGGGATCATCGCATGGTCACACAGTGCGACTGGGAATGTCACACAGCCACACAGTGAGATTGGGATCAGTGCACAGTTATAAAAGTGAGACTGGGATCATCGCACAGTCACACAGCGAGTTTCGGAAAAACGCACAGTCACACAGTGAGACCGGAACATGGCACAGTCACACAGTGAGACTGGGATCATCGCACAGTAACACAGTGAGACTGGGATCATCGCACAGACACAGCATTAGAGTGGCATCATCGCATGGTCACACAGTGCGACTGGGAACGTCACACAGCCACACAGTGAGATTGGGATCAGTGCACAGTTATAAAAGTGAGACTGGGATCATCGCACAGTCACACAGCGAGTTTCGGAAAAACGCACAGTCACCCAGTGAGACCGGAACATGGCACAGTTACACAGTGAGACTGGGATCATCGCACAGTCACACAGTGAGACTGGGATCAGCGCACCGTAACACAGTATGACTGGGATCATCGCACAGTCACACAGTGAGACTGGGAATATCGCACAGCCACAGAGTCAGATTGGGATCAACCCACAGTCAAGCTGTGAGATTCGTAAATCGCACCATGTCCCAATGAGACCGGAACATCACACAGCCACACCGTGAGACTGGGATCATCGCACAGTCACACAGTGAGACTGGGAGCATCGCACAATCATACAGTGAGACGGGGATCATCGCACAGTCAGACAGTGAGATTGGGAACATCGCACAGTCACACAGTGAGGCTGGGATCATCGCACAGTCACACAGTGAGATTGGGATCAGTGCACAGTTATACAGTGAGACTGGGATCATCGCACAGTCATACAGTGATATTGAGAACATCGCACAGTCACACAGTGAGACTGGGATCATCGCACAGTCACAAAGTGAGACTGGGATCATCACCCAGTCACACAGTGAGACTGGGAACATTGCTTAGTCACACAGCGAGACTGGGATCATCGCACAGTAACACAGCGAGACTGGGATCATCAGACAGTCACACAGTGAGACTGGTATCATCAGACACTCACACAGTGAGTCTGGGAAAATCGCACAGCCACACAGTGAGACTGGGAACATCGCACAGTCACACAGTGAGAAAGGGATCATCGCACAGTCACACAGTGAGACTGGGATCAACGCACAACCACATATTGAGACTGTGAACATCGCACAGTCACACATTGAGAATGGGATCATTGCACTGTTGTACAGTGAGACTGGGATCATCGCACAGTCACACAGTGAGACTGGGATCATCGCACAGCCACAGCATCAGAGTGGGATCATCGCATAGTCACACAGTGAGACTGGGAACCTCACACTGTCATATAGTGAGACTGGGATCATCACACAGCCACACAGTGAGATTGGGATCAGTGCACAGTTACACAGTGAGACTGGGATCATCGCACAGTCACACATTGAGAATGGGATCATCGCACAGACATATATTGAGCCTTGGATCATCGCACAGTCACAAAGTGAAAATGTGTTCATCGCAATTCAGACAATGAGACTGGGAACAGTGCAGTAACACATTGAGACTGGGATCATGGCACAGTCAAACAGTGAGACTGGGAACATCGCACAGTCAAACTTTGAGACTGGGAACATTGCACAGTTAAACAGTGAGACTGGGATCATCGCACAATCACATAATGAAACTGGGAACACCGCACAGTCACACAGTGAGACTGGGATCACCGCACAGTCAAACCGTGAGGCTGGGAACATCGCGCAGCCACACAGTGAGACTGTGATCATCGCACAGTCACACAGTGAGACTGGGAACATCGCACAGTCACACAGTGAGAGAGGGATCATCGCACATTCACACAGTGAGACTGGGATCATCAGACAGTCACACAGTGAGACTGGTATCATCAGACACTCACGCAGTGAGACTGGGAAAATCGCGCAGCCACACAGTGAGAGAGGGATCATCGCACAGTCAGACAGTGAGACTGGGATCAACGCACAACCACATATTGAGACTGTGAACATCTCACAGTCACACATTGAGAATGGGATCATTGCACTGTCGTACAGTGAGACTGGGATCATCGCACAGTCACATAGTGAGACTGGGATCATCGCACAGTCACACAGTGAGACTGGGATCATCGCACAGTCACACAGTGAGTCTGGGATCATCGCACAGACACAGCATCAGAGTGGGATCATCGCATGGTCACACAGTGCGACTGGGAACGTCACACAGCCACACAGTGAGATTGGGATCTGTGCACAGTTATAAAAGTGACACTGGGATCATCGCACAGTCACACAGCGAGTTTCGGAAAAATGCACAGTCACCCAGTGAGACCGGAACATGGCACAGTTACACAGTGAGACTGGGATCATCGCACAGTCACACAGTGAGACTGGGATCAGTGCACCGTAACACAGTATGACTGGGATCATCGCACAGTCACACAGTGAGACTGGGAATATCGCACAGCCACAGAGTCAGATTGGGATCAACCCACAGTCAAGCTGTGAGATTCGTAAATCGCACAATGTCCCAATGAGACCGGAACATCACACAGCCACACCGTGAGACTGGGATCATCGCACAGTCACACAGTGAGACTGGGAGCATCGCACAATCATACAGTGAGACGGGGATCATCGCACAGTCAGACAGTGAGATTGGGAACATCGCACAGTCACACAGTGAGGCTGGGATCATCGCACAGTCACAAAGTGAGACTGGGATCATCGCACAGTCACACAGTGAGACTGGGAACATCACTTAGTGACACAGCGAGACAGGGATCATCGCACAGTCACAGAGTGAGACTGGGATCATCGCACAGTCACACAGTGAGACTGGGATCATCGCACAGTCACACAGTGAGACTGGTATCATCAGACACTCACACAGTGAGACTGGGAAAATCGCGCAGCCACACAGTGAGACTGGGAACATCGCACAGTCACACAGTGAGAGAGGGATCATCGCACAGTCACACAGTGAGACTGGGATCAACGCACAACCACATAATGAGACTGGAATCATCGCACAGTCACACAGTGAGTCTGGGTTCATCGCACAGCCACAGCATCAGTGTGGGATAATCGCATAGTCACACAGTGAGTCTGGGATCATCGCACAGCCACACAGTGTGATTGGGATCAGTGCACAGTTACACAGTGAGACTGGGATCATCGCACAGTCACACAGCGAGTTTCGGAAAAACGCACAGTCACCCAGTGAGACCGGAACATGGCACAGTTACACAGTGAGACTGGGATCATCGCACAGTCACACAGTGAGACTCGGACCAGCGCACAGTCACACAGTATGACTGGGATCATCACACAGTTACACAATGAGACTGGGAATATCGCGCAGCCACAGAGTCAGATTGGGATCAACGCATAGTCAAACAGTGAGATTCGTAAATCGCACCATGTCCCAATGAGACCGGAACATCGCACAGCCACACAGTGAGACTGGGATCATCGCACAGTCACACAGTGAAACTGGGATCAACGCAGAGTCACACAGTGAGACTGGGAACATTGCACAGTCACACAGTGAGACTGGGATCATCGCACAGTCACACAGTGAGACTGGGATCATCGCACAGTCACACAGTGAGACTGGGATCATCGCACAGACACAGCATCAGAGTGGGATCATCGCATGGTCACACAGTGCGACTGGGAACATCACACAGCCACACAGTGAGATTGGGATCAGTGCACAGTTATAAAAGTGAGACTGGGATCATCGCACAGTCACACAGCGAGTTTCGGAAAAACGCACAGTCACCCAGTGAGACCGGAACATGGCACAGTTACACAGTGAGACTGGGATCATCGCACAGTCACACAGTGAGACTGGGATCAGCGCACTGTAACACAGTATGACTGGGATCATCGCACAGTCACACAGTGAGACTGGGAATATCGCACAGCCACAGAGTCAGATTGGGATCAACCCACAATCAAGCTGTGAGATTCGTAAATCGCACCATGTCCCAATGAGACCGGAACATCACACAGCCACACCGTGAGACTGGGATCATCGCACAGTCACACAGTTAGACTGGGAGCATCGCACAATCGTACAGTGAGACGGGGATCATCGCACAGTCAGACAGTGAGATTGGGAACATCGCACAGTCACAAAGTGAGACTGGGATCATCGCACAGTCACACAGTGAGACTGGGAACATCGCTTAGTGACACAGCGAGACAGGGATCATCGCACAGTCACACAGTGAGACTGGGATCATCGCACAGTCACACAGTGAGACTGGGATCATCGCACAGTCACACAGTGAGACTGGTATCATCAGACACTCACACAGTGAGACTGGGAAAATTGCGCAGCCACACATTGAGACTGGGAACATCGCACAGTCACACAGTGAGTGAGGGATCATCGCACAGTCACACTGTGAGACTGGGATCAACGCACAACCACATAATGAGACTGTGAACATCGCACAGTCACACATTGAGAATAGAATCATTGCACTGTTGTACAGTGAGACTGGGATCATCGCACAGTCACACAGTGAGACTGGGATCATTGCACAGTCACACAGTGAGACTGGGATCATCGCACAGTCACACAGTGAGTCTGGGATCATCGCACAGCCACAGCATCAGAGTGGGATAATCGCATTGTCACACCGTGAGTCTGGGATCATCGCACAGCCACACAGTGTGATTGGGATCAGTGCACAGTTACACAGTGAGACTGGGATCATCGCACAGTCACACAGTGAGTCTGGGTTCATCGCACAGCCACAGCATCAGTGTGGGATAATCGCATAGTCACACAGTGAGACTGGGATCATCGCACAGCCACACAGTGTGATTGGGATCAGTGCACAGTTACACAGTGAGACTGGGATCATCGCACAGTCACACAGCGATTTTCGGAAAAACGCACAGTCACCCAGTGAGACCGGAACATGGCACAGTTACACAGTGAGACTGGGATCATCGCACAGTCACACAGTGAGACTCGGACCAGCGCACTGTCACACAGTATGACTGGGATCATCACACAGTTACACAATGAGACTGGGAATATCGCACAGCCACAGAGTCAGATTGGGATCAACGCATAGTCAAACAGTGAGATTCGTAAATCGCACCATGTCCCAATGAAACCGGAACATTGCACAGCCACACAGTGAGACTGGGATCATCGCACAGTCACACAGTGAAACTGGGATCAACGCAGAGTCACACAGTGAGACTGGGAACATTGCACAGTCACACAGTGAGACTGGGATCATCGCACAGTCACACAGTGAGACTGGGATCATCGCACAGTCACACAGTGAGACTGGGATCATCGCACAGACACAGCATCAGAGTGGGATCATCGCATGGTCACACAGTGCGACTGGGAACATCACACAGCCACACAGTGAGATTGGGATCAGTGCACAGTTATAAAAGTGAGACTGGGATCATCGCACAGTCACACAGCGAGTTTCGGAAAAACGCACAGTCACCCAGTGAGACCGGAACATGGCACAGTTACACAGTGAGACTGGGATCATCGCACAGTCACACAGTGAGACTGGGATCAGCGCACTGTAACACAGTATGACTGGGATCATCGCACAGTCACACAGTGAGACTGGGAATATCGCACAGCCACAGAGTCAGATTGGGATCAACCCACAGTCAAGCTGTGAGATTCGTAAATCGCACCATGTCCCAATGAGACCGGAACATCACACAGCCACACCGTGAGACTGGGATCATCGCACAGTCACACAGTTAGACTGGGAGCATCGCACAATCGTACAGTGAGACGGGGATCATCGCACAGTCAGACAGTGAGATTGGGAACATCGCACAGTCACAAAGTGAGACTGGGATCATCGCACAGTCACACAGTGAGACTGGGAACATCGCTTAGTGACACATCGAGACAGGGATCATCGCACAGTCACACAGTGAGACTGGGATCATCGCACAGTCACACAGTGAGACTGGGATCATCGCACAGTCACACAGTGAGACTGGTATCATCAGACACTCACACAGTGAGACTGGGAAAATCGCACAGCCACACAGTGAGACTGGGAACATCGCACAGTCACACAGTGAGTGAGGGATCATCGCACAGTCACACAGTGAGACTGGGATCAACGCACAACCACATAATGAGACTGTGAACATCGCACAGTCACACATTGAGAATAGAATCATTGCACTGTTGTACAGTGAGACTGGGATCATCGCACAGTCACACAGTGAGACTGGGATCATTGCACAGTCACACAGTGAGACTGGGATCATCGCACAGTCACACCGTGAGTCTGGGATCATCGCACAGCCACACAGTGTGATTGGGATCAGTGCACAGTTACACAGTGAGACTGGGATCATCGCACAGTCACACAGCGAGTTTCGGAAAAACGCACAGTCACCCAGTGAGACCGGAACATGGCACAGTTACACAGTGAGACTGGGATCATCGCACAGTCACACAGTAAGACTCGGACCAGCGCACTGTCACACCGTATGACTGGGATCATCACACAGTTGCACAATGAGACTGGGAATATCGCACAGCCACAGAGTCAGATTGGGATCAATGCACAGTCAAACAGTGAGATTCGTAAATCGCACCATGTCCCAATGAGACCGGAACATCGCACAGCCACACAGTGTGACTGGGATCATCGCACAGTCACACAGTGAGACTGGGATCAATGCACAGTCACACAGTGAGACTGGGAACATTGCACAGTCACACAGTGAGACTGGGATCATCGCACAGTCACACAGTGAGACTGGGATCATCGCACAGACACAGCATCAGAGTGGGATCATCGCATGGTCACACAGTGCGACTGGGAACGTCACACAGCCACACAGTGAGATTGGGATCAGTGCACAGTTATAAAAGTGAGACTGGGATCATCGCACAGTCACACAGCGAGTTTCGGAAAAACGCACAGTCACCCAGTGAGACCGGAACATGGCACAGTTACACAGTGAGACTGGGATCATCGCACAGTCACACAGTGAGACTGGGATCAGTGCACCGTAACACAGTATGACTGGGATCATCGCACAGTCACACAGTGAGACTGGGAATATCGCACAGCCACAGAGTCAGATTGGGATCAACCCACAGTCAAGCTGTGAGATTCGTAAATCGCACCATGTCCCAATGAGACCGGAACATCACACAGCCACACCGTGAGACTGGGATCATCGCACAGTCACACAGTGAGACTGGGAGCATCGCACAATCATACAGTGAGACGGGGATCATCGCACAGTCAGACAGTGAGATTGGGAACATCGCACAGTCACACAGTGAGGCTGGGATCATCGCACAGTCACAAAGTGAGACTGGGATCATCGCACAGTCACACAGTGAGACTGGGAACATCGCTTAGTGACACAGCGAGACAGGGATCATCGCACAGTCACACAGTGAGACTGGGATCATCGCACAGTCACACAGTGAGACTGGGATCATCGCACAGTCACACAGTGAGACTGGTATCATCAGACACTCACACAGTGAGACTGGGAAAATCGCGCAGCCACACAGTGAGACTGGGAACATCGCACAGTCACACAGTGAGAGAGGGATCATCGCACAGTCACACAGTGAGACTGGGATCAACGCACAACCACATAATGAGACTGTGAACATCGCACAGTCACACATTGAGAATAGGATCATTGCACTGTTGTACAGTGAGACTGGGATCATCGCACAGTCACACAGTGAGACTGGGATCATTGCACAGTCAC
Organism: Carcharodon carcharias; assembly: GCF_017639515.1. Classification (NCBI taxonomy): domain Eukaryota; kingdom Metazoa; phylum Chordata; class Chondrichthyes; order Lamniformes; family Lamnidae; genus Carcharodon; species Carcharodon carcharias. The sequence continues at coordinate 198,043,754 of NC_054472.1, forward strand.
ACAGTGAGACTGGGATCATCGCACAGTCACACAGTGAGTCTGGGATCATCGCACAGCCACAGCATCAGAGTGGGATAATCGCATAGTAACACAGTGAGACTGGGATCATCGCACAGCCACACAGTGAGACTGGGATCATCGCACAGTCACACCGTGAGTCTGGGATCATCGCACAGCCACACAGTGTGATTGGGATCAGTGCACAGTTACACAGTGAGACTGGGATCATCGCACAGTCACACAGCGAGTTTCGGAAAAATGCACAGTCACCCAGTGAGACCGGAACATGGCACAGTTACACAGTGAGACTGGGATCATCGCACAGTCACACAGTGAGACTCGGACCAGCGCACTGTCACACCGTATGACTGGGATCATCACACAGTTGCACAATGAGACTGGGAATATCGCACAGCCACAGAGTCAGATTGGGATCAATGCACAGTCAAACAGTGAGATTCGTAAATCGCACCATGTCCCAATGAGACCGGAACATCGCACAGCCACACAGTGTGACTGGGATCATCGCACAGTCACACAGTGAGACTGGGATCAATGCACAGTCACACAGTGAGACTGGGAACATTGCACAGTCACACAGTGAGACTGGGATCATCGCACAGTCACACAGTGAGACTGGGATCAACGCACAGTCACACATTGAGACTGGGATCAACGCACAGTCACACAGTGAGACTGGGAACATCGCACAGTCACACAGTGAGATTGGGATCAGTGCACAGTTACACAGTGAGACTGGGATCATCGCACAGTCACACATTGAGAATGGGATCATCGCACAGACATACATTGAGACTGGGATCATCGCACAGTCACAAAGTGAAAATGGGATCATCGCAATTCAGACAATGAGACTGGGAACAGTGCAGTAACACATTGAGACTGGGATCATGGCACAGTCAAACAGTGAGACTGGGAACATCGCACAGTCAAACTTTGAGACTGGGAACATTGCACAGTTAAACAGTGAGACTGGGATCATCGCACAATCACATAATGAAACTGGGAACACCGCACAGTCACACAGTGAGACTGGGATCACCGCACAGTCAAACCGTGAGGCTGGGAACATCGCGCAGCCACACAGTGAGACTGTGATCATCGCACAGTCACACAGTGAGACTGGGAACATCGCACAGTCACACAGTGAGAGAGGGATCATCGCACATTCACACAGTGAGACTGGGATCATCAGACATTCACACAGTGAGACTGGTATCATCAGACACTCACGCAGTGAGACTGGGAAAATCGCGCAGCCACACAGTGAGAGAGGGATCATCGCACAGTCAGACAGTGAGACTGGGATCAACGCACAACCACATATTGAGACTGTGAACATCTCACAGTCACACATTGAGAATGGGATCATTGCACTGTCGTACAGTGAGACTGGGATCATCGCACAGTCACACAGTGAGACTGGGATCATCGCACAGTCACACAGTGAGACTGGGATCATCGCACAGTCACACAGTGAGACTGGGATCATCGCACAGACACAGCATCAGAGTGGGATCATCGCATGGTCACACAGTGCGACTGGGAACGTCACACAGCCACACAGTGAGATTGGGATCAGTGCACAGTTATAAAAGTGAGACTGGGATCATCGCACAGTCACACAGCGAGTTTCGGAAAAACGCACAGTCACCCAGTGAGACCGGAACATGGCACAGTTACACAGTGAGACTGGGATCATCGCACAGTCACACAGTGAGACTGGGATCAGTGCACCGTAACACAGTATGACTGGGATCATCGCACAGTCACACAGTGAGACTGGGAATATCGCACAGCCACAGAGTCAGATTGGGATCAACCCACAGTCAAGCTGTGAGATTCGTAAATCGCACAATGTCCCAATGAGACCGGAACATCACACAGCCACACCGTGAGACTGGGATCATCGCACAGTCACACAGTGAGACTGGGAGCATCGCACAATCATACAGTGAGACGGGGATCATCGCACAGTCAGACAGTGAGATTGGGAACATCGCACAGTCACACAGTGAGGCTGGGATCATCGCACAGTCACAAAGTGAGACTGGGATCATCGCACAGTCACACAGTGAGACTGGGAACATTGCTTAGTGACACAGCGAGACAGGGATCATCGCACAGTCACAGAGTGAGACTGGGATCATCGCACAGTCACACAGTGAGACTGGGATCATCGCACAGTCACACAGTGAGACTGGTATCATCAGACACTCACACAGTGAGACTGGGAAAATCGCGCAGCCACACAGTGAGACTGGGAACATCGCACAGTCACACAGTGAGAGAGGGATCATCGCACAGTCACACAGTGAGACTGGGATCAACGCACAACCACATAATGAGACTGTGAACATCGCACAGTCACACATTGAGAATAGGATCATTGCACTGTTGTACAGTGAGACTGGGATCATCGCACAGTCACACAGTGAGAGTGGGATCATTGCACATTCACACAGTGAGACTGGGATCATCGCACAGTCACACAGTGAGTCTGGGATCATCGCACAGCCACAGCATCAGAGTGGGATAATCGCATAGTCACACAGTGAGACTGGGATCATCGCACAGCCACACAGTGTGATTGGGATCAGTGCACAGTTACACAGTGAGACTGGGATCATCGCACAGTCACACAGCGAGTTTCGGAAAAATGCACAGTCACCCAGTGAGACCGGAACATGGCACAGTTACACAGTGAGACTGGGATCATCGCACAGTCACAGAGTGAGACTCGGACCAGCGCACTGTCACACAGTATGACTGGGATCATCACACAGTTACACAATGAGACTGGGAATATCGCACAGCCACAGAGTCAGATTGGGATCAACGCATAGTCAAACAGTGAGATTCGTAAATCGCACCATGTCCCAATGAGACCGGAACATCGCACAGCCACAAGTGAGACTGGGATCATCGCACAGTCACACAGTGAAACTGGGATCAACGCAGAGTCACACAGTGAGACTGGGAACATTGCACAGTCACACAGTGAGACTGGGATCATCGCACAGTCACACAGTGAGACTGGGATCATCGCACAGTCACACAGTGAGACTGGGATCATCGCACAGACACAGCATCAGAGTGGGATCATCGCATGGTCACACAGTGCGACTGGGAACATCACACAGCCACACAGTGAGATTGGGATCAGTGCACAGTTATAAAAGTGAGACTGGGATCATCGCACAGTCACACAGCGAGTTTCGGAAAAACGCACAGTCACCCAGTGAGACCGGAACATGGCACAGTTACACAGTGAGACTGGGATCATCGCACAGTCACACAGTGAGACTGGGATCAGCGCACTGTAACACAGTATGACTGGGATCATCGCACAGTCACACAGTGAGACTGGGAATATCGCACAGCCACAGAGTCAGATTGGGATCAACCCACAGTCAAGCTGTGAGATTCGTAAATCGCACCATGTCCCAATGAGACCGGAACATCACACAGCCACACCGTGAGACTGGGATCATCGCACAGTCACACAGTTAGACTGGGAGCATCGCACAATCGTACAGTGAGACGGGGATCATCGCACAGTCAGACAGTGAGATTGGGAACATCGCACAGTCACAAAGTGAGACTGGGATCATCGCACAGTCACACAGTGAGACTGGGAACATCGCTTAGTGACACAGCGAGACAGGGATCATCGCACAGTCACACAGTGAGACTGGGATCATCGCACAGTCACACAGTGAGACTGGGATCATCGCACAGTCACACAGTGAGACTGGTATCATCAGACACTCACACAGTGAGACTGGGAAAATCGCACAGCCACACAGTGAGACTGGGAACATCGCACAGTCACACAGTGAGTGAGGGATCATCGCACAGTCACACAGTGAGACTGGGATCAACGCACAACCACATAATGAGACTGTGAACATCGCACAGTCACACATTGAGAATGGGATCATTGCACTGTCGTACAGTGAGACTGGGATCATCGCACAGTCACACAGTGAGACTGGGATCATTGCACAGTCACACAGTGAGACTGGGATCATCGCACAGTCACACAGTGAGTCTGGGATCATCGCACAGCCACAGCATCAGAGTTGGATAATCGCATTGTCACACAGTGAGTCTGGGATCATCGCACAGCCACACAGTGTGATTGGGATCAGTGCACAGTTACACAGTGAGACTGGGATCATCGCACAGTCACACAGCGAGTTTCGGAAAAACGCACAGTCACCCAGTGAGACCGGAACATGGCACAGTTACACAGTGAGACTGGGATCATCGCACAGTCACACAGTGAGACTCGGACCAGCGCACTGTCACACCGTATGACTGGGATCATCACACAGTTGCACAATGAGACTGGGAATATCGCACAGCCACAGAGTCAGATTGGGATCAATGCACAGTCAAACAGTGAGATTCGTAAATCGCACCATGTCCCAATGAGACCGGAACATCGCACAGCCACACAGTGTGACTGGGATCATCGCACAGTCACACAGTGAGACTGGGAACATTGCACAGTCACACAGTGAGACTGGGATCATCGCACAGTCACACATTGAGACTGGGATCAACGCACAGTCACACATTGAGACTGGGATCAACGCACAGTCACACAGTGAGACTGGGAACATCGCACAGTCACACAGTGAGACTGGGAACATCGCACAGTCACACAGTGAGACTTGGATCATCGCACAGCCACAGCATCAGAGTGGGATCATCGCACAGTCACACAGCGAGTTTCGGAAAAACGCACAGTCACCCAGTGACACCGGAACATAACACAGTTACACAGTGAGACTGGGATCATCGCACAGTCTCACAGTGAGACTGGGATCAGCGCACTGTAACACAGTATGTCTGGAATCATCGCACAGTCACACAGTGAGACTGGGAATATCGCACAGCCACAGAGTCAGATTGTGATCAACGCACAGTCAAACTGTAAGATTCGTAAATTGCACCATGTCCCAATGAGACCGGAACATCGCACAGCCACACCGTGAGACTGGGATCATCGCACAGTCACACAGTGAGACTGGGAGCATCGCACAGCCACACAGTGAGACTGGGATCATCGCACAGTCACACAGTGAGACTGGGAACTTCGCACAGTCACACAGTGAGAGAGGGATCATCACACATTCACACAGTGAGACTGGGAACATCGCACATCCACATATTGAGACTGTGAACATCGCACAGTCACACATTGAGAATGGGATCATTGCACGTCGTACAGTGAGACTGGGATCAACGCAAAGTCACACAATGAGACTGGGAAAATGGCATCATTGCACTGTCGTACAGCGGTACTGGGATCAACGCACAATCACAAAGTGAGACTGGGAGCAGTGCAGTCACACATTGAAACTGGGATCATGACACAGTCACACAGTGAAACTGGGTTCATCGCACAGCCACATCATCAGAGTGGGATCATCGCGCAGTCACACAGTGAGACTGGGAAAATCGTAGAGTCAAACAGTGAGACTGGGATCATCGCACAGTCACAAAGTGAGACTGGGTTCATCGCACAGTCAGACAGTGAGACTGGGAAGATCGAACAGTCACACAGTTAGACTGGGATCATCAGACAGTCACACAGTGAGACTGGGAAAGTCGCACAGTCACACAGTGAGATTGGGAACATCGCACAGTCACACAGTGAGAGAGGGATCATCGCACATTCAAACAGTGAGACTGGGATCAACGCACAACCACATATTGAGACTGTGAACATCGCACAGTCACATATTGAGAATGGGATCATTGCACTGTCGTACAGTGAGACTGGGATCATCGAACAGTCACACAGTGAGACTGGGATCATCGCACAGCCACAGCATCAGAGTGGGATCATCGCACAGTCACACAGTGAGACTGGGATCATTGCACAGCCACACATTCAGTCTGGGATCATCGCACAGTCACACAGTGAGACTCAGATTATCGCACAGTCACACAGAGAGACTGGGAACATCGCACAGTCACACAGTGAGACTTGGAAGATCGAACAGTCACACAGTGAGACTGGGATCATCGCACAGTCACACAGTGAGACTGGGAACATCGCACATTCACACAGCAACAGTGTGATCCTCGCACAGTTACAGAGCGAGACTGGTATCATTGCACAGTGAAACAATTTGACTGTGAACATCGCACAGTCACACCGTGAGGCCAGGATCATAGCACAGTCACACAGTGAGACTGGGAACATAGTAAAGACACAGTAAGAGTGGCATCATCCCACAGTCACACAGTGAAACTGGGATCATCGCAAAGTCACACAATGAGACTGGGAAAATTGAATTTTTACACGGCGATACTGGGATCAACGCAAAATCACAAGGTGAGACTGGGACCAGTGCAGTCACACATTGAGACCAGGATCATGACACAGTCACACAGTGAGACTGGGAACATCGTAGAGTCAAACTGTGAGACTGGGATCATTGCACAGTCAAGCAGCAAGACTGGGATCATTGCACAATCGTACTGTGAGACTGGGAACATCGCACAGTCAGACAGTGAGAATGGGAAAATCGCACAGTCACACAGTGAGACTGGGATCATCGGACAGTCACAAAGTGAGACTGGGATTATCGCACAGTCACACAGTGAGATTGGGATCAGTGCACAGTTATACAGTGAGAATGGGATAATCACACACTCACACAGTGAAACTGGGATCATTGCACATTCACACAGCTAGACTGGGATCATCGCACAGCCACATCACCAGAGTGGGATCATCGCACAGTCACACAGTGAGACTGGGATCAACGCACAGTCACACATTGAGACTGGGATCAACGCACAGTCACACAGTGAGACTGGGAACATCGCACAGTCACACAGTGAGACTGGGAACATCGCACAGTCACACAGTGAGACTTGGATCATCGCACAGCCACAGCATCAGAGTGGGATCATCGCACAGTCACACAGCGAGTTTTGGAAAAACGCACAGTCACCCAGTGACACCGGAACATAACACAGTTACACAGTGAGACTGGGATCATCGCACAGTCACACAGTGAGACTGGGATCAGCGCACTGTAACACAGTATGTCTGGAATCATCGCACAGTCACACAGTGAGACTGGGAATATCGCACAGCCACAGAGTCAGATTGTGATCAACGCACAGTCAAACTGTAAGATTCGTAAATTGCACCATGTCCCAATGAGACCGGAACATCGCACAGCCACACCGTGAGACTGGGATCATCGCACAGTCACACAGTGAGACTGGGAGCATCGCACAGCCACACAGTGAGACTGGGATCATCGCACAGTCACACAGTGAGACTGGGAACTTCGCACAGTCACACAGTGAGAGAGGGATCATCACACATTCACACAGTGAGACTGGGAACATCGCACATCCACATATTGAGACTGTGAACATCGCACAGTCACACATTGAGAATGGGATCATTGCACGTCGTACAGTGAGACTGGGATCAACGCAAAGTCACACAATGAGACTGGGAAAATGGCATCATTGCACTGTCGTACAGCGGTACTGGGATCAACGCACAATCACAAAGTGAGACTGGGAGCAGTGCAGTCACACATTGAAACTGGGATCATGACACAGTCACACAGTGAAACTGGGTTCATCGCACAGCCACATCATCAGAGTGGGATCATCGCACAGTCACACAGTGAGACTGGGAAAATCGTAGAGTCAAACAGTGAGACTGGGATCATCGCACAGTCACAAAGTGAGACTGGGTTCATCGCACAGTCAGACAGTGAGACTGGGAAGATCGAACAGTCACACAGTTAGACTGGGATCATCAGACAGTCACACAGTGAGACTGGGAAAGTCGCACAGTCACACAGTGAGATTGGGAACATCGCACAGTCACACAGTGAGAGAGGGATCATCGCACATTCAAACAGTGAGACTGGGATCAACGCACAACCACATATTGAGACTGTGAACATCGCACAGTCACATATTGAGAATGGGATCATTGCACTGTCGTACAGTGAGACTGGGATCATCGAACAGTCACACAGTGAGACTGGGATCATCACACAGCCACAGCATCAGAGTGGGATCATCGCACAGTCACACCGTGAGACTGGGATCATTGCACAGCCACACATTCAGTCTGGGATCATCGCACAGTCACACAGTGAGACTCAGATTATCGCACAGTCACAAAGAGAGACTGGGAACATCGCACAGTCACACAGTGAGACTTGGAAGATCGAACAGTCACACAGTGAGACTGGGATCATCGCACAGTCACACAGTGAGACTGGGAACATCGCACATTCACACAGCAACAGTGTGATCCTCGCACAGTTACAGAGCGAGACTGGTATCATTGCACAGTGAAACAATTTGACTGTGAACATCGCACAGTCACACCGTGAGGCCAGGATCATAGCACAGTCACACAGTGAGACTGGGAACATAGTAAAGACACAGTAAGAGTGGCATCATCCCACAGTCACACAGTGAAACTGGGATCATCGCAAAGTCACACAATGAGACTGGGAAAATTGAATTTTTACACGGCGATACTGGGATCAACGCAAAATCACAAGGTGAGACTGGGACCAGTGCAGTCACACATTGAGACCAGGATCATGACACAGTCACACAGTGAGACTGGGAACATCGTAGAGTCAAACTGTGAGACTGGGATCAACGCACAGTCAAACAGCAAGACTGGGATCATTGCACAATCGTACTGTGAGACTGGGAACATCGCACAGTCAGACAGTGAGAATGGGAAAATCGCACAGTCACACAGTGAGACTGGGATCATCGGACAGTCACAAAGTGAGACTGGGATCATCGCACAGTCACACAGTGAGATTGGGATCAGTGCACAGTTATACAGTGAGACTGGGATAATCACACACTCACACTGTGAAACTGGGATCATTGCACATTCACACAGTGAGACTGGGATCATCGCACAATCAGACAGTGATATTGGGAACATCGCACAGTCACACAGTGAGACTGGGATCATCGCCCAGTCACACAGTGTGATTGGGAACATTGCTTAGTCACACAGCGAGACTGGGATCATCGCACAGTAACACAGCGAGACTGGGATCATCAGACAGTCACACAGTGAGACTGGTATCGTCAGACACTCACACAGTGAGTCTGGGAAAATCGCACAGCCACACAGTGAGACTGGGAATATCGCACAGTCACACAGTGAGAGAGGGATCATCGCACAGTCACACAGTGAGACTGGGATCAACGCGCAACCACATATTGAGACTGTGAACATCGCACAGTCACACATTGAGAATGGGATCATTGCACTGTTGTACAGTGAGACTGGGATCATCGCACAGTCACACAGTGAGACTGGGATCATCGCACAGCCACAGCATCAGAGTGGGATCATCGCATAGTCACACAGTGAGACTGGGAACCTCACATTGTCATATAGTGAGACTGGGATCATCACACTGCCACACAGTGAGATTGGGATCAGTGCACAGTTACACAGTGAGACTGGGATCATCGCACAGTCACACAGCGAGTTTCGGAAAAACACACAGTCACCCAGAGGGACCGGAACATGGCAAAGTTACACAGTGAGACTGGGATCATCGCACAGTCACACAGTGAGACTGGGATCAGCGCATTGTCACACAGTATCACTGGGATCATGGCACAGTCACACAGTGAGACTGGGAACATCGCACATCCACACAGTGAGATTGGGATCAATGCACAGTCAAAGTGTGAGATTCGTAAATTGCACCATGTCCCAATGAGACCAGAAATTCACACAGCCACACAGTGAGACTGGGATCATCGCACAGTCACACAGTGAGACTGGGAGCATCGCACAGTCACACAGTGAGACTGGGATCATCGCACAGTCACAAAGTGAGATGGGGATCATCGCACAGTCACAAAGCAAGACTGGGATCATTGCACAATCATACAGTGTGACTGGGATCATCGCACAGTCAGACAGTGAGATTGGGAATATCGCACAGTCACACAGTGAGGCTGGGATCATCGCACAGTCACAAAGTGAGACTGGGATCATCGCACAGTCACACAGTGAGACTGGGAACACCGCTTAGTCACACAGCGAGACTGGGATCATCGCACAGTCACACAGCGAGACTGGGATCATCAGACAGTCACACAGTGAGACTGGTATCATCAGACAGTCACACAGTGAGACTGGGAAAGTCGCAGTCACACAGAGAGACTGGGAACATCACACAGTCACACAGTGAGACTGGGATCATCGCACATTCACACAGTGAGACTGGGATCAACGCACAACCACATATTGAGACTGTGAACATCGCACAGTCACACATTGAGAATGGGATCATTGCACTGTTGTACAGTGAGACTGGGATCATCGCACAGTCACACAGTGAGACTGGGATCATCGCACAGTCACACAGCATCAGAGTGGGATCATCGCACAGTCACACAGTGAGTTTGGGATCGTCGCACATTCACACAGTGAGACTGGGATCAACGCACAACCACATATTGAGACTGTGAACATCGCACAGTCACACATTGAGAATGGGATCATTGCACTGTTGTACAGTGAGACTGGGATCATCGCACAATCACACAATGAGATTGGGAACATCGCACAGTCACACAGTGAACCTGAGATCATCGCACAGTCACATAGTGAGACTGGGATCATCACACAGTCACACAGTGAGATTGGGATCAGGGAACAGTTACACAGTGAGACTGGGATCATCGCACAGTCACATAGTGAGATTGGGATCACTGCACAGTTACACAGTGAGACTGGGATCATCACACAGACACACACTGAGACTGGGATCATCGCACAATCACACACTCAGACTTGGATAATCACACACTCACACAGTGAGACTGGGATCATCTCACAGTCACACAGTGAGACTGGGATCACCGCACAGCCACATCAACAGATTGGGATCATCACACAGTCACACAGTGAGTCTCGAATCATCGCAAAGTCACTCAGTGAGTCTGGGAACATCGCACAGTCACACAGTAAGACTCGAATCATCGCACAGTCACACAGTGAGACTGGGATCATCCCACAGTCACACAGTGAAACTGGGATCATCGCAAAGTCACACAAGGAGACTGGGAAATTTGAATTTTTACACAGCGATACTGGGATCAACGCACAATCACAAAGTGAGACTTCGACCAGTGCAGTCACACATTGAGACTGGGATCATGACACAGTCACACAGTGAGACTGGGTTCATCACACAGCCACATCATCAGAGTGGGATCATCGCACAGTCACAAAGTGAGACTGGGATCATCGCACAGTCACACAGCAAGACTGGGATCATTGCACAATCGTACAGTGAGACTGGGAACATCGCACAGTCAGACAGTGAGACTGGGAACATCGCACAGTCACACAGTGAGACTAGGATCATTGCACAGTCACAAAGTGAGACTGGGATCATCGCACAGTCACACAGTGAGATTGGGATCAGTGCACAGTTACACAGTGAGACTGGGATAATCACACACTCACACAGTGAAACTGGGATCATCGCACAGTCACACAGTGAGACTGGGATCATCACACAGCCACATCATCAGAGTGGGATCATCGCACAGTCACACAGTGAGACTGGGAGCATCGCACAGTCACACAGTGAGACTGGGATCATCGCACAGTCACAAGGTGAGACGGGGATCATCGCACAGACACACAGCAAGACTGGGATCATCGCACAATCGTACAGTGAGACTGGGATCATCAGACAGTCACACAGTGAGACTGGTATCATCAGACAGTCACACAGTGAGACTGGGAGTATCAGACAGTAACACAGTGAGACTGGGAGCATCGGACAGTCACACAGTGAGACTGGGATCATCGCACAGTCACAAAGTGAGACGGGGATCATCGCACAGTCACAAAGTGAGACGGGGATCATCGCACAGTCACAAAGGAAGACAGGGATCATCGCACAATCGTACAGTGAGACTGTGATCATCGCACAGTCAGACAGTGAGATTGGGAACATCGCACAGTCACACAGTGAGGCTGGGATCATCTTTCAGTCATAAAGTGAGACTGGGATCATCGCAAAGTCACACACTGAGACTGGGAACACCGCTTAATCACACAGCGAGACTGGGATCATCGCACAGACACACAGCGAGACTGGGATCATTAGACAGCCTCACAGTGAGACTGGTATCATCAGACAGTCACACAGTTAGAATGGGAAAGTCACACAGTGAGACTGGGAACATCGCACAGTCACACAGTGAGAGAGGGATCATCGCACATTCACACAGTGAGACTGGGATCAACGCACAACCACATATTGAGACTGTGAATATCGCACAGTCACACATTGAGAATGGGATCATTGCACTGTCGTACAGTGAGACTGGGATCATCGCACAGTCACACAGTGAGACTGGGATCATCGCACAGTCACACAGTGAGACTGGGATAATTGCACAGCCACACATTCAGTCTGGGATCATCGCACAGTCACACATTGAGACACGGATTATCACACAGTCACACAGAGAGAGTGGGTACATCGCACAGTCACACAGTGAGACTGGGAAGATCGAACAGTCACACAGTGAGACAGGGGTCATTTCACAGTCACACAGTGAGACTGGGAACATCGCACATTCACACAGCAACAGTGTGATCATCGCACAGTTACAGAGCGAAACTGGTATCATCGCACAGTGAAACAATTTGACAGTGAACATCGCACAGTCACACAGTGAGGCCGGGATCATTGCACAGTCACACAGTGAGACTGGGAACATCGTAAAGACACACAGTGAGAGTGGGAACATCGCACAGTCACACAGTGAGACTGGGAACTGTGCAGTAACACATTGAGACTGGGATTATGGCACAGTCACACAGCGAGACTGGGATCATTGCACAACCACAGAGTCAGACTGGGATCATCGCACAGTCACACAGTGAGACTCGGGTCATCGCACTGTCACACAGTGAGACTGGGAACATTGCACAGTCAAACAGTGAGACTGAAATCATCACACAGCCACATCATCAGAGTGGGATCATCGCACAGCCACACAGTGAGACAGGGAGCATCGCACAGTCACACAGTGAGACTGGGATCATCGCACAGTCACACAGTGAGATTGGGATCAGTGCACAGTTACACAGTGAGACTGGGATAATCACACACTCACACAGTGAAACTGGGATCATCGCACAGTCACACAGTGAGACTGGGATCATCGCACAGCCATATCATCAGAGTGGGATCATCGCACAGCCACACAGTGAGACTGGGAGCATCGCACAGTCACACAGTGAGACTGGGATCATCGCACTGTCACAAAGTGAGACAGGGATCATCGCACAGTCACACTGCAAGACTGGGATCATCGCAAAATCGTACAGTGAGACTGGGATCATCAGACAGTCACACAGTGAGACTGGTATCATCAGACAGTCACACAGTGAGACTGGGAAAATCGCGCAGCCACACAGTGAGACTGGGAACTTCGCACAGTCACACAGTGAGAGAGGGATCATCGCACAGTCACACAGTGAGACTGGGATCAATGCACAACCACATATTGAGACTGTGAACATCGCACAGTCACACATTGAGAATGGGATCATTGCACTGTCGTACAGTGAGACTGGGATCATCGCACAGTCACACAGTGAGACTGGGATCATCGCACAGTCACACAGTGAGATTGGGATCATCGCACAGTTACACAGTGAGACTGGGATCTCGCACAGTCACACAGTGAGACTGGGAACATCGCACATTCACACAGCAACAGTGTGATCATCACACAGTTACAGAGCGAGACTGGTATCATCGCACAGTGAAACAATTTGACTCTGAACATTGCACAGTCACACAGTGAGGCCGGGATCATTGCACAGTCACACAGTGAGACTAGGAACATCGTAAAGTCACACAGTGAGTGTGGGAACATCGCACAGACACACAGTGAAACTGGGAACAGTGCAGTAACACATTGAGTCTGGGATCATGGCACAGTCACACAGCGAGACTGGGATCATCGCACAGCCACAGAGTCAGACTGGGAACATTGCACAGTCATACAGTGAGCCTGAGATCATCGCACAGTCACATAGTGAGACTGGGATCATCACAGTCACACAGTGAGATTGGGATCAGTGCACAGTTACACAGTGAGACTGGGATCATCGCACATTCACACAGTGAGACTGGGATCAACGCACAACCACATATTGAGACTGTGAACATCGCACAGTCACAAATTGAGAATGGGATCATTGCACTGTTGTACAGTGAGGCTGGGATCATCGCACAGTCACACAGTGAGACTGGGATCATCGCACAGTCACACAGCATCAGAGTGGGATCATCGCACAGTCACACAGTGAGTTTGGGATCGTCGCACATTCACACAGTGAGACTGGGATCAACGCACAACCACATATTGAGACTGTGAACATCGCACAGTAACACATTGAGAATGGGATCATTGCACTGTTGTACAGTGAGACTGGGATCATCGCACAATCATACAGTGAACCTGAGATCATCGCACAGTCACATAGTGAGACTGGGATCATCACACAGTCACACAGTGAGATTGGGATCAGGGAACAGTTACACAGTGAGACTGGGATCATCGCACAGTCACATAGTGAGATTGGGATCACTGCACAGTTACACAGTGAGACTGGGATCATCACACAGACACACACTGAGACTGGGATCATCGCACAATCACACACTCAGACTTGGATAATCACACACTCACACAGTGAGACTGGGATCATCTCACAGTCACACAGTGAGACTGGGATCACCGCACAGCCACATCAACAGATTGGGATCATCACACAGTCACACAGTGAGTCTCGAATCATCGCAAAGTCACTCAGTGAGTCTGGGAACATCGCACAGTCACACAGTAAGACTCGAATCATCGCACAGTCACACAGTGAGACTGGGATCATCCCACAGTCACACAGTGAAACTGGGATCATCGCAAAGTCACACAAGGAGACTGGGAAAATTGAATTTTTACACAGCGATACTGGGATCAACGCACAATCACAAAGTGAGACTTCGACCAGTGCAGTCACACATTGAGACTGGGATCATGACACAGTCACACAGTGAGACTGGGTTCATCACACAGCCACATCATCAGAGTGGGATCATCGCACAGTCACAAAGTGAGACTGGGATCATCGCACAGTCACACAGCAAGACTGGGATCATTGCACAATCGTACAGTGAGACTGGGAACATCGCACAGTCAGACAGTGAGACTGGGAACATCGCACAGTCACACAGTGAGACTAGGATCATTGCACAGTCACAAAGTGAGACTGGGATCATCGCACAGTCACACAGTGAGATTGGGATCAGTGCACAGTTACACAGTGAGACTGGGATAATCACACACTCACACAGTGAAACTGGGATCATCGCACAGTCACACAGTGAGACTGGGATCATCACACAGCCACATCATCAGAGTGGGATCATTGCACAGTCACACAGTGAGACTGGGAGCATCGCACAGTCACACAGTGAGACTGGGATCATCGCACAGTCACAAGGTGAGACGGGGATCATCGCACAGACACACAGCAAGACTGGGATCATCGCACAATCGTACAGTGAGACTGGGATCATCAGACAGTCACACAGTGAGACTGGTATCATCAGACAGTCACACAGTGAGACTGGGAGTATCAGACAGTAACACAGTGAGACTGGGAGCATCGGACAGTCACACAGTGAGACTGGGATCATCGCACAGTCACAAAGTGAGACGGGGATCATCGCACAGTCACAAAGTGAGACGGGGATCATCGCACAGTCACAAAGGAAGACAGGGATCATCGCACAATCGTACAGTGAGACTGTGATCATCGCACAGTCAGACAGTGAGATTGGGAACATCGCACAGTCACACAGTGAGGCTGGGATCATCTTTCAGTCATAAAGTGAGACTGGGATCATCGCAAAGTCACACACTGAGACTGGGAACACCGCTTAATCACACAGCGAGACTGGGATCATCGCACAGACACACAGCGAGACTGGGATCATCAGACAGTCTCACAGTGAGACTGGTATCATCAGACAGGCACACAGTTAGAATGGGAAAGTCACACAGTGAGACTGGGAACATCGCACAGTCACACAGTGAGAGAGGGATCATCGCACATTCACACAGTGAGACTGGGATCAACGCACAACCACATATTGAGACTGTGAATATCGCACAGTCACACATTGAGAATGGGATCATTGCACTGTCGTACAGTGAGACTGGGATCATCGCACAGTCACACAGTGAGACTGGGATCATCGCACAGTCACACAGTGAGACTGGGATCATTGCACAGCCACACATTCAGTCTGGGATCATCGCACAGTCACACATTGAGACACGGATTATCACACAGTCACACAGAGAGAGTGGGTACATCGCACAGTCACACAGTGAGACTGGGAAGATCGAACAGTCACACAGTGAGACAGGGGTCATTTCACAGTCACACAGTGAGACTGGGAACATCGCACATTCACACAGCAACAGTGTGATCATCACACAGTTACAGAGCGAGACTGGTATCATCGCACAGTGAAACAATTTGACTGTGAACATCGCACAGTCACACAGTGAGGCCGGGATCATTGCACAGTCACACAGTGAGACTGGGAACATCGTAAAGACACACAGTGAGAGTGGGAACATCGCACAGTCACACAGTGAGACTGGGAACTGAGCAGTAACACATTGAGACTGGGATTATGGCACAGTCACACAGCGAGACTGGGATCATTGCACAACCACAGAGTCAGACTGGGATCATCGCACAGTCACACAGTGAGACTCGGGTCATCGCACTGTCACACAGTGAGACTGGGAACATTGCACAGTCAAACAGTGAGACTGAAATCATCACACAGCCACATCATCAGAGTGGGATCATCGCACAGCCACACAGTGAGACAGGGAGCATCGCACAGTCACACAGTGAGACTGGGATCATCACACAGTCACACAGTGAGATTGGGATCAGTGCACAGTTACACAGTGAGACTGGGATAATCACACACTCACACAGTGAAACTGGGATCATCGCACAGTCACACAGTGAGACTGGGATCATCGCACAGCCATATCATCAGATTGGGATCATCGCACAGCCACACAGTGAGACTGGGAGCATCGCACAGTCACACAGTGAGACTGGGATCATCGCACTGTCACAAAGTGAGACAGGGATCATCGCACAGTCACACTGCAAGACTGGGATCATCGCAAAATCGTACAGTGAGACTGGGATCATCAGACAGTCACACAGTGAGACTGGTATCATCAGACAGTCACACAGTGAGACTGGGAAAATCGCGCAGCCACACAGTGAGACTGGGAACTTCGCACAGTCACACAGTGAGAGAGGGATCATCGCACAGTCACACAGTGAGATTGGGATCAATGCACAACCACATATTGAGACTGTGAACATCGCACAGTCACACATTGAGATTGGGATCATTGCACTGTCGTACAGTGAGACTGGGATCATCGCACAGTCACACAGTGAGACTGGGATCATCGCACAGTCACACAGTGAGATTGGGATCATCGCACAGTTACACAGTGAGACTGGGATCATCGCACAGTCACACAGTGAGACTGGGAACATCGCACATTCACACAGCAACAGTGTGATCATCACACAGTTACAGAGCGAGACTGGTATCATCGCACAGTGAAACAATTTGACTCAGAACATTGCACAGTCACACAGTGAGGCCGGGATCATTGCACAGTCACACAGTGAGACTGGGAACATCGTAAAGTCACACAGTGAGTGTGGGAACATCGCACAGACACACAGTGAGACTGGGAACAGTGCAGTAACACATTGAGACTGGAATCATGGCACAGTCACACAGCGAGTCTGGGATCATCGCACAGCCACAGAGTCAGACTGGGAACATTGCACAGTCACACAGAGAGACTGCGAACATCGCACAGTCACACAGTGAGACTGGGATCATCGCACAGCCACATCATCAGAGTGGGATCATCGCACAGCCACACAGTGAGACGTGGAGCATCGCACAGTCACACAGTGAGAATGGGATCATCGCACAGTCACACAGTGAGATTGGGATCAGTGCACAGTTACTCAGTGAGACTGGGATAATCACACACTCACACAGTGAAACTGGGATCATCGCACAGTCACACAGTGAGACTGGGATCATCGCACAGCTACATCATCAGAGTGGGATCATCGCACAGCCACACAGTGAGACTGGGAGCATCGCACAGTCACACAGTGAGACTGGGATCATCGCACAGTCACAAAGTGAGACGGGGATCATCGCACAGTCACACAGCAAGACTGGGATCATCGCACAATCGTACAGTGAGACTGGGATCATCAGACAGTCACACAGTGAGACTGGTATCATCAGACAGTCACACAGTGAGACTGGGAACTTCGCACAGTCACACAGTGAGAGAGGGATCATCGCACAGTCACACAGTGAGACTGGGATCAATGCACAACCACATACTGAGACTGTGAACATCGCACAGTCACACATTGAGAATGGGATCATTGCACTGTCGTACAGTGAGACTGGGATCATCGCACAGTCACACAGTGAGACTGGGATCATCGCACAGTCACACAGTGAGATTGGGATCATCGCACAGTCACACAGTGAGACTCGGATCATCGCAAAGTCATATAGTGAGACTGGGATTATCACAGCCACACAGTGAGATTGGGATCAGTGCACAGTTACACAGTGAGACTGGGATCATCGCACAGTCACACAGTGAGACTGGGAACATCGCACATTCACACAGCAACAGTGTGATCATCACACAGTTACAGAGCGAGACTGGTATCATCGCACAGTGAAACAATTTGACTCTGAACATTGCACAGTCACACAGTGAGGCCGGGATCATTGCACAGTCACACAGAGAGACTGGGAACATCGTAAAGTCACACAGTGAGTGTGGGAACATCGCACAGACACACAGTGAGACTGGGAACAGTGCAGTAACACATTGAGACTGGGATCATGGCACAGTCACACAGCGAGACTGGGATCATCGCACAGCCACAGAGTCAGAAAGGGAACATCGCACATTCACACAGCAACAGTGTGATCATCACACAGTTACAGAGCGAGACTGGTATCATCGCACAGTGAAACAATTTGACTCTGAACATTGCACAGTCACACAGTGAGGCCGGGATCATTGCACAATCACACAGTGAGACTAAGATCATCGCACAGTCACAAAGTGAGACAGGGATCATCGCACAGTCACACAGCAAGACTGGGATCATCGCAAAATCGTACAGTGAGACTGGGATCATCAGACAGTCACACAGTGAGACTAGTATCATCAGACAGTCACACAGTGAGACTGGGAACTTCGCACAGTCACACAGTGAGAGAGGGATCATCGCACAGACACACAGTGAGACTGGGATCAATGCACAACCACATATTGAGACTGTGAACATCGCACAGTCACACATTGAGAATGGGATCATTGCACTGTCGTACAGTGAGACTGGGATCATCGCA
This sequence comes from Carcharodon carcharias, assembly GCF_017639515.1. NCBI lineage: Eukaryota > Metazoa > Chordata > Chondrichthyes > Lamniformes > Lamnidae > Carcharodon > Carcharodon carcharias. The sequence continues at coordinate 198,063,400 of NC_054472.1, forward strand.
CAGTCACACAGTGAGACTGGGATCATCGCACAGTCACACAGTGAGATTGGGATCATCGCACAGTTACACAGTGAGACTGGGATCATCGCACAGTCACACAGTGAGACTGGGAACATCGCACATTCACACAGCAACAGTGTGATCATCACACAGTTACAGAGCGAGACTGGTATCATCGCACAGTGAAACAATTTGACTCAGAACATCGCACAGTCGCACAGTGAGGCCGGGATCATTGCACAGTCACACAGTGAGACTAGGAACATCGTAAAGTCACACAGTGAGTGTGGGAACATCGCACAGACACACAGTGAGACTGGGAACAGTGCAGTAACACATTGAGACTGGGATCATGGCACAGTCACACAGCGAGACTGGGATCATCGCACAGCCACAGAGTCAGACTGGGAACATTGCACAGTCATACAGTGAGCCTGAGATCATCGCACAGTCACATAGTGAGACTGGGATCATCACACAGTCACACAGTGAGATTGGGATCAGTGCACAGTTACACAGTCAGACTGGGATCATCGCACAGACACACACTGAGACTGGGATCATCCCACAGTCACACAGTGAAACTGGGATCATCGCAAAGTCACACAAGGAGACTGGGAAAATTGAATTTTTACACAGCGATACTGGGATCAACGCACAATCACAAAGTGAGACTTGAAGCAGTGCAGTCACACTTTGAGACTGGGATCATGACACAGTCACACAGTGAGACTGGGTTCATCGCACAGCCACATCATCAGAGTGGGATCATCGCACAGTCACAAAGTGAGACTGGGATCATCGCACAGTCACACAGCACAACTGGGATCATTGCACAATCGTACAGTGACACTGGGAACATCGCACAGTCAGACAGTGAGACTGGGATCATCGCACAGTCACAAAGTGAGACGGGGATCATCGCACAGTCACAAAGCAAGACTGGGATCATCGCACAATCGTACCGTGAGACTGGGATCATCGCACAGTCAGACAGTGAGACTGGGAACATCGCACAGTCACACAGTGAAACTAGGATCATCGCACAGTCACACAGTGAGATTGGGATCAGTGCACAGTTACACAGTGAGACTGGGATAATCACACACTCACACAGTGAAACTGGGATCATCGCACAGTCACACAGTGAGACTGGGATCATCGCACAGCCACATCATCAGAGTGGGATCATCGCACAGCCACACAGTGAGACAGGGAGCATCGCACAGTCACACAGTGAGACTGGGATCATCGCACAGTCACACAGTGAGATTGGGATCAGTGCACAGTTACACATTGAGACTGGGATAATCACACACTCACACAGTGAAACTGGGATCATCGCACAGTCACACAGTGAGACTGGGATCATCGCACAGCCACAACATCAGCGTGGGATCATCGCACAGCCACACAGTCAGACTGGGAGCATCGCACAGTCACACAGTGAGACTGGGATCATCGCACAGAAACAAAGTGAGACAGGGATCATCGCACAGTCACACAGCAAGACTGGGATCATCGCACAATCGTACAGTGAGACTGGGATCATCAGACAGTCACACAGTGAGACTGGTATCATCAGACAGTCACACAGTGAGACTGGGAAAATCGCGCAGCCACACAGTGAGACTGGGAACATCGCACTGTCACACAGTGAGAGAGGGATCATCGCACAGTCACACAGTGAGACTGGGATCAACGCACAACCACATATTGAGACTGTGAACATCGCACAGTCACACATTGAGAATGGGATCATTGCACTGTCGTACAGTGAGACTGGGATCATCGCACAGTCACACAGTGAGACTGGGATCATCGCACAGTCACACAGTGAGATTGGGATAATCGCACAGTCACACAGTGAGACTCGGATCATCGCAAAGTCATATAGTGAGACTGGGATTATCACAGCCACACAGTGAGATTGGGATCAGTGCACAGTTACACAGTGAGACTGGGATCATCGCACAGTCACACAGTGAGACTGGGAACATCGCACATTCACACAGCAACAGTGTGATCATCACACAGTTACAGAGCGAGACTGGTATCATCGCACAGTGAAACAATTTGACTCTGAACATTGCACAGTCACACAGTGAGGCCGGGATCATCGCACAGTCACACAGTGAGACTGGGAACATCGTAAAGTCACACAGTGAGTGTGGGAACATCGCACAGACACACAGTGAGACTGGGAACAGTGCAGTAACACATTGAGACTGGGATCATGGCACAGTTACACAGCGAGACTGGGATCATCGCACAGCCACAGAGTCAGACTGGGAACATTGCACAGTCACACAGAGAGACTGCGAACATCGCACAGTCACACAGTGAGACTGGGATCATAGCACAGCCACATCATCAGAGTGGGATCATCGCACAGCCACACAGTGAGACGGGGAGCATCGCACAGTCACACAGTGAGACTGGGATCATCGCACAGTCACACAGTGAGATTGGGATCAGTGCACAGTTACACAGTGAGACTGGGATAATCACACACTCACACAGTGAAACTGGGATCATCGCACAGTCACACAGTGAGACTGGGAGCATCGCACAGTCACACAGTGAGACTGGGATCATCGCACAGTCACAAAGTGAGACGGGGATCATCGCACAGTCACACAGCAAGACTGGGATCATCGCACAATCGTACAGTGAGACTGGGATCATCAGACAGTCACACAGTGAGACTGGTATCATCAGACAGTCACACAGTGAGACTGGGAACTTTGCACAGTCACACAGTGAGAGAGGGATCATCGCACAGTCACACAATGAGACTGGGATCAACGCACAACCACATATTGAGACTGTGAACATCGCACAGTCACACATTGAGAATGGGATCATTGCACTGACGTACAGTGAGACTGGGATCATCGCACAGTCACACAGTGAGACTGGGATTATCACAGCCACACAGTGAGACTGGGATCATCGCACAGTCACACAGTGAGACTGGGAACATCGCACATTCACACAGCAACAGTGTGATCATCACACAGTTACAGAGCAAGACTGGTATCATCGCACAGTGAAACAATTTGACTCTGAACATTGCACAGTCACACAGTGAGGCCGGGATCATTGCACAGTCACACAGTGAGACTGGGAACATCGTAAAGTCACACAGTGAGTGTGGGAACATCGCACAGACACACAGTGAGACTGGGAACAGTGCAGTAACACATTGAGACTGGGATCATGGCACAGTCACACAGCGTGACTGGGATCATCGCACAGCCACAGAGTCAGACTGGGAACATTGCACAGTCACACAGAGAGACTGCGAACATCGCACAATCACACAGTGAGACTGGGAACATCGCACAGTCACACAGTGAGCCTGAGATCATCGCACAGTCACATAGTGAGACTGGGATCATCACACAGTCACACAGTGAGATTGGGATCAGGGAACAGTTACACAGTGAGACTGGGATCATCGCACAGTCACATAGTGAGATTGGGATCACTGCACAGTTACACAGTGAGACTGGGATCATCACACAGACACACACTGAGACTGGGATCATCGCACAATCACCCTGTGAGTCTGGGATAATCACACACTCACACAGTGAGACTGGGATCATCTCACAGTCACACAGTGAGACAGGGATCACCGCACAGCCACATCAACATATTGGGATCATCACACAGTCACACAGTGAGACTCGAATCATCGCAAAGTCACTCAGTGAGTCTGGGAACATCGCACAGTCACACAGTAAGACTTCAATCATCGCACAGTCACACAGTGAGACTGGGATCATCCCACAGTCACACAGTGAAACTGGGATCATCGCAAAGTCACACAAGGAGACTGGGAAAATTGAATTTTTACACAGCGATACTGGGATCAACGCACAATCACAAAGTGAGACTTGGACCAGTGCAGTCACACATTGAGACTGGGATCATGACACAGTCACACAGTGAGACTGGTATCATCAGACAGTCACACAGTGAGACTGGTATCATCAGACAGTCACACAGTGAGACAGGCAAAGTCACACAGAGAGACTGGGAACATCACACAGTCACACAGTGAGACTGGGATCATCGCACATTCACACAGTGAGACTGGGATCAACGCAGAACCACATATTGAGACTGTGAACATCGCACAGTCACACATTGAGAATGGGATCATTGCACTGTTGTACAGTGAGACTGGGATCATCGCACAGTCACACAGTGAGACTGGGATCATCGCACAGTCACACAGCATCAGAGTGGGATCATCGCACAGTCACACAGTGAGACTGGGAACATAGCACAGTCACACAGTGAGACTGGGATAATTGCACAGCCACACAATAAGTCTGGGATCATCGCACAGTAACGCAGTGAGATTCGGATTATCACACAGTCACACAGAGAGACAGGGAACATAGCACCGTCACACAGTGAGACTGGGAAGATCGAACAGTCACACAGTGAGACTGGGATAATCACACACTCACACAGTGAGAGTGGGATCATCTCACAGTCACAAAGTGAGACTGGGATCACCGCAAAGACATATCAACAGATTGGGATCATCACGCAGTCACAAAGTGAGACTCGAATCATCGCAAAGTCACTCAGTGAGACTGGGATCAACGCACATCCACATATTGAGACTGTGAACATCGCAAAGTCACACATTGAGAATGGGATCATTGCACTGTCGTACAATGAGAATGGGATCATCGCACAGTCACACAGTGAGACTGGGATCATCGCACAGTCACACAGTGAGATTGGGATCATCGCACAGTCACACAGTGAGACTCAGATCATCGCAAAGTCATATAGTGAGACTGGGATTATCACAGCCACACAGTGAGATTGGGATCAGTGCACAGTTACACAGTGAGACTGGGATCATCGCACAGTCACACAGTGAGACTGGGAACATCGCACATTCACACAGCAACAGTGTGATCATCACACAGTTACAGAGCAAGACTGGTATCATCGCACAGTGAAACAATTTTACTCTGAACATTGCACAGTCACACAGTGAGGCCGGGATCATTGCACAGTCACACAGTGAGACTGGGAACATCGTAAAGTCACACAGTGAGTGTGGGAACATCGCACAGACACACAGTGAGACTGGGAACAGTGCAGTAACACATTGAGACTGGGATCATGGCACAGTCACACAGCGAGACTGGGATCATCGCACAGCCACAGAGTCAGACTGGGAACATTGCACAGTCACACAGAGAGACTGCGAACATCGCACAGTCACACAGTGAGACTGGGATCATAGCACAGCCACATCGTCAGAGTGGGATCATCGCACAGCCACACAGTGAGACGGGGAGCATCGCACAGTCACACAGTGAGACTGGGATCATCGCACAGTCACACAGTGAGATTGGGATCAGTGCACAGTTACACAGTGAGACTGGGATAATCACACACTCACACAGTGAAACTGGGATCATCGCACAGTCACACAGTGAGACTGGGATCATCGCACAGCCACATCATCAGAGTGGGATCATCGCACAGCCACACAGTGAGACTGGGAGCATTGCACAGTCACACAGTGAGACTGGGATCATCGCACAGTCACAAAGTGAGACGGGGATCATCGCACAGTCACACAGCAAGACTGGGATCATCGCACAATCGTACAGTGAGACTGGGATCATCAGACAGTCACACAGTGAGACTGGTATCATCAGACAGTCACACAGTGAGACTGGGAACTTTGCACAGTCACACAGTGAGAGAGGGATCATCGCACAGTCACACAGTGAGACTGGGATCAACGCACAACCACATATTGAGACTGTGAACATCGCACAGTCACACATTGAGAATGGGATCATTGCACTGTCGTACAGTGAGACTGGGATCATCGCACAGTCACACAGTGAGACTGGGATTATCACAGCCACACAGTGAGATTGGGATCAGTGCACAGTTACACAGTGAGACTTGGATCATCGCACAGTCACACAGTGAGACTGGGAACATCGCACATTCACACAGCAACAGTGTGATCATCACACAGTTACAGAGCAAGACTGGTATCATCGCACAGTGAAACAATTTGACTCTGAACATTGCACAGTCACACAGTGAGGCCGGGATCATTGCACAGTCACACAGTGAGACTGGGAACATCGTAAAGTTACACAGTGAGTGTGGGAACATCGCACAGACACACAGTGAGACTGGGAACAGTGCAGTAACACATTGAGACTGGGATCATGGCACAGTCACACAGCGAGACTGGGATCATCGCACAGCCACAGAGTCAGACTGGGAACATTGCACAGTCACACAGAGAGACTGCGAACATCGCACAATCACACAGTGAGACTGGGAACATCGCACAGTCACACAGTGAGCCTGAGATCATCGCACAGTCACATAGTGAGACTGGGATCATCACACAGTCACACAATGAGATTGGGATCAGGGAACAGTTACACAGTGAGACTGGGATCATCGCACAGTCACATAGTGAGATTGGGATCACTGCACAGTTACACAGTAAGACTGGGATCATCACACAGACACACACTGAGACTGGGATCATCGCACAATCACCCTGTGAGTCTGGAATAATCACACACTCACACAGTGAGACTGGGATCATCTCACAGTCACACAGTGAGACAGGGATCACCGCACAGCCACATCAACATATTGGGATCATCACACAGTCACACAGTGAGACTCGAATCATCGCAAAGTCACTCAGTGAGTCTGGGAACATCGCACAGTCACACAGTAAGACTTCAATCATCGCACAGTCACACAGTGAGACTGGGATCATCCCACAGTCACACAGTGAAACTGGGATCATCGCAAAGTCACACAAGGAGACTGGGAAAATTGAATTTTTACACAGCGATACTGGGATCAACGCACAATCACAAAGTGAGACTTGGACCAGTGCAGTCACACATTGAGACTGGGATCATGACACAGTCACACAGTGAGACTGGGTTCATCGCACAGCCACATCATCAGAGTGGGATCATCGCACAGTCACAAAGTGAGACTGGGATCATCGCACAGTCACACAGCACAACTGGGATCACTGCAGAATCGTACAGTGAGACTGGGAACATCGCACAGTCAGACAGTGAGATTGGGATCATCGCACAGTCACAACGTGAGACGGGGATCATCGCACAGTCACAAAGCAAGACTGGGATCATCGCACAATCGTACAGTGAGACTGGGATCATCGCACAGTCAGACAGTGAGATTGGGAACATCGTAACGTCACACAGTGAGTGTGGGAACATCGCACAGACACACAGTGAGACTGGGAACAGTGCAGTAACACATTGAGACTGGGATCATGGCACAGTCACACAGCGAGACTGGGATCATCGCACAGCCACAGAGTCAGACTGGGAACATTGCACATTCACACAGAGAGACTGCGAACATCGCACAATCACACAGTGAGAGTCAAATCATCACACAGTCACACAGTGAGCCTGAGATCATCGCACAGTCACATAGTGAGACTGGGATCATCACACAGTCACACAGTGAGATTGGGATCAGGGAACAGTTACACAGTGAGACTGGGATCATCGCACAGTCACATAGTGAGATTGGGATCAGTGCACAGTTACACAGTGAGACTGGGATAATCACACAGACACACACTGAGACTGGGATCATCGCACAATCACCCTGTGAGTCTGGGATAATCACACAGTCACATAGTGAGACTGGGATCATCTCACAGTCACACAGTGAGACAGGGATCACCGCACAGCCACATCAACAGATTGGGATCATCACACAGTCACACAGTGAGACTCGAATCATCGCAAAGTCACTCAGTGAGTCTGGGAACATCGCACAGTCACACAGTAAGACTCAAATCATCACACAGTCACACAGTGAGACTGGGATCATCCCACAGTCACACAGTGAAACTGGGATCATCGCACAGTCACACAAGGTGACTGGGAAAATTGAATTTTTACACAGCGATACTGGGATCAACGCACAATCACAAAGTGAGACTTGGACCAGTGCAGTCACACATTGAGACTGGGATCATGACACAGTCACACAGTGAGACTGGGTTCATCACACAGCCACATCATCAGAGTGGGATCATCGCACAGTCACAAAGTGAGACTGGGATCATCGCACAGTCACACAGCACAACTGGGATCATTGCACAATCGTACAGTGAGACTGGGAACATCGCACAGTCAGACAGTGAGATTGGGATCATCGCACAGTCACAAAGTGAGATGGGGATCATCGCACAGTCACAAAGCAAGACTGGGATCATCGCACAATCGTACAGTGAGACTGGGATCATCGCACAGTCAGACAGTGAGATTGGCAACATCGCACAGTCACACAGTGAGACTGGGATCAACGCAGAACCACATATTGAGACTGGGATCATCGCACAGTCACACAGTGAGACTGGGATCATCGCACAGTCACACAGCATCAGAGTGGGATCATCGCACAGTCACACAGTGAGACTGGGAACATAGCACAGTCACACAGTGAGACTGGGATAATTGCACAGCCACACAATAAGTCTGGGATCATCGCACAGTAACGCAGTGAGATTCGGATTATCACACAGTCACACAGAGAGACAGGGAACATAGCACCGTCACACAGTGAGACTGGGAAGATCGAACAGTCACACAGTGAGACTGGGATAATCACACACTCACACAGTGAGACTGGGATAATCTCACAGTCACAAAGTGAGACTGGGATCACCGCAAAGACATATCAACAGATAGGGATCATCACGCAGTCACAAAGTGAGACTCGAATCATCGCAAAGTCACTCAGTGAGACTGGGATCAACGCACATCCACATATTGAGACTGTGAACATCGCAAAGTCACACATTGAGAATGGGATCATTGCACTGTCGTACAATGAGAATGGGATCATCGCACAGTCACACAGTGAGACTGGGATCATCGCACAGTCACACAGTGAGATTGGGATCATCGCACAGTCACACAGTGAGACTCAGATCATCGCAAAGTCATATAGTGAGACTGGGATTATCACAGCCACACAGTGAGATTGGGATCAGTGCACAGTTACACAGTGAGACTGGGATCATCGCACAGTCACACAGTGAGACTGGGAACATCGCACATTCACACAGCAACAGTGTGATCATCACACAGTTACAGAGCAAGACTGGTATCATCGCACAGTGAAACAATTTGACTCTGAACATTGCACAGTCACACAGTGAGGCCGGGATCATTGCACAGTCACACAGTGAGACTGGGAACATCGTAAAGTCACACAGTGAGTGTGGGAACATCGCACAGTCACACAGTGAGACTGGGAACAGTGCAGTAACACATTGAGACTGGGATCATGGCACAGTCACACAGCGAGACTGGGATCATCGCACAGCCACAGAGTCAGACTGGGAACATTGCACAGTCACACAGAGAGACTGCGAACATGGCACAATCACACAGTGAGACTGGGAACATCGCACAGTCACACAGTGAGCCTGAGATCATCGCACAGTCACATAGTGAGACTGGGATCATCACACAGTCACACAGTGAGATTGGGATCAGTGCACAGTTATACAGTGAGAATTGGGATCATCGCACAATCACATAGTGAGATTGGGATCACTGCACAGTTACACAGTGAGACTGGGATCATCACACAGACACACACTGAGCCTGGGATCATCACAAAATCACCCTGTGAGTCTGGGATAATCACACACTCACACAGTGAGACTGGGATCATCTCACAGTCACACAGTGAGACTGGGATCACCACACAGCCACATCAACAGATTGGGATCATCACACAGTCACACAGTGAGACTCGAATCATCGCAAAGTCACTCAGTGAGTCTGGGAACATCGCACAGTCAAACAGTAAGACTCGAATCATCACACAGTCACACAGTGAGAATGGGATCATCCCACAGTCACACAGTGAAACTGGGATCATCGCAAAGTCACACAAGGAGACTGGGAAAATTTAAATTTTACACAGCGATACTGGGATCAACGCACAATCACTTGAACCAGTGAGACTTGAACCAGTGCAGTCACACATTGAGACTGGGATCATGACACAGTCACACAGTGAGACTGGGTTCACCGCACAGCCATATCATCAGAGTGGGATCATCGCACAGTCACAAAGTGAGACTGGGATCATCGCACAGTCACACAGCAAGACTGGGATCATTGCACAATCGTACAGTGAGACTGGGAACATTGCACAGTCAGACAGTGAGACTGGGAACATCGCACAGTCACACAGTGAGACTAGGATCATTGCACAGTCACAAAGTGAGACTGGGATCATCGCACAGTCACACAGTGAGATTGGGATCAGTGCACAGCCACATCATCAGAGTGGGATCATCGCACTGCCACACAGTGAGACTGGGAGCATCGCAGAGTCACACAGTGAGACTGGGATCATCGCACAGTCACAAAGTGAGACGGGGATCATCGCAAAGTCACACAGCAAGACTGGGATCATCGCACAACCGTACAGTGAGACTGGGATCATCAGACAGTCACACAGTGAGACTGGTATCATCAGACAGTCACACAGTGAGACTGGTATCATCAGACAGTCACACAGTGAGACTGGGAACATCGCACAGTCACACAGTGAGAGATCGATCATCGCACAGTCACACAGTGAGATTGGGATCATCGCACAGTCACACAGTGAGACTCGGATCATCGCAAAGTCATATAGTGAGACTGGGATTATCACAGCCACACAGTGAGATTGGGATCAGTGCACAGTTACACAGTGAGACTGGGATCATCGCACAGTCACACAGTGAGACTGGGAACATCGCACATTCACACAGCAACAGTGTGATCATCACACAGTTACAGAGCGAGACTGGTATCATCGCACAGTGAAAAAATTTGACTCAGAACATTGCACAGTCACACAGTGAGGCCGGGAACATCGTAAAGTCACACAGTGAGTGTGGGAACATCGCAAAGTCACACAGTGAGACTGGGAACAGTGCAGTAACACATTGAGACTGGGATCATGGCACAGTCACACAGCGAGACTGGGATCATCACACAGCCACAGAGTCAGACTGGGAACATTGCACAGTCACACAGAGAGACTGCGAACATCGCACAATCACACAGTGAGACTGGGAACATCGCACAGTCACACAGTGAGCCTGAGATCATCGCACAGTCACATAGTGAGACTGGGATCATCACACAGTCACACAGGGAGATTGGGATCAGTGCACAGTTACACAGTGAGACTGGGATCATCGCACAATCACATAGTGAGATTGGGATCACTGCACAGTTACACAGTGAGACTGGGATCATCACACAGACACACACTGAGACTGGGATCATCGCACAATCACCCTGTGAGTCTGGGATAATCACACACTCACACAGTGAGACTGGGATCATCTCACAGTCACACAGTGAGACTGGGATCACCGCACAGCCACATCAACAGATTGGGATCATCACACAGTCACACAGTGAGACTCGAATCATCGCAAAGTAACTCAGTGAGTCTGGGAACATCGCACAGTCACACAGTAAGACTCGAATCATCGCACAGTCACCCAGTGAGACTGGGATCATCCCACAGTCACACAGTGAAACTGGGATCATCGCAAAGTCACACAAGGAGACTGGGAAAATTGAATTTTTACACAGCGATACTGGGATCAACGCACAATCACAAAGTGAGACTTGGACCAGTGCAGTCACACATTGAGACTGGGATCATGACACAGTCACACAGTGAGACTGGGTTCATCGCACAGCCACATCATCAGAGTGGGATCATCGCACAGTCACAAAGTGAGACTGGGATCATCGCACAGTCACACAGCAAGACTGGGATCATTGCACAATCGTACAGGGAGACTGGGAACATTGCACAGTCAGACAGTGAGACTGGGAACATCGCACAGTCACACAGTGAGCCTAGGATAATTGCACAGTCACAAAGTGAGACTGGGATCATCGCACAGTCACACAGTGAGATTGGGAAGAGTGCACAGTTACACAGTGAGACTGGGATAATCACACAGTCACACAGTGAGACTGGGATCATCTCACAGTCACACAGTGAGACAGGGATCACCGCACAGCCACATCAACAGATTGGGATCATCACACAGTCACACAGTGAGACTCGAATCATCGCAAAGTCACTCAGTGAGTCTGGGAACATCGCACAGTCACACAGTAAGACTCAAATCATCACACAGTCACACAGTGAGCCTGAGATCATCGCACAGTCACATAGTGAGACTGGGATCATCACACAGTCACACAGTGAGATTGGGATCAGGGAACAGTTACACAGTGAGACTGGGATCATCGCACAGTCACATAGTGAGATTGGGATCACTGCACAGTTACACAGTGAGACTGGGATCATCACACAGACACACACTGAGACTGGGAAAATTGCACAGTCTCACAGTGAGACTGGGATCATGGCACAGTCACACAGTCAGACTGGGATCATCGTGCAGTCACAAAGTGAGGCTGGAACATCCCACAGTAACGCAGTGAATCTGGGATCATCGCAAGTCACACAATGAGACTGGGATCACATCCCAGTCACACACTGAGACTGGGAACATCACACAGTCGCACAGTCAGACTGGGATCACCGCACAGTCACACACTGAGACTGGGAACATCGCACAGTCACACAGTGAGACTGGAATCATTGCACAGTCACACAGTGAGACTGGGATCATCGCACAGTCACACAGTGAGACTGGGAAAATCGCACATCCACACAGTGAGACTTGGAACATCGCACAGTAACACAGTGAGACTGGGAACATTGCACAGTCACAAGATGAGACTGGGATCATCGCACAATCACACAGTGAGACGGGGTACATCGCACAGTCACCCAGTGTGATTGGGAACATTGCAGAGTCACACAGTGAGACTGGGATCATCGCACAGTCAAACAGTGAGACTGGGAAAATCGCACAGTCACATAGTGAGACAGGGAACATTGCACAGTCATACAGAGAGACTGGGAACATTGCACAGTCACACAGTGAGACAGGCAACATCGAACAGTCAAACAGTGAGACTGGGAACATTTCACAGTCACACAGTGTGACTGGGAACATCACACAGTGACACATTGAGCCAGGGATCATCGCACATCCACACAGTGAGACTGGGAACAATGCACAGTAACACACAGAGACAGGGAACATTGCACAGTCACACAGTGAGACAGGCAACATTGCACAGTCACACAGTGAGACTGGGAACATTACACAGTCAAACAGTGAGAATGGGAAAATTGCACAGTCACACAGTGAGACTGGGATCACCGCACAGTCAAACAGTGTGACTGGGAAAATCGCACAGTCACACAGTGAGATGGGAACATTGCACAGTCAAACAGAGAGACTGGCAACATTGCAGAGTCACACAGTGAGACAGGCAACATCACACAGTCACACAGTGAGAAAGGGTTCATCGCACAATCTCACAATGAAACTGGGAAAATTGCACAGTCTCACAGTGAGACCGGGATCATGGCATAGTCACACAGTCAGATTGGGATCATCGTGCAGTCACACAGTGAGACTGGAAAATCCCACAGTAACGCAGTGAATCTGGGATCATCGCAAGTCACACAATGAGACTGGGAACATTGCACAGTCACACATTGAGACTGGGATCATCGCACAATCACACAATGAGACTGGGAACATTGCACAGTCACACAGTGAGACTGGGATCACATCACAGTCACACACTGAGACTGGGAACATCGCACAGTCACACAGTCAGACTGGGATCACCGCACAGTCACATACTGAGACTGGGAACATTGCACAGTCACACAGTGAGACTGGGATCATTGCACAGTCACACAGTCAGACTGGGATCACCGCACAGTCACATACTGAGACTGGGAACATTGCACAGTCACACAGTGAGACTGGGATCATTGCACAGTCACACAGTGAGACTGGGATCATCGCACAGTCGCACAGTGAGACTGGGAAAATCGCACATCCACACAGTGAGACTGGGAACATCGCACAGTAACACAGTGAGACTGGGAACATTGCACAGTCACAAGTTGAGACTGGGATCATCGCACAATCACACAGTGAGACTGGGAACATCGCACAGTCACCCAGTGAGATTGGGAACATTGCACAGTCACACAGTGAGACTGGGATCACTGCACAGTCAAACAGTGAGACTGGGAAAATCACACAGTCACACAGTGAGATAGGGAACATTGCACAGTCAAACAGAGTGACTGGGAACATTGCACAGTCACACAGTGAGACAGGCAACATCGAACAGTCAAACAGTGAGACTGGGAAAACTGCACAGTCACACAGTGTGACTGGGAACCTCGCACAATCACACATTGAGCCAGGGATCATCGCACATTCACACAGTGAGACTGGGATCATCGCACAGCCACATAGTGAGAATGGGAACAACTCACAGTCACACATAGAGAATGGGATCATCACACAGTCGTACAATGAGATTGGGATCATTGCACAGTCACACAGTGAGACTGGGATCATCCCGCGGTCACGCAGTGAATCTGGGATCATCGCAAGTCACACAATGAGAGACTGGGAACATCGCACAGTCACACCGTGAGACTGGGATCAATGCACAGTCACACAGAGAGACTTGGAACATTGCACAGTCACCCAGTGAGAATGGGAACATCGCACAGTCACACAGTGAGACTGGGATCATCGCACAGTCACACAGTGAGACTGGGATCATCGCACAGTCACACAGTGCAACTGGGATCATCGCACAGTCACACAGTGAGACTGGGATCATCACAAAATCACAAAGTGAGACTGCGAACATCGCACAATCACACAATGAGACTGGGATCATCGCACAGTCACACAGTGAGACTGGGATCTTCGCACAGTCACACAGTGCAACTGGGATCATCGCACAGTCACACAGTGAGACTCGAATCATCGCAAAGTAACTCAGTGAGTCTGGGAACATCGCACAGTCACACAGTAAGACTCGAATCATCGCACAGTCACCCAGTGAGACTGGGATCATCCCACAGTCACACAGTGAAACTGGGATCATCGCAAAGTCACACAAGGAGACTGGGAAAATTGAATTTTTACACAGCGATACTGGGATCAACGCACAATCACAAAGTGAGACTTGGACCAGTGCAGTCACACATTGAGACTGGGATCATGACACAGTCACACAGTGAGACTGGGTTCATCGCACAGCCACATCATCAGAGTGGGATCATCGCACAGTCACAAAGTGAGACTGGGATCATCGCACAGTCACACAGCAAGACTGGGATCATTGCACAATCGTACAGGGAGACTGGGAACATTGCACAGTCAGACAGTGAGACTGGGAACATCGCACAGTCACACAGTGAGCCTAGGATAATTGCACAGTCACAAAGTGAGACTGGGATCATCGCACAGTCACACAGTGAGATTGGGAAGAGTGCACAGTTACACAGTGAGACTGGGATAATCACACAGTCACACAGTGAGACTGGGATCATCTCACAGTCACACAGTGAGACAGGGATCACCGCACAGCCACATCAACAGATTGGGATCATCACACAGTCACACAGTGAGACTCGAATCATCGCAAAGTCACTCAGTGAGTCTGGGAACATCGCACAGTCACACAGTAAGACTCAAATCATCACACAGTCACACAGTGAGCCTGAGATCATCGCACAGTCACATAGTGAGACTGGGATCATCACACAGTCACACAGTGAGATTGGGATCAGGGAACAGTTACACAGTGAGACTGGGATCATCGCACAGTCACATAGTGAGATTGGGATCACTGCACAGTTACACAGTGAGACTGGGATCATCACACAGACACACACTGAGACTGGGAAAATTGCACAGTCTCACAGTGAGACTGGGATCATGGCACAGTCACACAGTCAGACTGGGATCATCGTGCAGTCACAAAGTGAGGCTGGAACATCCCACAGTAACGCAGTGAATCTGGGATCATCGCAAGTCACACAATGAGACTGGGATCACATCCCAGTCACACACTGAGACTGGGAACATCACACAGTCGCACAGTCAGACTGGGATCACCGCACAGTCACACACTGAGACTGGGAACATCGCACAGTCACACAGTGAGACTGGAATCATTGCACAGTCACACAGTGAGACTGGGATCATCGCACAGTCACACAGTGAGACTGGGAAAATCGCACATCCACACAGTGAGACTTGGAACATCGCACAGTAACACAGTGAGACTGGGAACATTGCACAGTCACAAGATGAGACTGGGATCATCGCACAATCACACAGTGAGACGGGGTACATCGCACAGTCACCCAGTGTGATTGGGAACATTGCAGAGTCACACAGTGAGACTGGGATCATCGCACAGTCAAACAGTGAGACTGGGAAAATCGCACAGTCACATAGTGAGACAGGGAACATTGCACAGTCATACAGAGAGACTGGGAACATTGCACAGTCACACAGTGAGACAGGCAACATCGAACAGTCAAACAGTGAGACTGGGAACATTTCACAGTCACACAGTGTGACTGGGAACATCACACAGTGACACATTGAGCCAGGGATCATCGCACATCCACACAGTGAGACTGGGAACAATGCACAGTAACACACAGAGACAGGGAACATTGCACAGTCACACAGTGAGACAGGCAACATTGCACAGTCACACAGTGAGACTGGGAACATTACACAGTCAAACAGTGAGAATGGGAAAATTGCACAGTCACACAGTGAGACTGGGATCACCGCACAGTCAAACAGTGTGACTGGGAAAATCGCACAGTCACACAGTGAGATGGGAACATTGCACAGTCAAACAGAGAGACTGGCAACATTGCAGAGTCACACAGTGAGACAGGCAACATCACACAGTCACACAGTGAGAAAGGGTTCATCGCACAATCTCACAATGAAACTGGGAAAATTGCACAGTCTCACAGTGAGACCGGGATCATGGCATAGTCACACAGTCAGATTGGGATCATCGTGCAGTCACACAGTGAGACTGGAAAATCCCACAGTAACGCAGTGAATCTGGGATCATCGCAAGTCACACAAAGAGACTGGGAACATTGCACAGTCACACATTGAGACTGGGATCATCGCAAAATCACACAATGAGACTGGGAACATTGCACAGTCACACAGTGAGATTGGGATCACATCACAGTCACACACTGAGACTGGGAACATTGCACAGTCACACAGTCAGACTGGGATCACCGCACAGTCACATACTGAGACTGGGAACATTGCACAGTCACACAGTGAGACTGGGATCATTGCACAGTCACACAGTCAGACTGGGATCACCGCACAGTCACATACTGAGACTGGGAACATTGCACAGTCACACAGTGAGACTGGGATCATTGCACAGTCACACAGTGAGACTGGGATCATCGCACAGTCGCACAGTGAGACTGGGAAAATCGCACATCCACACAGTGAGACTGGGATCATCGCACAGTCGCACAGTGAGACTGGGAACATTGCACAGTCACAAGTTGAGACTGGGATCATCGCACAATCACACAGCGAGACTGGGAACATCGCACAGTCACCCAGTGAGATTGGGAACATTGCACAGTCACACAATGAGACTGGGATCATCGCACAGTCAAACAGTGAGACTGGGAAAATCACACAGTCACACAGTGAGATAGGGAACATTGCACAGTCAAACAGAGTGACTGGGAACATTGCACAGTCACACAGTGAGACAGGCAACATCGAACAGTCAAACAGTGAGACTGGGAAAACTGCACAGTCACACAGTGTGACTGGGAACCTCGCACAATCACACATTGAGCCAGGGATCATCGCACATTCACACAGTGAGACTGGGATCATCGCACAGCCACATAGTGAGAATGGGAACAACTCACAGTCACACATAGAGAATGGGATCATCACACAGTTGTACAATGAGATTGGGATCATTGCACAGTCACACAGTGAGACTGGGATCATCCCGCGGTCACGCAGTGAATCTGGGATCATCGCAAGTCACACAATGAGAGACTGGGAACATCGCACAGTCACACCGTGAGACTGGGATCAATGCACAGTCACACAGAGAGACTTGGAACATTGCACAGTCACCCAGTGAGAATGGGAACATCGCACAGTCACACAGTGAGACTGGGATCATCGCACAGTCACACAGTGAGACTGGGATCATCGCACAGTCACACAGTGCAACTGGGATCATCGCACAGTCACACAGTGAGACTGGGATCATCACAAAATCACAAAGTGAGACTGCGAACATCGCACAATCACACAATGAGACTGGGATCATCGCACAGTCACACAGTGAGACTGGGATCTTCGCACAGTCACACAGTGCAACTGGGATCATCGCACAGTCACACAGTGAGACTGGGATCATCACAAAATCACAAAGTGAGACTGCGAACATCGCACAGTCAAACAATGAGACTGGGATCATCACACAGTCACACAGTGAGACTGGGATCTTTGCACAGTCACACATCGGGACTGGGATCAGTGCACAGTCACACAACGAGACTGGGAACATCGCACAGTCAAACAATGAGACTGGGAAAATAGCACAGTCACACTGTGAGACTAGGATCATCACACAGTCACACAGTGAGACTGGAATCATCGCACAGTCTCACATCGGGATTGGGTTCAGCGCACAGTCACACAGCGAGTCTGGGAACATTGCACAGTCATACATTGAGACTGGGAAAATTGCACATTCACACATTGAGACTGGGATCATGGCAAAGTCAAACAGTTAGACTGGGATCATCGCACAGTCACACAGTGATACTGGGAAAATCACAGTCATTCAGTGAGACTGGCAACATCGCACAGTCGCCTAGTGAAACTGGAATCATTGCACAGTCACACAGTGAGTCTGTGATCATTGCACGTTCACACAGCGAGACTGGGATCAGCATACAGACACACAGTGATACTGGGAACATTGCAAACTCATTCAGTGAGACTGGCAACATCGCACAATCAAACAGTGAGACTGGAATCATCACACAGTGAAATACTGAGACTAAGAACATCGCAGAGTCAAACATTTTGTCTGTAACATCGCACAGTCACACAGCAAGACTTTGATCAGCACACAGTCACACAGTGAGACTCAGACGATCGCACAGTCACACAGTGAGACTGGGAACATTGCACAGTCACAAACTGAGACTGGGATCATCGTACAGTCAAACAGTGAGACTGGGAACATTGCATAGTCACACAGTGAGACTGGGAACATTGCACAGTCACACAGAGAGACTGGGAACGTTGCACAGTCACACCGAGAGAATGGGAAAATTGCACAGTCACACAGAGAGACTGGGAACATTGCACAGTCACACAGGGAGACTGGAAACATTGCACAGCCACACAGTGAGACAGGGATCATTGCACAGTGACACAGTGAGACTGGGAACATCGCACAGTCACACAGTGAGACTGGGATCATCGCACAGTCACACAGTGAGACTCGGACGATCGCAAAGTCACCCAGTGAGACTGGGAACATCGCACAGTCAAACAGTGAAACTGGGAACATTGCATAGTCAAACTGTGTGACTGGGAACATCGCACAGTCACACAGTGAGACTGGGTACATTGCACAGTCACACAGAGAGACTTGGAACATTGCACAGTCACCCAGTGAGAATGGGAACATCGCACAGTCACACAGTGAGACTGGGATCATCGCACAGTCACACAGTGAGACTGAGATCATCGCACAGTCACACAGTGCAACTGGGATCATCGCACAGTCACACAACGAGACTGGGATCATCACAAAATCACAAAGTGGGACTGCGAACATCGCACAGTCACACAATGAGACTGGGATCATCGCACAGTCACACAGTGAGACTGGAATCATCGCACAGTCTCACATCGGGATTAGGTTCAGCGCACAGTCACACAGCGAGTCTGGGAACATTGCACAGTCATACAGTGAGACTGAGAAAATTGCACATTCACACATTGAGACTGGGATCATGGCAAAGTCAAACAGTCAGACTGGGATCATCGCACAGTCACACAGTGATACTGGGAAAATCACAGTCATTCAGTGAGACTGGCAACATCGCACAGTCGCCTAGTGAAACTGGAATCATTGCACAGTCACACAGTGAGTCTGTGATCATTGCACGTTCACACAGCGAGACTGGGATCAGCACACAGTCACACAGTGAGACTGGGAACATCATGCAGTAATACAGTGAGACTGGGATCATCGCACAGTCACACAGTGATACTGGGAACATCGCACAGTCATTCAGTGAGACTGGCAACATCGCACAATCACACAGTGAGACTGGAATCATCACACAGCGAAATAGTGAGACTAAGAACATCGCACAGTCAAACATTGAGTCTGCAACATCGCACAGTCACACAGCGAGACTTTGATCGGCGCACAGTCACACAGTGAGACTGGGATCATCGCACAGTGACATAGTGAGACTAAGAACATCGCACCGTCAAACATTGAGTCTGCGATCATGGAACAGTCACACAGCGAGACTTTGATCAGCACACAGTCACACAGTGAGACTCGGACGATCGCACAGTCACACAGTGAGACTGGGAGCATTGCACAGTAACAAACTGAGACTGGGATCATCGCACAGTCAAGCAGTGAGACTGGGAACATTGCATAGTCACACTGTGAGACTGGGAAAATTGCTCAGTCACACAGAGAAACTGGGAACATTGCACAGTCACACAGAGAGACTGGGAACATTGCACAGTCACACAGAGAGACTGGGAACACTGCACAGCCATACAGTGAGACAGGGATCATCGCACAGTCACACAGTGAGACTGGTATCATCGCAAACACACAGTGAGACTGGGATCATCGAACAGTCACACAGTGAGACTGGGATCATTGCACAGACACACAGTGAGACTGGGATCATCGCACAGTCACACAGTGAGACTGGGATCATCGCACAGTCACACATCGGGACTGGGATCAGTGCACAGTCACACAACGAGACTGGGAACATTGCACAGTCAAACAATGAGACTGGGAAAATTGCACAGTCACACTGTGAGACTAGGATCATCGCACAGTCACACAGTGAGACTGGGATCATCGCACAGTCACACATCGGGATTGGGTACAGCGCACAGTCACACAGCGAGTCTGGGAACATTGCACAGTCATACATTGAGAGTGGGAAAATAGCACATCCACACATTGAGATTGGGATTCTGGCAAAGTCAAACAGTCAGAATGGGATCATCGCACAGACACACAGTGATACTGGGAACATCGCACAGTCATTCAGTGAGACTGGCAACATCGCACAATCAAACAGTGAGACTGGAATCATCACACAGTGAAATAGTGAGACTAAGAACATCGCACAGTCAAACATTGTGTCTGTGACATCGCACAGTCACACAGCGAGACTTTGATCAGCACCCAGTCACACAGTGAGACTCGGACGATCGCACAGTCACACAGTGAGACTGGGAACATTGCACAGTCACAAACTGAGACTGGGATCATCGTACAGTCAAACAGTGAGACTGGGAACATTGCATAGTCACACAGTGAGACTGGGAACATTGCACAGTCACACAGAGAGACTGGGAACGTTGCACAGTCACACCGAGAGACTGGGAACATTGCACAGTCACACAGTGAGACAGGGATCATTGCACAGTGACACAGTGAGACTGGGAACATCGCACAGTCACACAGTGAGACTGGGATCATCGCACAGTCACACAGTGAGACTCGGACGATCGCAAAGTCACACAGTGAGACTGGGAACATTGCACACACACAAACTGAGACAGGGATCATCGCACAATCACCCAGTGAGACTGGGAACATCGCACAGTCAAACAGTGAAACTGGGAACATTGCATAGTCACACTGTGAGACTGGGAACATCGCACAGTCACACAGAGAGTCTGGGAACATTGCACAGTCACACAGAGAGAATGGAACATTGCACAGACACCCAGTGAGAATGGGAACATCGCACAGTCACACAGTGAGACTGGGATCATCGCACAGTCACACAGTGAGACTGGGATCATCACAAAATCTCAAAGTGAGACTGTGAACATCGCACAGTCACACAGTGAGGCTGGGATCATCGCACAGTCACACAGTGAAACTGGAATCATTGCACAGTCACACAGTGAGTCTGTGATCATTGCACGTTCACACAGCGAGACTGGGATCAGCATACAGACACACAGTGATACTGGGAACATCGCACAGTCATTCAGTGAGACTGGCAACATCGCACAATCAAACAGTGAGACTGGAATCATCACACAGTGAAATAGTGAGACTAAGAACATCGCAGAGTCAAACATTGTGTCTGTGACATCGCACAGTCACACAGCGAGACTTTGATCAGCACACAGTCACACAGTGAGACTCGGACGATCGCACAGTCACACAGTGAGACTGGGAACATTGCACAGTCACAAACTGAGACTGGGATCATCGTACAGTCAAACAGTGAGACTGGGAACATTGCATAGTCACACAGTGAGACTGGGAACATTGCACAGTCACACAGAGAGACTGGGAACGTTGCACAGTCACACCGAGAGACTGGGAACATTGCACAGTCACACAGAGAGACTGGAAACATTGCACAGCCACACAGTGAGACAGGGATCATTGCACAGTGACACAGTGAGGCTGGGAACATCGCACAGTCACACAGTGAGACTGGGATCATCGCACAGTCACACAGTGAGACTCGGACGAACACAAAGTCACACAGTGAGACTGGGAACATTGCACACTCACAAACTGAGACAGGGAACATCGCACAATCACCCAGTGAGACTGGGAACATCGCACAGTCAAACAGTGAAACTGGGAACATTGCATAGTCACACTGTGAGACTGGGAACATCGCACAGTCACACAGTGAGACTGGGATCATCACAAAATCACAAAGTGAGACTGCGAACATCACACAGTCAAACAATGAGACTGGGATCATCGCACAGTCACACAGTGAGACTGGGATCTTCGCACAGTCACACATCGGGACTGGGATCAGTGCACAGTCACACAACGAGACTGGGAACATCGCACAGTCAAACAATGAGACTGGGAAAATAGCACACTGACACTGTGAGACTAGGATCATCGCACAGTCACACAGTGAGACTGGAATCATCGCACAGTCTCACATCGGGATTGGGTTCAGCGCACAGTCACACAGCGAGTCTGGGAACATTGCACAGTCATACATTGAGACTGGGAAAATTGCACATTCACACATTGAGACTGGGATCATGGCAAAGTCAAACAGTCAGACTGGGATCATCGCACAGTCACACAGTGATACTGGGAAAATCACAGTCATTCAGTGAGACTGGCAACATCGCATAGTCGCCTAGTGAAACTGGAATCATTGCACAGTCACACAGTGAGTCTGTGATCATTGCACGTTCACACAGCGAGACTGGGATCAGCATACAGACACACAGTGATACTGGGAACATCGCACAGTCATTCAGTGAGACTGGCAACATCGCACAATCAAACAGTGAGACTGGAATCATCACACAGTGAAATAGTGAGACTAAGAACATCGCAGAGTCAAGCATTGTGTCTGTGACATCGCACAGTCACACAGCGAGACTTTGATCAGCACACAGTCACACAGTGAGACTCGGACGATCGCACAGTCACACAGTGAGACTGGGAACATTGCACAGTCACAACCTGAGACTGGGATCATCGTACAGTCAAACAGTGAGACTGGGAACATTGCATAGTCACACAGTGAGACTGGGAACATTGCACAGTCACACAGAGAGACTGGGAACGTTGCACAGTCACACCGAGAGACTGGGAACATTGCACAGTCACACAGAGAGACTGGAAACATTGCACAGCCACACAGTGAGACAGGGATCATTGCACAGTGACACAGTGAGGCTGGGAACATCGCACAGTCACACAGTGAGACTGGGATCATCGCACAGTCACACAGTGAGACTCGGACGAACACAAAGTCACACAGTGAGACTGGGAACATTGCACACTCACAAACTGAGACAGGGATCATCGCACAATCACCCAGTGAGACTGGGAACATCGCACAGTCAAACAGTGAAACTGGGAACATTGCATAGTCACACTGTGAGACTGGGAACATCGCACAGTCACACAGAGAGACTGGGAACATTGCACAGTCACCCAGTGAGAATGGGAACATCGCACAGTCACACAGTGAGACTGGGATCATCGCACAGTCACACAGTGAGACTGGGATCATCACAAAATCACAAAGTGAGACTGCGAACATCGCACAGTCACACAGTGAGACTGGGATCATCGCACAGTCACACAGTGAGACTGGGATCATCGCACAGTCACACAGTGCAACTGGGATCATCGCACAGTCACACAGTGAGACTGGGATCATCACAAAATCACAAAGTGAGACTGCGAACATCGCACAGTCACACAGTGAGACTGGGATCATCGCACAGTCACACAGTGAGACTGGGATCATCGCACAGTCACACAGTGCAACTGGGATCATCGCACAGTCACACAGTGAGACTGGGATCACCACAAAATCACAATGTGAGACTGCGAACATTGCAGAGTCACACAATGAGACTGGGATCATCGCACAGTCACACAGTGAGACTGGGATCATCGCACAGTCACACAGTGAGACTGGAATCATCGCACAGTCTCACATCGGGATTGGGTTCAGCGCACAGTCACACAGCGAGTCTGGGAACATTGCACAGTCATACATTGAGACTGGGAAAATTGCACATTCACACATTGAGACTGGGATCATGGCAAAGTCAAACAGTCAGACTGGGATCATCGCACCGTCACACAGTGATACTGGGAAAATCGCAGTCATTCAGTGAGACTGGTAACATCGCACAGTCGCCTAGTGAAACTGGAATCATTGCACAGTCACACAGTGAGTCTGTGATCATTGCATGTTCACACAGTGAGACTGGGATCAGCACACAGTCACACAGTGAGACTGGGAACATCACGCAGTAATACCGTGAGACTGGGATCATCGCACAGTCACACAGTGATACTGGGAACATCGCACAGTCACACAGTGAGACTCGGATCATCGCACAATCACACAGTGAGACTGGAATCATCACACAGCGAAATAGTGAGACTAAGAACATTGCACAGTCAAACATTGAGTCTGCAACATCGCACAGTCACACAGCGAGACTTTGATCGGCGCACAGTCACACAGTGAGACTGGGATCATCGCACAGTGACATAGTGAGACTAAGAACATCGCACCGTCAAACATTGAGTCTGCGATCATGGCACAGTCACACAGCGAGACTTTGATCAGCACACAGTCACACAGTGAGACTCGGACGATCGCACAGTCACACAGTGAGACTGGGAACATTGCACAGTAACAAACTGAGACTGGGATCATCGCACAGTCAAGCAGTGAGACTGGGAACATTGCATAGTCACACTGTGAGACTGGGAAAATTGCTCAGTCACACAGAGAAACTGGGAACATTGCACAGTCACACAGTGAGACAGGGATCATTGCACAGTGACACAGTGAGACTGGGAACATCGCACAGTCACACAGTGAGACTCGGACGATCGCAAAGTCACACAGTGAGACTGGGAACATTGCACACTCAAAAACTGAGACAGGGATCATCGCACAATCACCCAGTGAGACTGGGAACATCGCACAGTCAAACAGTGAAACTGGGAACATTGCATAGTCACACTGTGAGACTGGGAACATCGCACAGTCACACAGAGTGTCTGGGAACATTGCACAGTCACACAGAGAGAATGGAACATTGCACAGTCACCCAGTGAGAATGGGAACATCGCACAGTCACACAGTGAGACTGGGATCATCGCACAGTCACACAGTGAGACTGGGATCATCACAAAATGACAAAGTGAGACTGTGAACATCGCACAGTCACACAGTGAGGCTGGGATCATCGCACAGTCACACAGTGAGACTGGGATCATCGCACAGTCACACAGTGAGACTGGGATCATCACAAAATCACAAAGTGAGACTGCGAACATCACACAGTCAAACAATGAGACTGGGATCATCGCACAGTCACACAGTGAGACTGGGATCTTCGCACAGTCACACATCAGGACTGGGATCAGTGCACAGTCACACAACGAGACTGGGAACATCGCACAGTCAAACAATGAGACTGGGAAAATAGCACAGTCACACTGTGAGACTAGGATCATCGCACAGTCACACAGTGAGACTGGAATCATCGCACAGTCTCACATCGGGATTGGGTTCAGCGCACAGTCACACAGCGAGTCTGGGAACATTGCACAGTCATACATTGAGACTGGGAAAATTGCACATTCACACATTGAGACTGGGATCATGGCAAAGTCAAACAGTCAGACTGGGATCATCGCACAGTCACACAGTGATACTGGGAAAATCACAGTCATTCAGTGAGACTGGCAACATCGCATAGTCGCCTAGTGAAACTGGAATCATTGCACAGTCACACAGTGAGTCTGTGATCATTGCATGTTCACACAGCGAGACTGGGATCAGCATACAGACACACAGTGATACTGGGAACATCGCACAGTCATTCAGTGAGACTGGCAACATCGCACAATCAAACAGTGAGACTGGAATCATCACACAGTGAAATAGTGAGACTAAGAACATCGCAGAGTCAAACATTGTGTCTGTGACATCGCACAGTCACACAGCGAGACTTTGATCAGCACACAGTCACACAGTGAAACTCGGACGATCGCACAGTCACACAGTGAGACTGGGAACATTGCACAGTCACAAACTGAGACTGGGATCATCGTACAGTCAAACAGTGAGACTGGGAACATTGCATAGTCACACAGTGAGACTGGGAACATTGCACAGTCACACAGAGAGACTGGGAACGTTGCACAGTCACACCGAGAGACTGGGAACATTGCACAGTCACACAGAGAGACTGGAAACATTGCACAGCCACACAGTGAGACAGGGATCATTGCACAGTGACACAGTGAGGCTGGGAACATCGCACAGTCACACAGTGAGACTGGGATCATCGCACAGTCACACAGTGAGACTCGGACGAACACAAAGTCACACAGTGAGACTGGGAATATTGCACACTCACAAACTGAGACAGGGATCATCGCACAATCACCCAGTGAGACTGGGAACATCGCACAGTCAAACAGTGAAACTGGGAACATTGCATAGTCACACTGTGAGACTGGGAACATCGCACAGTCACACAGAGAGACTGGGAACATTGCAAAGTCACACAGAGAGACTTGGAAAATTGCACAGTCACCCAGTGAGAATGGGAACATCGCACAGTCACACAGTGAGACTGGGATCATCGCACTGTCACACAGTGAGACTGGGATCATCGCACAGTCACACAGTGCAACTGGGATCATCGCACAGTCACACAGTGAGACTGGGATCACCACAAAGTCACAATGTGAGACTGCGAACATCGCACAGTCAGACAGTGAGACTGGGATCATCGCACAGTCACACAGTGAGACTGGGATCATCGCACAGTCACACAGTGCAACTGGGATCATCGCACAGTCACACAGTGAGACTGGGATCACCACAAAGTCACAATGTGAGACTGCGAACATCGCAGTGTCACACAATGAGACTGGGATCATCGCACAGTCACACAGTGAGACTGGGATCATCGCACAGTCACACAGTGCAACTGGGATCATCGCACAGTCACACAGTGAGACTGGGATCACCACAAAGTCACAATGTGAGACTGCGAACATCGCACAGTCAGACAGTGAGACTGGGATCATCGCACAGTCACACAGTGAGACTGGGATCATCGCACAGTCACACAGTGCAACTGGGATCATCGCACAGTCACACAGTGAGACTGGGATCACCACAAAGTCACAATGTGAGACTGCGAACATCGCAGTGTCACACAATGAGACTGGGATCATCGCACAGTCACACAGTGAGACTGGGATCTTCGCACAGTCACACATCGGGACTGGGATCAGTGCACAGTCACACAACGAGACTGCGAAACATCGCAAAGTCAAACAATGAGACTGGGAAAATAGCACAGTCACACTGTGAGACTAGGATCATCGCACAGTCACACAGTGAGACTGGAATCATCGCACAGTCTCACATCGGGATTGGGTTCAGCGCACAGTCACACAGCGAGTCTGGGAACATTGCACAGTCATACATTGAGACTGGGAAAATTGCACATTCACACATTGAGACTGGGATCATGGCAAAGTCAAACAGTCAGACTGGGATCATCGCACCGTCACACAGTGATACTGGGAAAATCGCAGTCATTCAGTGAGACTGGCAACATCGCACAGTCGCCTAGTGAAACTGGAATCATTGCACAGTCACACAGTGAGTCTGTGATCATTGCATGTTCACACAGCGAGACTGGGATCAGCACACAGTCACACAGTGAGACTGGGAACATCATGCAGTAATACAGTGAGACTGGGATCATCGCACAGTCACACAGTGATACTGGGAACATCGCACAGTCATTCAGTGAGACTGGCAACATCGCACAATCACACAGTGAGACTGGAATCATCACACAGCGAAATAGTGAGACTAAGAACATTGCACAGTCAAACATTGAGTCTGCAACATCGCACAGTCACACAGCGAGACTTTGATCGGCGCACAGTCACACAGTGAGACTGGGATCATCGCACAGTGACATAGTGAGACTAAGAACATCGCACCGTCAAACATTGAGTCTGCGATCATGGCACAGTCACACAGCGAGACTTTGATCAGCACACAGTCACACAGTGAGACTCGGACGATCGCACAGTCACACAGTGAGACTGGGAACATTGCACAGTAACAAACTGAGACTGGGATCATCGCACAGTCAAGCAGTGAGACTGGGAACATTGCATAGTCACACTGTGAGACTGGGAAAATTGCTCAGTCACACAGAGAAACTGGGAACATTGCACAGTCACACAGAGAGAAAGGAACATTGCACAGTCACACAGAGAGACTGGGAACACTGCACAGCCACACAGTGAGACAGGGATCATCGCACAGTCACACAGTGAGACTGATATCATCGCAAACACACAGTGAGACTGGGATCATCGAACAGTCACACAGTGAGACTGGGATCATCGCACAGACACACAGTGAGACTGAGATCATCGCACAGTCACACAGTGAGACTGGGATCATCGCACAGTCACACATCGGGACTGGGATCAGTGCACAGTCACACAGTGAGACCCGGACGATCGCACAGTCACACAGTGAGACTGGGAACATTGCACAGTCACAAACTGAGACTGGGATCATCATACAGTCAAACAGTGAGACTGGGAACATTGCATAGTCACACAGTGAGACTGGGAACATTGCACAGTCACACAGAGAGACTGGGAACGTTGCACAGTCACACCGAGAGACTGGGAACATTGCACAGTCACACCGAGAGACTGGGAACAATGCACAGTCACACAGAGAGACTGGAAACATCGCACAGTCACACAGTGAGGCTGGGATCATCGCACAGTCACACAGTGAGACTGGGATCTTCGCACAGTCACACAGTGCAACTGGGATCATCGCACAGTCACACAGTGAGACTGGGATCATCACAAAATCACAAAGTGAGACTGCGAACATCGCACAGTCAAACAGTGAAACTGGGAACATTGCATAGTCACACTGTGAGACTGGGAACATCGCACAGTCACACAGAGAGACTGGGAACATTGCACAGTCACACAGAGAGACTTGGAACATTGCACAGTCACCCAGTGAGAATGGGAACATCGCACAGTCACACAGTGAGACTGGGATCATCACAAAATCACAAAGTGAGACTGCGAACATCGCACAGTCACACAGTGAGGCTGGGATCATCGCACACTCACACAGTGAGACTAAGATCATCGCACAGTCACACAGTGCAACTGGGATCATTGCATAGTCACACTGTGAGACTGGGAACATCGCACAGTCACACAGTGAGACTGGGATCATCGCACAGTCACACAGTGAGACTGGGATCATCACAAAATCACAAAGTGAGACTGCGAACATCGCACAGTCACACAGTGAGGCTGGGATCATCGCACAGTCACACAGTGAGACTGGGATATTCGCACAGTCACACAGTGCAACTGGGATCATCGCACAGTCACACAGTGAGACTGGGATCATCACAAAATCACAAAGTGAGACTGCGAACATCGCACAGTCAAACAATGAGACTGGGATCATCGCACAGTCACACAGTGAGACTGGGATCTTCGCACAGTCACACATCGGGACTGGGATCAGTGCACAGTCACACAACGAGACTGGGAACATCGCACAGTCAAACAATGAGACTGGAAAATAGCACAGTCACACAATGAGACTAGGATCATCGCACAGTCACACAGTGAGACTGGAATCATCGCACAGTCTCAAATCGGGATTGGGTTCAGTGCACAGTCACACAGCGAGTCTGGGAACATTGCACAGTCATACATTGAGACTGGGAAAATTGCACATTCACACATTGAGACTGGGATCATGGCAAAGTCAAACAGTCAGACTGGGATCATCGCACAGTCACACAGTGATACTGGGAAAATCACAGTCATTCAGTGAGACTGGCAACATCGCAAAGTCGCCTAGTGAAACTGGAATCATTGCACAGTCACACAGTGAGTCTGTGATCATTGCACGTTCACACAGCGAGACTGGGATCAGCATACAGACACACAGTGTTACTGAGAACATCGCACAGTCATTCAGTGAGACTGGCAACATCGCACAATCAAACAGTGAGACTGGAATCATCACACAGTGAAATAGTGAGACTAAGAACATCGCACAGTCAAACATTGTGTCTGTGACATCGCACAGTCACACAGCGAGACTTTGATCAGCACACAGTCACACAGTGAGACTCGGACGATCGCACAGTCACACAGTGAGACTGGGAACATTGCACAGTCACAAACTGAGACTGGGATCATCGTACAGTCAAACAGTGAGACTGGGAACATTGCATAGTCACACAGTGAGACTGGGAACATTGCACAGTCACACAGAGAGACTGGGAACGTTGCACAGTCACACCGAGAGACTGGGAACATTGCACAGTCACACAGAGAGACTGGGAACATTGCACAGTCAAACAGAGAGACTGGAAACATTGCACAGCCACACAGTGAGACAGGGATCATTGCACAGTGACACAGTGAGGCTGGGAACATCGCACAGTCACACACTGAGACTGGGATCATCGCACAGTCACACAGTGAGACTCGGACGATCGCAAAGTCACACAGTGAGACTGGGAACATTGCACACTCACAAACTGAGACAGGGATCATCGCACAATCACCCAGAGAGACTGGGAACATCGCACAGTCACACAGTGAAACTGGGAACATTGCATAGTCACACTGTGAGACTGGGAACATCGCACAGTCACACAGTGAGGCTGGGAACATTGCACAGTCACACAGAGAGACTTGGAACATTGCACAGTCACCCAGTGAGAATGGGAACATCGCACAGTCACACAGTGAGACTGGGATCATCGCACAGTCACACAGTGAGACTTGGATCATCACAAAATCACAAAGTGAGACTGCGAACATCGCACAGTCACACAGTGAGACTGGGATCATCGCACAGTCACACAGTGAGACTGGGATCATCGCACAGTCACACAGTGCAACTGGGATCATCGCACAGTCACACAGTGAGACTGGGATCATCACAAAATCACAAAGTGAGACTGCGAACATCGCACAGTCACACAATGAGACTGGGATCATCGCACAGTCACACAGTGAGACTGGGATCATCACAAAATCACAAAGTGAGACTGCAAACATCGCACAGTCACACAATGAGACTGGGATCATCGCACAGTCACACAGTGAGACTGGGATCTTCGCACAGTCACACATCAGGACTGGGATCAGTGCACAGTCACACAGCGAGACTGGGAAACATCGCACAGTCAAACAATGAGACTGGGAAAATAGCACAGTCACACTGTGAGACTAGGATCATCGCACAGTCACACAGTGAGACTGGAATCATCGCACAGTCTCACATCGGGATTGGGTTCAGCGCACAGTCACACAGCGAGTCTGGGAACATTGCACAGTCATACATTGAGACTGGGAAAATTGCACATTCACACATTGAGACTGGGATCATGGCAAAGTCAAACAGTCAGACTGGGATCATCGCACAGTCACACAGTGATACTGGGAAAATCGCAGTCATTCAGTGAGACTGGCAACATCGCACAGTCGCCTAGTGAAACTGGAATCATTGCACAGTCACACAGTGAGTCTGTGATCATTGCACGTTCACACAGCGAGACTGGGATCAGCACACAGTCACACAGTGAGACTGGGAACATCACGCAGTAATACAGTGCGACTGGGATCATCGCACAGTCACACAGTGAGACTCGGACGATCGCAAAGTCACACAGTGAGACTGGGAACATTGCACACTCACAAACTGAGACAGGGATCATCGCACAATCACCCAGAGAGACTGGGAACATCGCACAATCACACAGTGATACTGGGAAAATCACAGTCATTCAGTGAGACTGGCAACATCGCACAGTCGCCTAGTGAAACTGGAATCATTGCACAGTCACACAGTGAGTCTGTGATCATTGCACATTCACACAGCGAGACTGGGATCAGCATACAGACACACAGTGTTACTGGGAACATCGCACAGTCATTCAGTGAGACTGGCAACATCGCACAATCAAACAGTGAGACTGCAATCATCACACAGTGAAATAGTGAGACTAAGAACATCGCAGAGTCAAACATTGTGTCTGTGACATCGCACAGTCACACAGCGAGACTTTGATCAGCACACAGTCACACAGTGAGACTCGGACGATCGCACAGTCACACAGTGAGACTGGGAACATTGCACAGTCACAAACTGAGACTGGGATCATCGTACAGTCAAACAGTGAGACTGGGAACATTGCATAGTCACACAGTGAGACTGGGAACATTGCACAGTCACACAGAGAGACTGGGAACGTTGCACAGTCACACCGAGAGACTGGGAACATTGCACAGTCACACAGAGGGACTGGGAACATTGCACAGTCAAACAGAGAGACTGGAAACATTGCACAGCCACACAGTGAGACAGGGATCATTGCACAGTGACACAGTGAGGCTGGGAACATCGCACAGTCACACAGTGAGACTGGGATCATCGCACAGTCACACAGTGAGACTCGGACGATCGCAAAGTCACACAGTGAGACTGGGAACATTGCACACTCACAAACTGAGACAGGGATCATCGCACAATCACCCAGTGAGACTGGGA
This sequence comes from Carcharodon carcharias, assembly GCF_017639515.1. Classification (NCBI taxonomy): domain Eukaryota; kingdom Metazoa; phylum Chordata; class Chondrichthyes; order Lamniformes; family Lamnidae; genus Carcharodon; species Carcharodon carcharias. The sequence continues at coordinate 198,096,910 of NC_054472.1, forward strand.
ACATCACACAGTCAAACAGTGAAACTGGGAACATTGCATAGTCACACTGTGAGACTGGGAACATCGCACAGTCACACAGTGAGACTGGGAACATTGCACAGTCACACAGAGAGACTTGGAACATTGCACAGTCACCCAGTGAGAATGGGAACATCGCACAGTCACACAGTGAGACTGGGATCATCGCACAGTCACACAGTGAGACTTGGATCATCACAAAATCACAAAGTGAGACTGCGAACATCACACAGTCACACAGTGAGACTGGGATCATCGCACAGTCACACAGTGAGACTGGGATCATCGCACAGTCACACAGTGCAACTGGGATCATCGCACAGTCACACAGTGAGACTGGGATCATCACAAAATCACAAAGTGAGACTGCGAACATCGCACAGTCACACAATGAGACTGGGATCATCGCACAGTCACACAGTGAGACTGGGATCTTCGCACAGTCACACATCAGGACTGGGATCAGTGCACAGTCACACAGCGAGACTGGGAAACATCACACAGTCAAACAATGAGACTGGGAAAATAGCACAGTCACACTGTGAGACTAGGATCATCGCACAGTCACACAGTGAGACTGGAATCATCGCGCAGTCTCACATCGTGATTGGGTTCAGCGGACAGTCACACAGAGAGTCTGGGAACATTGCACAGTCATACATTGAGACTGGGAAAATTGCACATTCACACATTGAGACTGGGATCATGGCAAAGTCAAACAGTCAGACTGGGATCATCGCACAGTCACACAGTGATACTGGGAAAATTGCAGTCATTCAGTGAGACTGGCAACATCGCACAGTCGCCTAGTGAAACTGGAATCATTGCACAGTCACACAGTGAGTCTGTGATCATTGCACGTTCACACAGCGAGACTGGGATCAGCACACAGTCACACAGTGAGACTGGGAACATCACGCAGTAATACAGTGAGACTGGGATCATTGCACAGTCACACAGTGATACTGGGAACATCGCACAGTCATTCAGTGAGACTGGCAACATCGCACAATCACACAGTGAGACTGGAATCATCACACAGCGAAATAGTGAGACTAAGAACATCGCACAGTCAAACAGTGAGTCTGCGACATCACACAGTCACACAGCGAGACTTTGATCGGCGCACAGTCACACAGTGAGACTGGGATTATCGCACAGTGACATAGTGAGAGTAAGAACATCGCGCAGTCAAACATTGAGTCTGCGATCATGGCACAGTCAATCAGTGAGACTGGGAACATTGCATAGTCACACTGTGAGACTGGGAAAAATGCAGAGTCACACAGAGAGACTGGGAACATTGCACAGTTACACAGAGAGACTGGGAACATTGAACAGTCACACAGTGAGACTGGGATCATCGCAAAGACACACAGTGAGACTTGGATCATCGCACAGTCACACAGTGTGACTGGGATCATCGCACAGACACACAGTGAGACTGGGATCATCGCACAGTCACACAGAGAGACTTGGAACATTGCACAGTCACCCACTGAGAATGGGAACATCGCACAGTCACACAGTGAGACTGGGATCATCGCACAGTCACACAGTGAGACTGTGACTATCGCACAGTCACACAGTGATAATGGGAAACTCGCACAGTCATTCAGTGAGACTGGCAAAATGGTACAGTCACATAGTGAAACTGGAAGCATTGCACAGACACACAGTGAGGCAGGGAACATTGCACAGTCACAAACTGAGAAGGGATCATCGCACAATCACCCAGTGAGACTGGGAACATCGCACAGTCAAACAGTGAAACTGGGAACATTGCACAGTCACACAGAGAGACTTGGAACATTGCACAGGAACCCAGTGAGAATGGGAACATCGCACAGTCACACAGTGAGATGGGATCATCGCACAGTCACACAGTGAGACTGGGAACATCGCACAGTCACACATCGGGACTGGGATTTGCGCACAGTCACACAGTGAGTCTGGGAACATTGCACAGTCATATATTGAGACTGGGAAAATTGCACAGTCACACATTGAGACTGGGATCATGACACAGTCACACATTGAGACTGGGATCATGACACAGTCACACAGTCAGACTGGGATCATCGCACAGTCACACAGTGATACTGGGAAAATCACAGTCATTCAGTGAGACTGGCAACATCGCACAGTCACCTAGTGAAACTGGAATCATTGCACAGTCACACAGTGATTCTGTGATCATTGCATGTTCACACAGCGAGACTGGGATCAGCACACAGTCACACAGTGAGACTGGGAACATCATGCAGTAATACTGTGAGTTTGGGATCATCGCACAGTCACACAGTGATACTGGGAACATCACACAGTCATTCAGTGAGACAGGCAACATCGCTCAATCATAAAGTGAGACTGGGATCATCGCACAGTGAAGTAGTGAGACTAAGAACATCGCACAGTCAAACATTGAGTCTGCGATCATCGCACAGTCACACAGTGAGACTTTGATCAGCGCACAGTCACACAGTGAGACTGGGATCATCGCACAATCACACAGTGATACTGGGAACATCGCACAGTCATTCAGTGAGACTGGCAACATCGCACAATCACACAGTGAGACTGGAATCATCACACAGTGAAATAGTGAGACTAAGAACATTGCACAGTCAAACATTGAGTCTGCAACATCGCACAGTCACACAGCGAGACTTTGATCGGCGCACAGTCACACAGTGAGACTGGGATCATCGCACAGTGACATAGTGAGACTAAGAACATCGCACCGTCAAACATTGAGTCTGCGATCATGGCACAGTCACACAGCGAGACTTTGATCAGCACACAGTCACACAGTGAGACTCGGACGATCGCACAGTCACACAGTGAGACTGGGAACATTGCACAGTAACAAACTGAGACTGGGATCATCGCACAGTCAAGCAGTGAGACTGGGAACATTGCATAGTCACACTGTGAGACTGGGAAAATTGCTCAGTCACACAGAGAAACTGGGAACATTGCACAGTCACACAGAGAGACTGGGAACATTGCACAGTCACACAGAGAGACTGGGAACACTGCACAGCCACACAGTGAGACAGGGATCATCGCACAGTCACACAGTGAGACTGGTATCATCGCACAGACACACAGTGAGACTGGGATCATTGCACAGTGACACAGTGAGGCTGGGAACATCGCACAGTCACACAGTGAGACTGGGATCATCGCACAGTCACACAGTGAGACTCGGACGATCGCAAAGTCACACAGTGAGACTGGGAACATTGCACACTCACAAACTGAGACAGGGATCATCGCACAATCACCCAGTGAGACTGGGAACATCGCACAGTCAAACAGTGAAACTGGGAACATTGCATAGTCACACTGTGAGACTGGGAACATCGCACAGTCACACAGTGAGACTGGGAACATTGCACAGTCACACAGAGAGACTTGGAACATTGCACAGTCACCCAGTGAGAATGGGAACATCGCACAGTCACACAGTGAGACTGGGATCATCGCACAGTCACACAGTGAGACTTGGATCATCACAAAATCACAAAGTGAGACTGCGAACATCACACAGTCACACAGTGAGACTGGGATCATCGCACAGTCACACAGTGAGACTGGGATCATCGCACAGTCACACAGTGCAACTGGGATCATCGCACAGTCACACAGTGAGACTGGGATCATCACAAAATCACAAAGTGAGACTGCGAACATCGCACAGTCACACAATGAGACTGGGATCATCGCACAGTCACACAGTGAGACTGGGATCTTCGCACAGTCACACATCAGGACTGGGATCAGTGCACAGTCACACAGCGAGACTGGGAAACATCACACAGTCAAACAATGAGACTGGGAAAATAGCACAGTCACACTGTGAGACTAGGATCATCGCACAGTCACACAGTGAGACTGGAATCATCGCGCAGTCTCACATCGGGATTGGGTTCAGCGCACAGTCACACAGCGAGTCTGGGAACATTGCACAGTCATACATTGAGACTGGGAAAATTGCACATTCACACATTGAGACTGGGATCATGGCAAAGTCAAACAGTCAGACTGGGATCATCGCACAGTCACACAGTGATACTGGGAAAATCGCAGTCATTCAGTGAGACTGGCAACATCGCACAGTCGCCTAGTGAAACTGGAATCATTGCACAGTCACACAGTGAGTCTGTGATCATTGCACGTTCACACAGCGAGACTGGGATCAGCACACAGTCACACAGTGTTACTGGGAACATCACGCAGTAATACAGTGAGACTGGGATCATTGCACAGTCACACAGTGATACTGGGAACATCGCACAGTCATTCAGTGAGACTGGCAACATCGCACAATCACACAGTGAGACTGGAATCATCACACAGCGAAATAGTGAGACTAAGAACATCGCACAGTCAAACAGTGAGTCTGCGACATCACACAGTCACACAGCGAGACTTTGATCGGCGCACAGTCACACAGTGAGACTGGGATTATCGCACAGTGACATAGTGAGAGTAAGAACATCGCGCAGTCAAACATTGAGTCTGCGATCATGGCACAGTCAATCAGTGAGACTGGGAACATTGCATAATCACACTGTGAGACTGGGAAAAATGCAGAGTCACACAGAGAGACTGGGAACATTGCACAGTTACACAGAGAGACTGGGAACATTGCACAGTCACACAGTGAGACTGGGATCATCGCAAAGACACACAGTGAGACTTGGATCATCGCACAGTCACACAGTGTGACTGGGATCATCGCACAGACACACAGTGAGACTGGGATCATCGAACAGTCACACAGAGAGACTTGGAACATTGCACAGTCACCCACTGAGAATGGGAACATCGCACAGTCACACAGTGAGACTGGGATCACCGCACAGTCACACAGTGAGACTGTGACTATCGCACAGTCACACAGTGAAACTGGGAACATTGCATAGTCACACTGTGAGTTGGGAACATCGCACAGTCACACAGTGAGACTGGGAACATTGCACAGTCACACAGAGAGACTTGGAACATTGCACAGTCACCCAGTGAGAATGGGAACATCGCACAGTCACACAGTGAGACTGGGATCATCGCACAGTCACACAGTGAGACTTGGATCATCACAAAATCACAAAGTGAGACTGCGAACATCACACAGTCACACAGTGAGACTGGGATCATCGCACAGTCACACAGTGAGACTGGGATCATCGCACAGTCACACAGTGCAACTGGGATCATCTCACAGTCACACAGTGAGACTGGGATCATCACAAAATCACAAAGTGAGACAGCGAACATCGCACAGTCACACAATGAGACTGGGATCATCGCACAGTCACACAGTGAGACTGGGATCTTCGCACAGTCACACATCAGGACTGGGATCAGTGCACAGTCACACAGCGAGACTGGGAAACATCACACAGTCAAACAATGAGACTGGGAAAATAGCACAGTCACACTGTGAGACTAGGATCATCGCACAGTCACACAGTGAGACTGGAATCATCGCGCAGTCTCACATCGGGATTGGGTTCAGCGCACAGTCACACAGCGAGTCTGGGAACATTGCACAGTCATACATTGAGACTGGGAAAATTGCACATTCACACATTGAGACTGGGATCATGGCAAAGTCAAACAGTCAGACTGGGATCATCGCACAGTCACACAGTGATACTGGGAAAATCGCAGTCATTCAGTGAGACTGGCAACATCGCACAGTCGCCTAGTGAAACTGGAATCATTGCACAGTCACACAGTGAGTCTGTGATCATTGCACGTTCACACAGCGAGACTGGGATCAGCACACAGTCACACAGTGAGACTGGGAACATCATGCAGTAATACAGTGAGACTGGGATCATTGCACAGTCACACAGTGATACTGGGAACATCGCACAGTCATTCAGTGAGACTGGCAACATCGCACAATCACACAGTGAGACTGGAATCATCACACAGCGAAATAGTGAGACTAAGAACATCGCACAGTCAAACAGTGAGTCTGCGACATCACACAGTCACACAGCGAGACTTTGATCGGCGCACAGTCACACAGTGAGACTGGGATTATCGCACAGTGACATAGTGAGAGTAAGAACATCGCGCAGTCAAACATTGAGTCTGCGATCATGGCACAGTCAATCAGTGAGACTGGGAACATTGCATAGTCACACTGTGAGACTGGGAAAAATGCAGAGTCACACAGAGAGACTGGGAACATTGCACAGTTACACAGAGAGACTGGGAACATTGCACAGTCACACAGTGAGACTGGGATCATCGCAAAGACACACAGTGAGACTTGGATCATCGCACAGTCACACAGTGTGACTGGGATCATCGCACAGACACACAGTGAGACTGGGATCATCGCACAGTCACACAGAGAGACTTGGAACATTGCACAGTCACCCACTGAGAATGGGAACATCGCACAGTCACACAGTGAGACTGGGATCACCGCACAGTCACACAGTGAGACTGTGACTATCGCACAGTCACACAGTGATAATGGGAAACTCGCACAGTCATTCAGTGAGACTGGCAAAATTGTACAGTCACATAGTGAAACTGGAAGCATTGCACAGACACACAGTGAGGCAGGGAACATTGCACAGTCACAAACTGAGAAGGGATCATCGCACAATCACCCAGTGAGACTGGGAACATCGCACAGTCAAACAGTGAAACTGGGAACATTGCACAGTCACACAGAGAGACTTGGAACATTGCACAGGAACCCAGTGAGAATGGGAACATCACACAGTCACACAGTGAGATGGGATCATCGCACAGTCACACAGTGAGACTGGGAACATCGCACAGTCACACATCGGGACTGGGATTTGCGCACAGTCACACAGTGAGTCTGGGAACATTGCACAGTCATACATTGAGACTCGGTAAATTGCACAGTCACACATTGAGACTGGGATCATGACACAGTCACACATTGAGACTGGGATCATGACACAGTCACACAGTCAGACTGGGATCACCGCACAGTCACACAGTGATACTGGGAAAATCACAGTCATTCAGTGAGACTGGCAACATCGCACAGTCACCTAGTGAAACTGGAATCATTGCACAGTCACACAGTGATTCTGTGATCATTGCATGTTCACACAGCGAGACTGGGATCAGCACACATTCACACAGTGAGACTGGGAACATCATGCAGTAATACTGTGAGATTGGGATCATCGCAAAGTCACACAGTGATACTGTGAACATCGCACAGTCATTCAATGAGACTGGCAACATCGCACAATCACACAGTGAGACTGGAATCATCACACAGCGAAATAGTGAGACTAAGAACATTGCACAGTCAAACATTGAGTCTGCAACATCGCACAGTCACACAGCGAGACTTTGATCGGCGCACAGTCACACAGTGAGACTGGGATCATCGCACAGTGACATAGTGAGACTAAGAACATCGCACCGTCAAACATTGAGTCTGCGATCATGGCACAGTCACACAGCGAGACTTTGATCAGCACACAGTCACACAGTGAGACTCGGACGATCGCACAGTCACACAGTGAGACTGGGAACATTGCACAGTAACAAACTGAGACTGCGATCATCGCACAGTCAAGCAGTGAGACTGGGAACATTGCATAGTCACACTGTGAGACTGGGAAAATTGCTCAGTCACACAGAGAAACTGGGAACATTGCACAGTCACACAGAGAGACTGGGAACATTGCACAGTCACACAGAGAGACTGGGAACACTGCACAGCCACACAGTGAGACAGGGATCATCGCACAGTCACACAGTGAGACTGGTATCATCGCACAGACACACAGTGAGACTGGGATCATTGCACAGTGACACAGTGAGGCTGGGAACATCGCACAGTCACACAGTGAGACTGGGATCATCGCACAGTCACACAGTGAGACTCGGACGATCGCAAAGTCACACAGTGAGACTGGGAACATTGCACACTCACAAACTGAGACAGGGATCATCGCACAATCACCCAGTGAGACTGGGAACATCGCACAGTCAAACAGTGAAACTGGCAACATTGCATAGTCACACTGTGAGTTTGGGAACATCGCACAGTCACACAGTGAGACTGGGAACATTGCACAGTCACACAGAGAGACTTGGAACATTGCACAGTCACCCAGTGAGAATGGGAACATCGCACAGTCACACAGTGAGACTGGGATCATCACAAAATCACAAAGTGAGACTGCGAACATCGCACAGTCACACAGTGAGGCTGGGATCATCGCACACTCACACAGTGAGACTAAGATCATCGCACAGTCACACAGTGCAACTGGGATCATTGCATAGTCACACTGTGAGACTGGGAACATCGCACAGTCACACAGTGAGACTGGGATCATCGCACAGTCACACAGTGAGACTGGGATCATCACAAAATCACAAAGTGAGACTGCGAACATCGCACAGTCACACAGTGAGGCTGGGATCATCGCACAGTCACACAGTGAGACTGGGATATTCGCACAGTCACACAGTGCAACTGGGATCATCGCACAGTCACACAGTGAGACTGGGATCATCACAAAATCACAAAGTGAGACTGCGAACATCGCACAGTCAAACAATGAGACTGGGATCATCGCACAGTCACACAGTGAGACTGGGATCTTCGCACAGTCACACATCGGGACTGGGATCAGTGCACAGTCACACAACGAGACTGGGAACATCGCACAGTCAAACAATGAGACTGGGAAAATAGCACAGTCACACAATGAGACTAGGATCATCGCACAGTCACACAGTGAGACTGGAATCATCGCACAGTCTCAAATCGGGATTGGGTTCAGTGCACAGTCACACAGCGAGTCTGGGAACATTGCACAGTCATACATTGAGACTGGGAAAATTGCACATTCACACATTGAGACTGGGATCATGGCAAAGTCAAACAGTCAGACTGGGATCATCGCACAGTCACACAGTGATACTGGGAAAATCACAGTCATTCAGTGAGACTGGCAACATCGCAAAGTCGCCTAGTGAAACTGGAATCATTGCACAGTCACACAGTGAGTCTGTGATCATTGCACGTTCACACAGCGAGACTGGGATCAGCATACAGACACACAGTGTTACTGAGAACATCGCACAGTCATTCAGTGAGACTGGCAACATCGCACAATCAAACAGTGAGACTGGAATCATCACACAGTGAAATAGTGAGACTAAGAACATCGCACAGTCAAACATTGTGTCTGTGACATCGCACAGTCACACAGCGAGACTTTGATCAGCACACAGTCACACAGTGAGACTCGGACGATCGCACAGTCACACAGTGAGACTGGGAACATTGCACAGTCACAAACTGAGACTGGGATCATCGTACAGTCAAACAGTGAGACTGGGAACATTGCATAGTCACACAGTGAGACTGGGAACATTGCACAGTCACACAGAGAGACTGGGAACGTTGCACAGTCACACCGAGAGACTGGGAACATTGCACAGTCACACAGAGAGACTGGGAACATTGCACAGTCAAACAGAGAGACTGGAAACATTGCACAGCCACACAGTGAGACAGGGATCATTGCACAGTGACACAGTGAGGCTGGGAACATCGCACAGTCACACACTGAGACTGGGATCATCGCACAGTCACACAGTGAGACTCGGACGATCGCAAAGTCACACAGTGAGACTGGGAACATTGCACACTCACAAACTGAGACAGGGATCATCGCACAATCACCCAGAGAGACTGGGAACATCGCACAGTCACACAGTGAAACTGGGAACATTGCATAGTCACACTGTGAGACTGGGAACATCGCACAGTCACACAGTGAGGCTGGGAACATTGCACAGTCACACAGAGAGACTTGGAACATTGCACAGTCACCCAGTGAGAATGGGAACATCGCACAGTCACACAGTGAGACTGGGATCATCGCACAGTCACACAGTGAGACTTGGATCATCACAAAATCACAAAGTGAGACTGCGAACATCGCACAGTCACACAGTGAGACTGGGATCATCGCACAGTCACACAGTGAGACTGGGATCATCGCACAGTCACACAGTGCAACTGGGATCATCGCACAGTCACACAGTGAGACTGGGATCATCACAAAATCACAAAGTGAGACTGCGAACATCGCACAGTCACACAATGAGACTGGGATCATCGCACAGTCACACAGTGAGACTGGGATCATCACAAAATCACAAAGTGAGACTGCAAACATCGCACAGTCACACAATGAGACTGGGATCATCGCACAGTCACACAGTGAGACTGGGATCTTCGCACAGTCACACATCAGGACTGGGATCAGTGCACAGTCACACAGCGAGACTGGGAAACATCGCACAGTCAAACAATGAGACTGGGAAAATAGCACAGTCACACTGTGAGACTAGGATCATCGCACAGTCACACAGTGAGACTGGAATCATCGCACAGTCTCACATCGGGATTGGGTTCAGCGCACAGTCACACAGCGAGTCTGGGAACATTGCACAGTCATACATTGAGACTGGGAAAATTGCACATTCACACATTGAGACTGGGATCATGGCAAAGTCAAACAGTCAGACTGGGATCATCGCACAGTCACACAGTGATACTGGGAAAATCGCAGTCATTCAGTGAGACTGGCAACATCGCACAGTCGCCTAGTGAAACTGGAATCATTGCACAGTCACACAGTGAGTCTGTGATCATTGCACGTTCACACAGCGAGACTGGGATCAGCACACAGTCACACAGTGAGACTGGGAACATCACGCAGTAATACAGTGCGACTGGGATCATCGCACAGTCACACAGTGAGACTCGGACGATCGCAAAGTCACACAGTGAGACTGGGAACATTGCACACTCACAAACTGAGACAGGGATCATCGCACAATCACCCAGAGAGACTGGGAACATCGCACAATCACACAGTGATACTGGGAAAATCACAGTCATTCAGTGAGACTGGCAACATCGCACAGTCGCCTAGTGAAACTGGAATCATTGCACAGTCACACAGTGAGTCTGTGATCATTGCACATTCACACAGCGAGACTGGGATCAGCATACAGACACACAGTGTTACTGGGAACATCGCACAGTCATTCAGTGAGACTGGCAACATCGCACAATCAAACAGTGAGACTGCAATCATCACACAGTGAAATAGTGAGACTAAGAACATCGCAGAGTCAAACATTGTGTCTGTGACATCGCACAGTCACACAGCGAGACTTTGATCAGCACACAGTCACACAGTGAGACTCGGACGATCGCACAGTCACACAGTGAGACTGGGAACATTGCACAGTCACAAACTGAGACTGGGATCATCGTACAGTCAAACAGTGAGACTGGGAACATTGCATAGTCACACAGTGAGACTGGGAACATTGCACAGTCACACAGAGAGACTGGGAACGTTGCACAGTCACACCGAGAGACTGGGAACATTGCACAGTCACACAGAGGGACTGGGAACATTGCACAGTCAAACAGAGAGACTGGAAACATTGCACAGCCACACAGTGAGACAGGGATCATTGCACAGTGACACAGTGAGGCTGGGAACATCGCACAGTCACACAGTGAGACTGGGATCATCGCACAGTCACACAGTGAGACTCGGACGATCGCAAAGTCACACAGTGAGACTGGGAACATTGCACACTCACAAACTGAGACAGGGATCATCGCACAATCACCCAGTGAGACTGGGAACATCACACAGTCAAACAGTGAAACTGGGAACATTGCATAGTCACACTGTGAGACTGGGAACATCGCACAGTCACACAGTGAGACTGGGAACATTGCACAGTCACACAGAGAGACTTGGAACATTGCACAGTCACCCAGTGAGAATGGGAACATCGCACAGTCACACAGTGAGACTGGGATCATCGCACAGTCACACAGTGAGACTTGGATCATCACAAAATCACAAAGTGAGACTGCGAACATCACACAGTCACACAGTGAGACTGGGATCATCGCACAGTCACACAGTGAGACTGGGATCATCGCACAGTCACACAGTGCAACTGGGATCATCGCACAGTCACACAGTGAGACTGGGATCATCACAAAATCACAAAGTGAGACTGCGAACATCGCACAGTCACACAATGAGACTGGGATCATCGCACAGTCACACAGTGAGACTGGGATCTTCGCACAGTCACACATCAGGACTGGGATCAGTGCACAGTCACACAGCGAGACTGGGAAACATCACACAGTCAAACAATGAGACTGGGAAAATAGCACAGTCACACTGTGAGACTAGGATCATCGCACAGTCACACAGTGAGACTGGAATCATCGCGCAGTCTCACATCGTGATTGGGTTCAGCGGACAGTCACACAGAGAGTCTGGGAACATTGCACAGTCATACATTGAGACTGGGAAAATTGCACATTCACACATTGAGACTGGGATCATGGCAAAGTCAAACAGTCAGACTGGGATCATCGCACAGTCACACAGTGATACTGGGAAAATTGCAGTCATTCAGTGAGACTGGCAACATCGCACAGTCGCCTAGTGAAACTGGAATCATTGCACAGTCACACAGTGAGTCTGTGATCATTGCACGTTCACACAGCGAGACTGGGATCAGCACACAGTCACACAGTGAGACTGGGAACATCACGCAGTAATACAGTGAGACTGGGATCATTGCACAGTCACACAGTGATACTGGGAACATCGCACAGTCATTCAGTGAGACTGGCAACATCGCACAATCACACAGTGAGACTGGAATCATCACACAGCGAAATAGTGAGACTAAGAACATCGCACAGTCAAACAGTGAGTCTGCGACATCACACAGTCACACAGCGAGACTTTGATCGGCGCACAGTCACACAGTGAGACTGGGATTATCGCACAGTGACATAGTGAGAGTAAGAACATCGCGCAGTCAAACATTGAGTCTGCGATCATGGCACAGTCAATCAGTGAGACTGGGAACATTGCATAGTCACACTGTGAGACTGGGAAAAATGCAGAGTCACACAGAGAGACTGGGAACATTGCACAGTTACACAGAGAGACTGGGAACATTGAACAGTCACACAGTGAGACTGGGATCATCGCAAAGACACACAGTGAGACTTGGATCATCGCACAGTCACACAGTGTGACTGGGATCATCGCACAGACACACAGTGAGACTGGGATCATCGCACAGTCACACAGAGAGACTTGGAACATTGCACAGTCACCCACTGAGAATGGGAACATCGCACAGTCACACAGTGAGACTGGGATCATCGCACAGTCACACAGTGAGACTGTGACTATCGCACAGTCACACAGTGATAATGGGAAACTCGCACAGTCATTCAGTGAGACTGGCAAAATGGTACAGTCACATAGTGAAACTGGAAGCATTGCACAGACACACAGTGAGGCAGGGAACATTGCACAGTCACAAACTGAGAAGGGATCATCGCACAATCACCCAGTGAGACTGGGAACATCGCACAGTCAAACAGTGAAACTGGGAACATTGCACAGTCACACAGAGAGACTTGGAACATTGCACAGGAACCCAGTGAGAATGGGAACATCGCACAGTCACACAGTGAGATGGGATCATCGCACAGTCACACAGTGAGACTGGGAACATCGCACAGTCACACATCGGGACTGGGATTTGCGCACAGTCACACAGTGAGTCTGGGAACATTGCACAGTCATATATTGAGACTGGGAAAATTGCACAGTCACACATTGAGACTGGGATCATGACACAGTCACACATTGAGACTGGGATCATGACACAGTCACACAGTCAGACTGGGATCATCGCACAGTCACACAGTGATACTGGGAAAATCACAGTCATTCAGTGAGACTGGCAACATCGCACAGTCACCTAGTGAAACTGGAATCATTGCACAGTCACACAGTGATTCTGTGATCATTGCATGTTCACACAGCGAGACTGGGATCAGCACACAGTCACACAGTGAGACTGGGAACATCATGCAGTAATACTGTGAGTTTGGGATCATCGCACAGTCACACAGTGATACTGGGAACATCACACAGTCATTCAGTGAGACAGGCAACATCGCTCAATCATAAAGTGAGACTGGGATCATCGCACAGTGAAGTAGTGAGACTAAGAACATCGCACAGTCAAACATTGAGTCTGCGATCATCGCACAGTCACACAGTGAGACTTTGATCAGCGCACAGTCACACAGTGAGACTGGGATCATCGCACAATCACACAGTGATACTGGGAACATCGCACAGTCATTCAGTGAGACTGGCAACATCGCACAATCACACAGTGAGACTGGAATCATCACACAGTGAAATAGTGAGACTAAGAACATTGCACAGTCAAACATTGAGTCTGCAACATCGCACAGTCACACAGCGAGACTTTGATCGGCGCACAGTCACACAGTGAGACTGGGATCATCGCACAGTGACATAGTGAGACTAAGAACATCGCACCGTCAAACATTGAGTCTGCGATCATGGCACAGTCACACAGCGAGACTTTGATCAGCACACAGTCACACAGTGAGACTCGGACGATCGCACAGTCACACAGTGAGACTGGGAACATTGCACAGTAACAAACTGAGACTGGGATCATCGCACAGTCAAGCAGTGAGACTGGGAACATTGCATAGTCACACTGTGAGACTGGGAAAATTGCTCAGTCACACAGAGAAACTGGGAACATTGCACAGTCACACAGAGAGACTGGGAACATTGCACAGTCACACAGAGAGACTGGGAACACTGCACAGCCACACAGTGAGACAGGGATCATCGCACAGTCACACAGTGAGACTGGTATCATCGCACAGACACACAGTGAGACTGGGATCATTGCACAGTGACACAGTGAGGCTGGGAACATCGCACAGTCACACAGTGAGACTGGGATCATCGCACAGTCACACAGTGAGACTCGGACGATCGCAAAGTCACACAGTGAGACTGGGAACATTGCACACTCACAAACTGAGACAGGGATCATCGCACAATCACCCAGTGAGACTGGGAACATCGCACAGTCAAACAGTGAAACTGGGAACATTGCATAGTCACACTGTGAGACTGGGAACATCGCACAGTCACACAGTGAGACTGGGAACATTGCACAGTCACACAGAGAGACTTGGAACATTGCACAGTCACCCAGTGAGAATGGGAACATCGCACAGTCACACAGTGAGACTGGGATCATCGCACAGTCACACAGTGAGACTTGGATCATCACAAAATCACAAAGTGAGACTGCGAACATCACACAGTCACACAGTGAGACTGGGATCATCGCACAGTCACACAGTGAGACTGGGATCATCGCACAGTCACACAGTGCAACTGGGATCATCGCACAGTCACACAGTGAGACTGGGATCATCACAAAATCACAAAGTGAGACTGCGAACATCGCACAGTCACACAATGAGACTGGGATCATCGCACAGTCACACAGTGAGACTGGGATCTTCGCACAGTCACACATCAGGACTGGGATCAGTGCACAGTCACACAGCGAGACTGGGAAACATCACACAGTCAAACAATGAGACTGGGAAAATAGCACAGTCACACTGTGAGACTAGGATCATCGCACAGTCACACAGTGAGACTGGAATCATCGCGCAGTCTCACATCGGGATTGGGTTCAGCGCACAGTCACACAGCGAGTCTGGGAACATTGCACAGTCATACATTGAGACTGGGAAAATTGCACATTCACACATTGAGACTGGGATCATGGCAAAGTCAAACAGTCAGACTGGGATCATCGCACAGTCACACAGTGATACTGGGAAAATCGCAGTCATTCAGTGAGACTGGCAACATCGCACAGTCGCCTAGTGAAACTGGAATCATTGCACAGTCACACAGTGAGTCTGTGATCATTGCACGTTCACACAGCGAGACTGGGATCAGCACACAGTCACACAGTGTTACTGGGAACATCACGCAGTAATACAGTGAGACTGGGATCATTGCACAGTCACACAGTGATACTGGGAACATCGCACAGTCATTCAGTGAGACTGGCAACATCGCACAATCACACAGTGAGACTGGAATCATCACACAGCGAAATAGTGAGACTAAGAACATCGCACAGTCAAACAGTGAGTCTGCGACATCACACAGTCACACAGCGAGACTTTGATCGGCGCACAGTCACACAGTGAGACTGGGATTATCGCACAGTGACATAGTGAGAGTAAGAACATCGCGCAGTCAAACATTGAGTCTGCGATCATGGCACAGTCAATCAGTGAGACTGGGAACATTGCATAGTCACACTGTGAGACTGGGAAAAATGCAGAGTCACACAGAGAGACTGGGAACATTGCACAGTTACACAGAGAGACTGGGAACATTGCACAGTCACACAGTGAGACTGGGATCATCGCAAAGACACACAGTGAGACTTGGATCATCGCACAGTCACACAGTGTGACTGGGATCATCGCACAGACACACAGTGAGACTGGGATCATCGAACAGTCACACAGAGAGACTTGGAACATTGCACAGTCACCCACTGAGAATGGGAACATCGCACAGTCACACAGTGAGACTGGGATCACCGCACAGTCACACAGTGAGACTGTGACTATCGCACAGTCACACAGTGAAACTGGGAACATTGCATAGTCACACTGTGAGTTGGGAACATCGCACAGTCACACAGTGAGACTGGGAACATTGCACAGTCACACAGAGAGACTTGGAACATTGCACAGTCACCCAGTGAGAATGGGAACATCGCACAGTCACACAGTGAGACTGGGATCATCGCACAGTCACACAGTGAGACTTGGATCATCACAAAATCACAAAGTGAGACTGCGAACATCACACAGTCACACAGTGAGACTGGGATCATCGCACAGTCACACAGTGAGACTGGGATCATCGCACAGTCACACAGTGCAACTGGGATCATCTCACAGTCACACAGTGAGACTGGGATCATCACAAAATCACAAAGTGAGACTGCGAACATCGCACAGTCACACAATGAGACTGGGATCATCGCACAGTCACACAGTGAGACTGGGATCTTCGCACAGTCACACATCAGGACTGGGATCAGTGCACAGTCACACAGCGAGACTGGGAAACATCACACAGTCAAACAATGAGACTGGGAAAATAGCACAGTCACACTGTGAGACTAGGATCATCGCACAGTCACACAGTGAGACTGGAATCATCGCGCAGTCTCACATCGGGATTGGGTTCAGCGCACAGTCACACAGCGAGTCTGGGAACATTGCACAGTCATACATTGAGACTGGGAAAATTGCACATTCACACATTGAGACTGGGATCATGGCAAAGTCAAACAGTCAGACTGGGATCATCGCACAGTCACACAGTGATACTGGGAAAATCGCAGTCATTCAGTGAGACTGGCAACATCGCACAGTCGCCTAGTGAAACTGGAATCATTGCACAGTCACACAGTGAGTCTGTGATCATTGCACGTTCACACAGCGAGACTGGGATCAGCACACAGTCACACAGTGAGACTGGGAACATCATGCAGTAATACAGTGAGACTGGGATCATTGCACAGTCACACAGTGATACTGGGAACATCGCACAGTCATTCAGTGAGACTGGCAACATCGCACAATCACACAGTGAGACTGGAATCATCACACAGCGAAATAGTGAGACTAAGAACATCGCACAGTCAAACAGTGAGTCTGCGACATCACACAGTCACACAGCGAGACTTTGATCGGCGCACAGTCACACAGTGAGACTGGGATTATCGCACAGTGACATAGTGAGAGTAAGAACATCGCGCAGTCAAACATTGAGTCTGCGATCATGGCACAGTCAATCAGTGAGACTGGGAACATTGCATAGTCACACTGTGAGACTGGGAAAAATGCAGAGTCACACAGAGAGACTGGGAACATTGCACAGTTACACAGAGAGACTGGGAACATTGCACAGTCACACAGTGAGACTGGGATCATCGCAAAGACACACAGTGAGACTTGGATCATCGCACAGTCACACAGTGTGACTGGGATCATCGCACAGACACACAGTGAGACTGGGATCATCGCACAGTCACACAGAGAGACTTGGAACATTGCACAGTCACCCACTGAGAATGGGAACATCGCACAGTCACACAGTGAGACTGGGATCACCGCACAGTCACACAGTGAGACTGTGACTATCGCACAGTCACACAGTGATAATGGGAAACTCGCACAGTCATTCAGTGAGACTGGCAAAATTGTACAGTCACATAGTGAAACTGGAAGCATTGCACAGACACACAGTGAGGCAGGGAACATTGCACAGTCACAAACTGAGAAGGGATCATCGCACAATCACCCAGTGAGACTGGGAACATCGCACAGTCAAACAGTGAAACTGGGAACATTGCACAGTCACACAGAGAGACTTGGAACATTGCACAGGAACCCAGTGAGAATGGGAACATCACACAGTCACACAGTGAGATGGGATCATCGCACAGTCACACAGTGAGACTGGGAACATCGCACAGTCACACATCGGGACTGGGATTTGCGCACAGTCACACAGTGAGTCTGGGAACATTGCACAGTCATACATTGAGACTCGGTAAATTGCACAGTCACACATTGAGACTGGGATCATGACACAGTCACACATTGAGACTGGGATCATGACACAGTCACACAGTCAGACTGGGATCACCGCACAGTCACACAGTGATACTGGGAAAATCACAGTCATTCAGTGAGACTGGCAACATCGCACAGTCACCTAGTGAAACTGGAATCATTGCACAGTCACACAGTGATTCTGTGATCATTGCATGTTCACACAGCGAGACTGGGATCAGCACACATTCACACAGTGAGACTGGGAACATCATGCAGTAATACTGTGAGATTGGGATCATCGCAAAGTCACACAGTGATACTGTGAACATCGCACAGTCATTCAATGAGACTGGCAACATCGCACAATCACACAGTGAGACTGGAATCATCACACAGCGAAATAGTGAGACTAAGAACATTGCACAGTCAAACATTGAGTCTGCAACATCGCACAGTCACACAGCGAGACTTTGATCGGCGCACAGTCACACAGTGAGACTGGGATCATCGCACAGTGACATAGTGAGACTAAGAACATCGCACCGTCAAACATTGAGTCTGCGATCATGGCACAGTCACACAGCGAGACTTTGATCAGCACACAGTCACACAGTGAGACTCGGACGATCGCACAGTCACACAGTGAGACTGGGAACATTGCACAGTAACAAACTGAGACTGCGATCATCGCACAGTCAAGCAGTGAGACTGGGAACATTGCATAGTCACACTGTGAGACTGGGAAAATTGCTCAGTCACACAGAGAAACTGGGAACATTGCACAGTCACACAGAGAGACTGGGAACATTGCACAGTCACACAGAGAGACTGGGAACACTGCACAGCCACACAGTGAGACAGGGATCATCGCACAGTCACACAGTGAGACTGGTATCATCGCACAGACACACAGTGAGACTGGGATCATTGCACAGTGACACAGTGAGGCTGGGAACATCGCACAGTCACACAGTGAGACTGGGATCATCGCACAGTCACACAGTGAGACTCGGACGATCGCAAAGTCACACAGTGAGACTGGGAACATTGCACACTCACAAACTGAGACAGGGATCATCGCACAATCACCCAGTGAGACTGGGAACATCGCACAGTCAAACAGTGAAACTGGCAACATTGCATAGTCACACTGTGAGTTTGGGAACATCGCACAGTCACACAGTGAGACTGGGAACATTGCACAGTCACACAGAGAGACTTGGAACATTGCACAGTCACCCAGTGAGAATGGGAACATCGCACAGTCACACAGTGAGACTGGGATCATCGCACAGTCACACAGTGAGACTTGGATCATCACAAAATCACAAAGTGAGACTGCGAACATCACACAGTCACACAGTGAGACTGGGATCATCGCACAGTCACACAGTGAGACTGGGATCATCGCACAGTCACACAGTGCAACTGGGATCATCGCACAGTCACACAGTGAGACTGGGATCATCACAAAATCACAAAGTGAGATTGCGAACATCGCACAGTCACACAATGAGACTGGGATCATCGCACAGTCACACAGTGAGACTGGGATCTTCGCACAGTCACACATCAGGACTGGGATCAGTGCACAGTCACACAGCGAGACTGGGAAACATCACACAGTCAAACAATGAGACTGGGAAAATAGCACAGTCACACTGTGAGACTAGGATCATCGCACAGTCACACAGTGAGACTGGAATCATCGCGCAGTCTCACATCGGGATTGGGTTCAGCGCACAGTCACACAGCGAGTCTGGGAACATTGCACAGTCATACATTGAGACTGGGAAAATTGCACATTCACACATTGAGACTGGGATCATGGCAAAGTCAAACAGTCAGACTGGGATCATCGCACAGTCACACAGTGATACTGGGAAAATCGCAGTCATTCAGTGAGACCGGCAACATCGCACAGTCGCCTAGTGAAACTGGAATCATTGCACAGTCACACAGTGAGTCTGTGATCATTGCACGTTCACACAGCGAGACTGGGATCAGCACACAGTCACACAGTGAGACTGGGAACATCACGCAGTAATACAGTGAGACTGGGATCATTGCACAGTCACACAGTGATACTGGGAACATCGCACAGTCATTCAGTGAGACTGGCAACATCGCACAATCACACAGTGAGACTGGAATCATCACACAGCGAAATAGTGAGACTAAGAACATCGCACAGTCAAACAGTGAGTCTGCGACATCGCACAGTCACACAGCGAGACTTTGATCGGCGCACAGTCACACAGTGAGACTGGGATTATCGCACAGTGACATAGTGAGAGTAAGAACATCGCGCAGTCAAACATTGAGTCTGCGATCATGGCACAGTCAATCAGTGAGACTGGGAACATTGCATAGTCACACTGTGAGACTGGGAAAAATGCAGAGTCAAACAGAGAGACTGGGAACATTGCACAGTTACACAGAGAGACTGGGAACATTGCACAGTCACACAGTGAGACTGGGATCATCGCAAAGACACACAGTGAGACTTGGATCATCGCACAGTCACACAGTGTGACTGGGATCATCGCACAGACACACAGTGAGACTGGGATCATCGCACAGTCACACAGAGAGACTTGGAACATTGCACAGTCACCCACTGAGAATGGGAACATCGCACAGTCACACAGTGAGACTGGGATCATCGCACAGTCACACAGTGAGACTGTGACTATCGCACAGTCACACAGTGATAATGGGAAACTCGCACAGTCATTCAGTGAGACTGGCAAAATGGTACAGTCACATAGTGAAACGGGAAGCATTGCACAGACACACAGTGAGGCAGGGAACATTGCACAGTCACAAACTGAGAAGGGATCATCGCACAATCACCCAGTGAGACTGGGAACATCGCACAGTCAAACAGTGAAACTGGGAACATTGCACAGTCACACAGAGAGACTTGGAACATTGCACAGGAACCCAGTGAGAATGGGAACATCGCACAGTCACACATCGGGACTGGGATTTGCGCACAGTCACACAGTGAGTCTGGGAACATTGCACAGTCATACATTGAGACTGGGAAACTTGCACAGTCACACATTGAGACTGGGATCATGACACAGTCACACATTGAGACTGGGATCATGACACAGTCACACAGTCAGACTGGGATCATCGCACAGTCACACAGTGATACTGGGAAAATCACAGTCATTCAGTGAGACTGGCAACATCGCACAGTCACCTAGTGAAACTGGAATCATTGCACAGTCACACAGTGATTCTGTGATCATTGCATGTTCACACAGCGAGACTGGGATCAGCACACAGTCACACAGTGAGACTGGGAACATCATGCAGTAATACTGTGAGATTGGGATCATCGCACAGTCACACAGTGATACTGGGAACATCACACAGTCATTCAGTGAGACAGGCAACATCGCTCAATCATAAAGTGAGACTGGGATCATCGCACAGTGAAGTAGTGAGACTAAGAACATCGCACAGTCAAACATTGAGTCTGCGATCATCGCACAGTCACACAGCAAGACTTTGATCAGCGCACAGTCACACAGTGAGACTGGGATCATCGCACAACCACACAGTGATACTGGGAACATCGCACAGTCATTCAGTGAGACTGGCAACATCGCACAATCACACAGTGAGACTGGAATCATCACACAGCGAAATAGTGAGACTAAGAACATTGCACAGTCAAACATTGAGTCTGCAACATCGCACAGTCACACAGCGAGACTTTGATCGGCGCACAGTCACACAGTGAGACTGGGATCATCGCACAGTGACATAGTGAGACTAAGAACATCGCACCGTCAAACATTGAGTCTGCGATCATGGCACAGTCACACAGCGAGACTTTGATCAGCACACAGTCACACAGTGAGACTCGGACGATCGCACAGTCACACAGTGAGACTGGGAACATTGCACAGTAACAAACTGAGACTGGGATCATCGCACAGTCAAGCAGTGAGACTGGGAACATTGCATAGTCACACTGTGAGACTGGGAAAATTGCTCAGTCACACAGAGAAACTGGGAACATTGCACAGTCACACAGAGAGACTGGGAACATTGCACAGTCACACAGAGAGACTGGGAACACTGCACAGCCACACAGTGAGACAGGGATCATCGCACAGTCACACAGTGAGACTGGTATCATCGCACAGACACACAGTGAGACTGGGATCATCGAACAGTCACACAGTGAGACTGGGATCATCGCACAGACACACAGTGAGACTGGGATCATCGCACAGTCACACAGTGAGACTGGGATCATCGCACAGTCACACATCGGGACTGGGTTCAGTGCACAGTCACACAACGAGACTGGGAACATCGCACAGTCAAACAATGAGACTGGGAAAATTGCACAGTCACACTGTGAGACTAGGATCATCGCACAGTCACACAGTGAGACTGGGATCATCGCACAGTCACACATCGGGAGTGGGTACAGCGCACAGTCACACAGCAAGACTGGGAACATTGCACAGTCATACATTGAGAGTGGGAAAATTGCACATTCACACATTGAGATTGGGATTCTGGCAAAGTCAAACAGTCAGAATGGGATCATCGCACAGACACACAGTGATACTGGGAACATCGCACAGTCATTCAGTGAGACTGGCAACATCGCACAATCAAACAGTGAGACTGGAATCATCACACAGTGAAATAGTGAGACTAAGAACATCGCAGAGTCAAACATTGTGTCTGTGACATCGCACAGTCACACAGCGAGACTTTGATCAGCACACAGTCACACAGTGAGACTCGGACGATCGCACAGTCACACAGTGAGACTGGGAACATTGCAGTCACAAACTGAGACTAGGATCATCGTACAGTCAAACAGTGACACTGGGAACATTGCATAGTCACACAGTGAGACTGGGAACATTGCACAGTCACACAGAGAGACTGGGAACGTTGCACAGTCACACCGAGAGACTGGGAACATTGCACAGTCACACCGAGAGACTGGGAACAATGCACAGTCACACAGAGAGACTGGAAACATTGCACAGCCACACAGTGAGACAGGGATCATTGCACAGTGACACAGTGAGACTGGGAACATCGCACAGTCACACAGTGAGACTGGGATCATCGCACAGTCACACAGTGAGACTTGGATGATCGCAAAGTCACACAGTGAGACTGGGAACATTGCACACTCACAAACTGAGACAGGGATAATCGCACAATCACCCAGTGAGACTGGGAACATCGCACAGTCACACAGAGAGACTGGGAACATTGCACAGTCACACAGAGAGACTTGGAACATTGCACAGTCACTCGGTGAGAATGGGAACATCGCACAGTCACACAGTGAGACTGGGATCATCGCACAGTCACACAGTGAGACTGGGATCATCACAAAATCACAAAGTGAGACTGCGAACATCGCACAGTCACACAGTGAGGCTGGGATCATCGCACAGTACACAGAGAGACTGGGAACATTGCGCAGTCACACAGAGAGACTGGGAACATTGCACAGTCGCACAGAGAGACTGGGAACATTGCACAGCCACACAGTGAGACAGGGATCATTGCACAGTCACACAGTGAGACTGGGAACATCGCACAGTCACACAGAGAGACTGGGATCATCGCACAGTCTGACACTGAGACGCGGACAATCGCACAGTCTCACAGTGAGACTGGGAACATTGCACAGTCACAAACTGAGACAGGGATCATCGCACAATCACCCAGTGAGACTGGGAACATCGCACAGTCAAACAGTGAGACTAGGAACATTGCATAGTCACACGGAGAGACTGGGAACATTGCACAGTCACACAGAGAGACTTGGAACATTGCACAGTCACCCAGTGAGAATGGGAATATCGCACAGTCACACAGTGAGACTGGGATCATCGCACAGTCACACAGTGATACTGGAAAAATCGCACAGTCATTCAGTGAGACTGGCAAAATGGCACAGTCACATAGTGAAACTGGAATCATTGCAGAGACACTCAGTGAGTCTGTGATCATTGCACATTCACTCAGTGAGACTGGGATCAGCACACAGTCACAGAGCGAGAGGGGAACATCGCACAGTCATTCAGTGAGACTGGCAACATTGCACAATCACACAGTGAGACTGGAATCATCGCACAGTGACATAGTGAGACTAAGAACATCGCACAGTCAAACATTGAGTCTGTGATCATCGCACACTCACACAGTGAGACTTTGATCGGCGCACAGTCACACAGTGCAACTGGGATCATCGCACAGTCACACAGTGCAACTGGGATCATCGCAGAGTCACACAGTGAGACTGGGATCATCACAAAATCACAAAGTGAGACTGCGAATATCGCACAGTCACACAGTGAGACTGGGATCATCGCACAGTCACACAGTGAGACTGGGATCATCGCACAGTCACACAACGAGACTGGGAACATCGCACAGTCAAACAATGAAACTGGGAAAATTGCACAGTCACACTGTGAGACTAAGATCATCGCACAGTCACACAGTGAGACTGGGATCATCGCACAGTCATACATTGAGACTGGGAAAATTGCACAATCACACAGTGAGACTGGGATCACGGCACAGTCACACAGTCAGACTGGGATCATCGCACAGTCACACAGTGATACTGGGAAAATCGCAGTCATTCAGTGAGACTGGCAACATCGCACAGTCAACTAGTTAAACCGGAATCATTGCACAGTCACACAGTGAGTCTATGACCATTGAACGTTCACACAGTGAGACTGGGAACATCACACAGTAATACAGTGAGACTGGGATCATCGCACAGTCACACAGTGATACTGGGAACATCGCACAGTCATTCAGGGAGAATGGCAACATCGCACAATCACACAGTGAGACTGGTATCATCGCACAGTGAAATAGTGAGACGAAGAACATCGCACAGTCAAACATTGAGTCTGCGATCATCGCACAGTCACACAGCGAGACTTTGATCGGCGCACAGTCACACAGTGAGACTGGGATCTTTGCACAGTGACATAGTGAGACTGGGATCATCGCACAGTCACACAGTGATACTGGGAAAATCGCACAGTCATTCAGTGAGACTGGCAAAATGGCACAGTCACATAGTGAAACTGGAATCATTGCACAGACACACAGTGAGTCTGTGATCATCGCACGTTCACTCAGCGAGACTGGCATCAGCACACAGTCACAGAGCGAGAGCGGAACATCGCACAGTCATTCAGTGAGACTGGCAACATTGCACAATCACACAGGGAGACTGGAATCATCGCACAGTGACAATGTGAGACTAAGAACATCGCATAGTCAAACATTGAGTCTGTGATCATCGCACACTCACACAGCGAGACTTTGATCGGCGCACAGTCACCCAGTGAGACTGGGGTCATCACAAAATCACAAAGTGAGACTACGAACATCGCACAGTCACACAGTGAGAGTGGGATCATCGCATAGTCACACAGTGCAACTGGGATCATCGCACAGTCACACAGTGCAACTGGGATCATCGCACAGTCACACAGTGAGACTGGGATCATCACAAAATCACAAAGTGAGACTGCGAACATCGCACAGTCACACAGTGAGACTGGGATCATCGCACAGTCACACAGTGAGACTGGGATCATCGCACAGTCACACAGTGAGACTGGGATCATTGCACAGTCACACATCGGGACTGGGATCAGTGCACAGTCACACAACGAGACTGGGAACATCGCACAGTCAAACAATGAAGTGGGAAACAAAAACAGAATTACCTGGAAAAACTCAGCAGGTAATACTGTTTTTGTTTTGGATTTCCAGCATCCGCAGTTTTTTTGTTTTTATCAATGAACTGGGAAAATTGCACAGTCACATTGTGAGACTAGGATCATCGCTCAATCACACAGTGAGACTGGGAACATCGCACAGTCACACATCGGGACTGGGATTCGCGCACAGTCACACAGTGAGTCTGGGAACATGGCACAGTCAAACATTGAGTCTGCGATCATTGCACAGTCACACAGCAAGACTTTGATCAGCGCACAGTCACACAGTGAGACTGGGATCATCGCACAGTGACATAGTGAGACTAAGAACATCACACAGTCAAACATTGAGTCTGCGATCATCGCACATTCACACAGTGAGACTTTGATCAGCGCACAGTCACACAGTGAGACTGGGAACATTGCACAGTCACAAACTGAGACTGGGATCATCGCACAATCACCCAATGAGGCGGGGAAATTGCACAGTCAAACAGTGAGACTGGGAACATTGCATAGTCACACAGTGAGACTGGGAACATCGCACAGTACACAGGGAGACTGGGAACATTGCACAGTCACACATCGGGACTGGGATTCGCGCACAGTCACACAGTGAGTCTGGGAACATGGCACAGTCAAACATTGAGTCTGCGATCATTGCACAGTCACACAGCAAGACTTTGATCAGCGCACAGTCACACAGTGAGACTGGGATCATCGCACAGTGACATAGTGAGACTAAGAACATCACACAGTCAAACATTGAGTCTGCGATCATCGCACATTCACACAGTGAGACTTTGATCAGCGCACAGTCACACAGTGAGACTGGGAACATTGCACAGTCACAAACTGAGACTGGGATCATCGCACAATCACCCAATGAGGCGGGGAAATTGCACAGTCAAACAGTGAGACTGGGAACATTGCATAGTCACACAGTGAGACTGGGAACATCGCACAGTACACAGGGAGACTGGGAACATTGCACAGTCACACAGAGAGACTGGGAACATTGCACAGTCACACAGAGAGACTGGGAACATTGCACAGCCACACAGTGAGACAGGGAACATTGCACAGTCACACAGTGATACTGGGAACATCACACAGTCATTCAGTGAGACAGGCAACATCGCTCAATCATAAAGGGAGACTGGAATCATCGCACAGTGAAATTGTGAGACTAAGAACATCGCACAGTCAAACATTGAGTCTGCGATCATCGCAGAGTCACACAGCGAGACTTTGATCAGCGCACAGTCACACAGTGAGACTGGGATCATCGCACAATGACATAGTGAGACTAAGAACATCGCACAGTCAAACATTGAGTCTGCGATCATCGCACATTCACACAGCGAGACTTTGATCAGCTAACAGTCACACAGTGAGACTCGGACGATCGCACAGTAACACAGTGAGACTGGGAACATTGCACAGTCACAAACTGAGACTGGGATCATTGCACAATCACCCAATGAGATGGGGAACATCGCACATTCAAACAGTGAGACTGGGAACATCGCACAGTACACAGAGAGACTGGGAACACTGCACAGCCACACAGTGAGACAGGGATCATCGCACAGTCACACAGTGAGACTGGTATCATCGCACAGACACACAGTGAGACTGGGATCATCGAACAGTCACACAGTGAGACTGGGATCATCGCACAGACACACAGTGAGACTGGGATCATCGCACAGTCACACAGTGAGACTGGGATCATCGCACAGTCACACATCGGGACTGGGTTCAGTGCACAGTCACACAACGAGACTGGGAACATCGCACAGTCAAACAATGAGACTGGGAAAATTGCACAGTCACACTGTGAGACTAGGATCATCGCACAGTCACACAGTGAGACTGGGATCATCGCACAGTCACACATCGGGAGTGGGTACAGCGCACAGTCACACAGCAAGACTGGGAACATTGCACAGTCATACATTGAGAGTGGGAAAATTGCACATTCACACATTGAGATTGGGATTCTGGCAAAGTCAAACAGTCAGAATGGGATCATCGCACAGACACACAGTGATACTGGGAACATCGCACAGTCATTCAGTGAGACTGGCAACATCGCACAATCAAACAGTGAGACTGGAATCATCACACAGTGAAATAGTGAGACTAAGAACATCGCAGAGTCAAACATTGTGTCTGTGACATCGCACAGTCACACAGCGAGACTTTGATCAGCACACAGTCACACAGTGAGACTCGGACGATCGCACAGTCACACAGTGAGACTGGGAACATTGCAGTCACAAACTGAGACTAGGATCATCGTACAGTCAAACAGTGACACTGGGAACATTGCATAGTCACACAGTGAGACTGGGAACATTGCACAGTCACACAGAGAGACTGGGAACGTTGCACAGTCACACCGAGAGACTGGGAACATTGCACAGTCACACCGAGAGACTGGGAACAATGCACAGTCACACAGAGAGACTGGAAACATTGCACAGCCACACAGTGAGACAGGGATCATTGCACAGTGACACAGTGAGACTGGGAACATCGCACAGTCACACAGTGAGACTGGGATCATCGCACAGTCACACAGTGAGACTTGGATGATCGCAAAGTCACACAGTGAGACTGGGAACATTGCACACTCACAAACTGAGACAGGGATAATCGCACAATCACCCAGTGAGACTGGGAACATCGCACAGTCACACAGAGAGACTGGGAACATTGCACAGTCACACAGAGAGACTTGGAACATTGCACAGTCACTCGGTGAGAATGGGAACATCGCACAGTCACACAGTGAGACTGGGATCATCGCACAGTCACACAGTGAGACTGGGATCATCACAAAATCACAAAGTGAGACTGCGAACATCGCACAGTCACACAGTGAGGCTGGGATCATCGCACAGTACACAGAGAGACTGGGAACATTGCGCAGTCACACAGAGAGACTGGGAACATTGCACAGTCGCACAGAGAGACTGGGAACATTGCACAGCCACACAGTGAGACAGGGATCATTGCACAGTCACACAGTGAGACTGGGAACATCGCACAGTCACACAGAGAGACTGGGATCATCGCACAGTCTGACACTGAGACGCGGACAATCGCACAGTCTCACAGTGAGACTGGGAACATTGCACAGTCACAAACTGAGACAGGGATCATCGCACAATCACCCAGTGAGACTGGGAACATCGCACAGTCAAACAGTGAGACTAGGAACATTGCATAGTCACACGGAGAGACTGGGAACATTGCACAGTCACACAGAGAGACTTGGAACATTGCACAGTCACCCAGTGAGAATGGGAATATCGCACAGTCACACAGTGAGACTGGGATCATCGCACAGTCACACAGTGATACTGGAAAAATCGCACAGTCATTCAGTGAGACTGGCAAAATGGCACAGTCACATAGTGAAACTGGAATCATTGCAGAGACACTCAGTGAGTCTGTGATCATTGCACATTCACTCAGTGAGACTGGGATCAGCACACAGTCACAGAGCGAGAGGGGAACATCGCACAGTCATTCAGTGAGACTGGCAACATTGCACAATCACACAGTGAGACTGGAATCATCGCACAGTGACATAGTGAGACTAAGAACATCGCACAGTCAAACATTGAGTCTGTGATCATCGCACACTCACACAGTGAGACTTTGATCGGCGCACAGTCACACAGTGCAACTGGGATCATCGCACAGTCACACAGTGCAACTGGGATCATCGCAGAGTCACACAGTGAGACTGGGATCATCACAAAATCACAAAGTGAGACTGCGAATATCGCACAGTCACACAGTGAGACTGGGATCATCGCACAGTCACACAGTGAGACTGGGATCATCGCACAGTCACACAACGAGACTGGGAACATCGCACAGTCAAACAATGAAACTGGGAAAATTGCACAGTCACACTGTGAGACTAAGATCATCGCACAGTCACACAGTGAGACTGGGATCATCGCACAGTCATACATTGAGACTGGGAAAATTGCACAATCACACAGTGAGACTGGGATCACGGCACAGTCACACAGTCAGACTGGGATCATCGCACAGTCACACAGTGATACTGGGAAAATCGCAGTCATTCAGTGAGACTGGCAACATCGCACAGTCAACTAGTTAAACCGGAATCATTGCACAGTCACACAGTGAGTCTATGACCATTGAACGTTCACACAGTGAGACTGGGAACATCACACAGTAATACAGTGAGACTGGGATCATCGCACAGTCACACAGTGATACTGGGAACATCGCACAGTCATTCAGGGAGAATGGCAACATCGCACAATCACACAGTGAGACTGGTATCATCGCACAGTGAAATAGTGAGACGAAGAACATCGCACAGTCAAACATTGAGTCTGCGATCATCGCACAGTCACACAGCGAGACTTTGATCATCGCACAGTCACACAGTGATACTGGGAAAATCGCACAGTCATTCAGTGAGACTGGCAAAATGGCACAGTCACATAGTGAAACTGGAATCATTGCACAGACACACAGTGAGTCTGTGATCATCGCACGTTCACTCAGCGAGACTGGCATCAGCACACAGTCACAGAGCGAGAGCGGAACATCGCACAGTCATTCAGTGAGACTGGCAACATTGCACAATCACACAGGGAGACTGGAATCATCGCACAGTGACAATGTGAGACTAAGAACATCGCATAGTCAAACATTGAGTCTGTGATCATCGCACACTCACACAGCGAGACTTTGATCGGCGCACAGTCACCCAGTGAGACTGGGGTCATCACAAAATCACAAAGTGAGACTACGAACATCGCACAGTCACACAGTGAGAGTGGGATCATCGCATAGTCACACAGTGCAACTGGGATCATCGCACAGTCACACAGTGCAACTGGGATCATCGCACAGTCACACAGTGAGACTGGGATCATCACAAAATCACAAAGTGAGACTGCGAACATCGCACAGTCACACAGTGAGACTGGGATCATCGCACAGTCACACAGTGAGACTGGGATCATCGCACAGTCACACAGTGAGACTGGGATCATTGCACAGTCACACATCGGGACTGGGATCAGTGCACAGTCACACAACGAGACTGGGAACATCGCACAGTCAAACAATGAAGTGGGAAACAAAAACAGAATTACCTGGAAAAACTCAGCAGGTAATACTGTTTTTGTTTTGGATTTCCAGCATCCGCAGTTTTTTTGTTTTTATCAATGAACTGGGAAAATTGCACAGTCACATTGTGAGACTAGGATCATCGCTCAATCACACAGTGAGACTGGGAACATCGCACAGTCACACATCGGGACTGGGATTCGCGCACAGTCACACAGTGAGTCTGGGAACATGGCACAGTCAAACATTGAGTCTGCGATCATTGCACAGTCACACAGCAAGACTTTGATCAGCGCACAGTCACACAGTGAGACTGGGATCATCGCACAGTGACATAGTGAGACTAAGAACATCACACAGTCAAACATTGAGTCTGCGATCATCGCACATTCACACAGTGAGACTTTGATCAGCGCACAGTCACACAGTGAGACTGGGAACATTGCACAGTCACAAACTGAGACTGGGATCATCGCACAATCACCCAATGAGGCGGGGAAATTGCACAGTCAAACAGTGAGACTGGGAACATTGCATAGTCACACAGTGAGACTGGGAACATCGCACAGTACACAGGGAGACTGGGAACATTGCACAGTCACACATCGGGACTGGGATTCGCGCACAGTCACACAGTGAGTCTGGGAACATGGCACAGTCAAACATTGAGTCTGCGATCATTGCACAGTCACACAGCAAGACTTTGATCAGCGCACAGTCACACAGTGAGACTGGGATCATCGCACAGTGACATAGTGAGACTAAGAACATCACACAGTCAAACATTGAGTCTGCGATCATCGCACATTCACACAGTGAGACTTTGATCAGCGCACAGTCACACAGTGAGACTGGGAACATTGCACAGTCACAAACTGAGACTGGGATCATCGCACAATCACCCAATGAGGCGGGGAAATTGCACAGTCAAACAGTGAGACTGGGAACATTGCATAGTCACACAGTGAGACTGGGAACATCGCACAGTACACAGGGAGACTGGGAACATTGCACAGTCACACAGAGAGACTGGGAACATTGCACAGTCACACAGAGAGACTGGGAACATTGCACAGCCACACAGTGAGACAGGGAACATTGCACAGTCACACAGTGATACTGGGAACATCACACAGTCATTCAGTGAGACAGGCAACATCGCTCAATCATAAAGGGAGACTGGAATCATCGCACAGTGAAATTGTGAGACTAAGAACATCGCACAGTCAAACATTGAGTCTGCGATCATCGCAGAGTCACACAGCGAGACTTTGATCAGCGCACAGTCACACAGTGAGACTGGGATCATCGCACAATGACATAGTGAGACTAAGAACATCGCACAGTCAAACATTGAGTCTGCGATCATCGCACATTCACACAGCGAGACTTTGATCAGCTAACAGTCACACAGTGAGACTCGGACGATCGCACAGTAACACAGTGAGACTGGGAACATTGCACAGTCACAAACTGAGACTGGGATCATTGCACAGTCACACATCGGGACTGGGTTCAGTGCACAGTCACACAACGAGACTGGGAACATCGCACAGTCAAACAATGAGACTGGGAAAATTGCACAGTCACACTGTGAGACTAGGATCATCGCACAGTCACACAGTGAGACTGGGATCATCGCACAGTCACACATCGGGAGTGGGTACAGCGCACAGTCACACAGCAAGACTGGGAACATTGCACAGTCATACATTGAGAGTGGGAAAATTGCACATTCACACATTGAGATTGGGATTCTGGCAAAGTCAAACAGTCAGAATGGGATCATCGCACAGACACACAGTGATACTGGGAACATCGCACAGTCATTCAGTGAGACTGGCAACATCGCACAATCAAACAGTGAGACTGGAATCATCACACAGTGAAATAGTGAGACTAAGAACATCGCAGAGTCAAACATTGTGTCTGTGACATCGCACAGTCACACAGCGAGACTTTGATCAGCACACAGTCACACAGTGAGACTCGGACGATCGCACAGTCACACAGTGAGACTGGGAACATTGCAGTCACAAACTGAGACTAGGATCATCGTACAGTCAAACAGTGACACTGGGAACATTGCATAGTCACACAGTGAGACTGGGAACATTGCACAGTCACACAGAGAGACTGGGAACGTTGCACAGTCACACCGAGAGACTGGGAACATTGCACAGTCACACCGAGAGACTGGGAACAATGCACAGTCACACAGAGAGACTGGAAACATTGCACAGCCACACAGTGAGACAGGGATCATTGCACAGTGACACAGTGAGACTGGGAACATCGCACAGTCACACAGTGAGACTGGGATCATCGCACAGTCACACAGTGAGACTTGGATGATCGCAAAGTCACACAGTGAGACTGGGAACATTGCACACTCACAAACTGAGACAGGGATAATCGCACAATCACCCAGTGAGACTGGGAACATCGCACAGTCACACAGAGAGACTGGGAACATTGCACAGTCACACAGAGAGACTTGGAACATTGCACAGTCACTCGGTGAGAATGGGAACATCGCACAGTCACACAGTGAGACTGGGATCATCGCACAGTCACACAGTGAGACTGGGATCATCACAAAATCACAAAGTGAGACTGCGAACATCGCACAGTCACACAGTGAGGCTGGGATCATCGCACAGTACACAGAGAGACAGGGAACATTGCGCAGTCACACAGAGAGACTGGGAACATTGCACAGTCGCACAGAGAGACTGGGAACATTGCACAGCCACACAGTGAGACAGGGATCATTGCACAGTCACACAGTGAGACTGGGAACATCGCACAGTCACACAGAGAGACTGGGATCATCGCACAGTCTGACACTGAGACGCGGACAATCGCACAGTCTCACAGTGAGACTGGGAACATTGCACAGTCACAAACTGAGACAGGGATCATCGCACAATCACCCAGTGAGACTGGGAACATCGCACAGTCAAACAGTGAGACTAGGAACATTGCATAGTCACACGGAGAGACTGGGAACATTGCACAGTCACACAGAGAGACTTGGAACATTGCACAGTCACCCAGTGAGAATGGGAATATCGCACAGTCACACAGTGAGACTGGGATCATCGCACAGTCACACAGTGATACTGGAAAAATCGCACAGTCATTCAGTGAGACTGGCAAAATGGCACAGTCACATAGTGAAACTGGAATCATTGCAGAGACACTCAGTGAGTCTGTGATCATTGCACATTCACTCAGTGAGACTGGGATCAGCACACAGTCACAGAGCGAGAGGGGAACATCGCACAGTCATTCAGTGAGACTGGCAACATTGCACAATCACACAGTGAGACTGGAATCATCGCACAGTGACATAGTGAGACTAAGAACATCGCACAGTCAAACATTGAGTCTGTGATCATCGCACACTCACACAGTGAGACTTTGATCGGCGCACAGTCACACAGTGCAACTGGGATCATCGCACAGTCACACAGTGCAACTGGGATCATCGCAGAGTCACACAGTGAGACTGGGATCATCACAAAATCACAAAGTGAGACTGCGAATATCGCACAGTCACACAGTGAGACTGGGATCATCGCACAGTCACACAGTGAGACTGGGATCATCGCACAGTCACACAACGAGACTGGGAACATCGCACAGTCAAACAATGAAACTGGGAAAATTGCACAGTCACACTGTGAGACTAAGATCATCGCACAGTCACACAGTGAGACTGGGATCATCGCACAGTCATACATTGAGACTGGGAAAATTGCACAATCACACAGTGAGACTGGGATCACGGCACAGTCACACAGTCAGACTGGGATCATCGCACAGTCACACAGTGATACTGGGAAAATCGCAGTCATTCAGTGAGACTGGCAACATCGCACAGTCAACTAGTTAAACCGGAATCATTGCACAGTCACACAGTGAGTCTATGACCATTGAACGTTCACACAGTGAGACTGGGAACATCACACAGTAATACAGTGAGACTGGGATCATCGCACAGTCACACAGTGATACTGGGAACATCGCACAGTCATTCAGGGAGAATGGCAACATCGCACAATCACACAGTGAGACTGGTATCATCGCACAGTGAAATAGTGAGACGAAGAACATCGCACAGTCAAACATTGAGTCTGCGATCATCGCACAGTCACACAGCGAGACTTTGATCGGCGCACAGTCACACAGTGAGACTGGGATCTTTGCACAGTGACATAGTGAGACTGGGATCATCGCACAGTCACACAGTGATACTGGGAAAATCGCACAGTCATTCAGTGAGACTGGCAAAATGGCACAGTCACATAGTGAAACTGGAATCATTGCACAGACACACAGTGAGTCTGTGATCATCGCACGTTCACTCAGCGAGACTGGCATCAGCACACAGTCACAGAGCGAGAGCGGAACATCGCACAGTCATTCAGTGAGACTGGCAACATTGCACAATCACACAGGGAGACTGGAATCATCGCACAGTGACAATGTGAGACTAAGAACATCGCATAGTCAAACATTGAGTCTGTGATCATCGCACACTCACACAGCGAGACTTTGATCGGCGCACAGTCACCCAGTGAGACTGGGGTCATCACAAAATCACAAAGTGAGACTACGAACATCGCACAGTCACACAGTGAGAGTGGGATCATCGCATAGTCACACAGTGCAACTGGGATCATCGCACAGTCACACAGTGCAACTGGGATCATCGCACAGTCACACAGTGAGACTGGGATCATCACAAAATCACAAAGTGAGACTGCGAACATCGCACAGTCACACAGTGAGACTGGGATCATCGCACAGTCACACAGTGAGACTGGGATCATCGCACAGTCACACAGTGAGACTGGGATCATTGCACAGTCACACATCGGGACTGGGATCAGTGCACAGTCACACAACGAGACTGGGAACATCGCACAGTCAAACAATGAAGTGGGAAACAAAAACAGAATTACCTGGAAAAACTCAGCAGGTAATACTGTTTTTGTTTTGGATTTCCAGCATCCGCAGTTTTTTTTGTTTTTATCAATGAACTGGGAAAATTGCACAGTCACATTGTGAGACTAGGATCATCGCTCAATCACACAGTGAGACTGGGAACATCGCACAGTCACACATCGGGACTGGGATTCGCGCACAGTCACACAGTGAGTCTGGGAACATGGCACAGTCAAACATTGAGTCTGCGATCATTGCACAGTCACACAGCAAGACTTTGATCAGCGCACAGTCACACAGTGAGACTGGGATCATCGCACAGTGACATAGTGAGACTAAGAACATCACACAGTCAAACATTGAGTCTGCGATCATCGCACATTCACACAGTGAGACTTTGATCAGCGCACAGTCACACAGTGAGACTGGGAACATTGCACAGTCACAAACTGAGACTGGGATCATCGCACAATCACCCAATGAGGCGGGGAAATTGCACAGTCAAACAGTGAGACTGGGAACATTGCATAGTCACACAGTGAGACTGGGAACATCGCACAGTACACAGGGAGACTGGGAACATTGCACAGTCACACATCGGGACTGGGATTCGCGCACAGTCACACAGTGAGTCTGGGAACATGGCACAGTCAAACATTGAGTCTGCGATCATTGCACAGTCACACAGCAAGACTTTGATCAGCGCACAGTCACACAGTGAGACTGGGATCATCGCACAGTGACATAGTGAGACTAAGAACATCACACAGTCAAACATTGAGTCTGCGATCATCGCACATTCACACAGTGAGACTTTGATCAGCGCACAGTCACACAGTGAGACTGGGAACATTGCACAGTCACAAACTGAGACTGGGATCATCGCACAATCACCCAATGAGGCGGGGAAATTGCACAGTCAAACAGTGAGACTGGGAACATTGCATAGTCACACAGTGAGACTGGGAACATCGCACAGTACACAGGGAGACTGGGAACATTGCACAGTCACACAGAGAGACTGGGAACATTGCACAGTCACACAGAGAGACTGGGAACATTGCACAGCCACACAGTGAGACAGGGAACATTGCACAGTCACACAGTGATACTGGGAACATCACACAGTCATTCAGTGAGACAGGCAACATCGCTCAATCATAAAGGGAGACTGGAATCATCGCACAGTGAAATTGTGAGACTAAGAACATCGCACAGTCAAACATTGAGTCTGCGATCATCGCAGAGTCACACAGCGAGACTTTGATCAGCGCACAGTCACACAGTGAGACTGGGATCATCGCACAATGACATAGTGAGACTAAGAACATCGCACAGTCAAACATTGAGTCTGCGATCATCGCACATTCACACAGCGAGACTTTGATCAGCTAACAGTCACACAGTGAGACTCGGACGATCGCACAGTAACACAGTGAGACTGGGAACATTGCACAGTCACAAACTGAGACTGGGATCATTGCACAATCACCCAATGAGATGGGGAACATCGCACATTCAAACAGTGAGACTGGGAACATCGCACAGTACACAGAGAGACTGGGAACATTGCACAGTCACACAGAGAGACTGGGAACATTGCACAGTCACACAGAGAGACTGGGAACATTGCACAGCCACACAGTGAGACAGGGATCATTGCACAGTCACACAGTGAGACTGGGAACATCGCACAGTCACACAGAGAGACTGGGATCATCGCACAGTCTGACACTGAGACGCGGACGATCGCACAGTCACACAGTGAGACTGGGAACATTGCACAGTCACAAACTGAGACAGGGATCATCGCACAATCACCCAGTGAGACTGGGAACATCGCACAGTCAAACAGTGAGACTAGGAACATTGCATAGTCACACTGTGAGACTAGGAACATCGCATAGTCACACGGAGAGACTGGGAACATTGCACAGTCACACAGAGAGACTTGGAACATTGCACAGTCACCCAGTGAGAATGGGAATATCGCACAGTCACACAGTGAGACTGGGATCATCGCACAGTCACACAGTGATACTGGAAAAATCGCACAGTCATTCAGTGAGACTGGCAAAATGGCACAGTCACATAGTGAAACTGGAATCATTGCAGAGACACTCAGTGAGTCTGTGATCATTGCACATTCACTCAGTGAGACTGGGATCAGCACACAGTCACAGAGCGAGA
Organism: Carcharodon carcharias; assembly: GCF_017639515.1. Taxonomy (NCBI): domain Eukaryota; kingdom Metazoa; phylum Chordata; class Chondrichthyes; order Lamniformes; family Lamnidae; genus Carcharodon; species Carcharodon carcharias. The sequence goes on from NC_054472.1 coordinate 198,135,607, forward strand.
GGGGAACATCGCACAGTCATTCAGTGAGACTGGCAACATTGCACAATCACACAGTGAGACTGGAATCATCGCACAGTGACATAGTGAGACTAAGAACATCGCACAGTCAAACATTGAGTCTGTGATCATCGCACACTCACACAGTGAGACTTTGATCGGCGCACAGTCACACAGTGCAACTGGGATCATCGCACAGTCACACAGTGCAACTGGGATCATCGCAGAGTCACACAGTGAGACTGGGATCATCACAAAATCACAAAGTGAGACTGCGAATATCGCACAGTCACACAGTGAGACTGGGATCATCGCACAGTCACACAGTGAGACTGGGATCATCGCACAGTCACACAACGAGACTGGGAACATCGCACAGTCAAACAATGAAACTGGGAAAATTGCACAGTCACACTGTGAGACTAAGATCATCGCACAGTCACACAGTGAGACTGGGATCATCGCACAGTCACACATCGGGACTGGGATCAGCACACAGTCACACAGAGAGTCTGGGAACATTGCACAGTCATACATTGAGACTGGGAAAATTGCACAATCACACAGTGAGACTGGGATCACGGCACAGTCACACAGTCAGACTGGGATCATCGCACAGTCACACAGTGATACTGGGAAAATCGCAGTCATTCAGTGAGACTGGCAACATCGCACAGTCAACTAGTTAAACCGGAATCATTGCACAGTCACACAGTGAGTCTATGACCATTGAACGTTCACACAGTGAGACTGGGAACATCACACAGTAATACAGTGAGACTGGGATCATCGCACAGTCACACAGTGATACTGGGAACATCGCACAGTCATTCAGGGAGAATGGCAACATCGCACAATCACACAGTGAGATTGGTATCATCGCACAGTGAAATAGTGAGACGAAGAACATCGCACAGTCAAACATTGAGTCTGCGATCATCGCACAGTCACACAGCGAGACTTTGATCGGCGCACAGTCACACCGTGAGACTGGGATCTTTGCACAGTGACATAGTGAGACTAAGAACATTGCACAGTCAAACATTGAGTCTGCGATCATGGCACAGTCACACAGCGAGACTTTGACCAGCGCACAGTCACACAGTGAGACTCGGACGATCGCACAGTCGCACAGTGAGACTGGCAATATTGCAAAGTAACACAGAGAGACTGGGAACATTGCACAGTCACACAGAGACTCTTGGAACATTGCACAGTCACCCAGTGAGAATGGGAACATCGCATAGTCACACAGTGAGACTGGAATCATCGCACAGTCACACAGTGATACTGGGAAAATCGCACAGTCATTCAGTGAGACTGGCAAAATGGCACAGTCACATAGTGAAACTGGAATCATTGCACAGACACTCAGTGAGTCTGTGAGCATCGCACGTTCACTCAGTGAGACTGGGATCAGCACACAGTCACAGAGCGAGAGGGGAACATTGCACAGTCATTCAGTGAGACTGGCAACATCGCACAATCACACAGTGAGACTGGAATCATCGCACAATGACATAGAGAGACTAAGAACATCGCACAGTCAAACATTGAGTCTGTGATCATCGCACACTCACACAGTGGGACTTTGATCGGCGCACAGTCACACAGTGAGACTGGGATCATCGCACAGTCACACATCGGGACTGGGATCAGCTCACAGTTACACAGCGAGTCTGGGAACATTGCACAGTCATACATTGAGACTGGGAAAATTGCACAATCACACAGTGAGACTGGGATCACGGCACAGTCACACAGTCAGACTGGGATCATCGCATAGTCACACAGTGATACTGGGAAAATCACAGTCATTCTGTGAGACTGGCAACATCGCACAGTCAACTAGTTAAACCGGAATCATTGCACAGTCACACAGTGAGTCTATGACCATTGAACGTTCACACAGTGAGACTGGGAACATCACACAGTAATACAGTGAGACTGGGATCATCGCACAGTCACACAGTGATACTGGGAACATCGCACAGTCATTCAGGGAGAATGGCAACATCGCACAATCACACAGTGAGACTGGAATCATCGCACAGTGAAATAGTGAGACGAAGAACATCGCACAGTCACACAGTGAGACTTTGATCAGCGCACAGTCACACATTGAGACTGGGATCTTTGCACAGTGACATAGTGAGACTAAGAACATCGCACAGTCAAACATTGAGTCTGCGATCATCGCACAGTCACACAGCGAGACTTTGATCAGCGCACAGTCACACTGTGAGACTCAGACGATCGCACAGTCGCACAGTGAGACTGGGTACATTGCACAGTCACACAGAGAGACTGGGAACATTGCACAGTCACACAGAGAAACTTGCAACATTGCACAGTCACCCAGTGAGAATGGGAACATCGCACAGTCACACAGTGAGACTGGAATCATCGCACAGTCACACAGTGATACTGGGAAAATCGCACAGTCATTCAGTGAGACTGGCAAAATGACACAGTCACATAGTGAAACTGGAATCATTGCACAGACACTCAGTGAGTCTGTGATCATCGCACGTTCACTCAGTGAGACTGGGATCAGCACACAGTCATAGAGCGAGAGGGGAACATCGCACAGTCATTCAGTGAGACTGGCAACATCGCACAATCACACAGTGAGACTGGAATCATCGCACAGTGACATAGTGAGACTAAGAACATCGCACAGTCAAACATTGAGTCTGTGATCATCGCACACTCACACAGTGAGACTTTGATCGGCGCACAGTCACACAGTGCAACTGGGATCATCGCACAGTCACACAGTGCAACTGGGATCATCGCAGAGTCACACAGTGAGACTGGGATCATCACAAAATCACAAAGTGAGACTGCGAATATCGCACAGTCACACAGTGAGACTGGGATCATCGCACAGTCACACAGTGAGACTGGGATCATCGCACAGTCACACAGTGAGACTGGGATTATCGCACAGTCACACAATGAGACTGGGAACATCGCACAGTCAAACAATGAAACTGGGAAAATTGCACAGTCACACTGTGAGACTAAGATCATCGCACAGTCACACAGTGAGACTGGGATCATCGCACAGTCACACATCGGGACTGGGATCAGGGCACAGTCACACAGCGAGTCTGGGAACATTGCACAGTCATACATTGAGACTGGGAAAATTGCACAGTCACACATTGAGACTGGGATCATGGCACAGTCACACAGTCAGACTGGGATCATCGCACAGTCACACAGTGATACTGGGAAAATCGCAGTCATTCAGTGAGACTGGCAACATCGCACAGTCACCTAGTGAAACCGGAATCATTGCATAGTCACACAGTGAGTCTATGACCATTGCACATTCACACAGCGAGACTGGGATCAGCACACAGTCACACAGTGAGACTGGTAACATTGCATAGTCACGCAGTGAGACTGGGAACATCGAACAGTCACACAGAGAGACTGGGAATATTGCACAGTCACACAGAGAGACTGGGAACATTGCACAGCCACACAGTGAGACAGGGATCATCCCACACTCACACAGTGAGAGTGGGAACATCGCAGAGTCACACAGTGCAACTGGGAACATCGCACAGTCACACAGTGAGACTGGGATCATAACAAAATCACAAAGTGAGACTGCGAACACCGCACAGTCACACAGTGAGACTGGGATCATCGCACAGACACAGTGAGACTGGGATCATCGCACAGTCACACAACGAGACTGGGAACATCGCACAGTCAAGCAATGAAACTGGGAAATTTGCACAGTCACACTGTGAGACTAAGATCATCGCACAGTCACACAGTGAGATTAGGATCATCGCACAGACACAGTGAGACTGGGATCATCGCACAGTCACACAACGAGACTGGGAACATCGCACAGTCAAGCAATGAAACTGGCAAAATTGCACAGTCACACTGTGAGACTAAGATCATCGCACAGTCACTCAGTGAGACTGGGATCATCGCACAGTCACACATCGGGACTGTGATCAGCGCACAGTCACACAGCGAGTCTGGGAACATTGCACAGTCATACATTGAGACTGGGAAAATTGCACAGTCACACATTGAGACTGGGATCATGGCACAGTCACACAGTCAGACTGGGATCATCGCACAGTCACACAGTGAGTCTATGACCATTGCACGTTCACACAGCGAGACTGGGATCAGCACACAGTCAAATAGTGAGACTGGGAACATCACGCAGTAAGACAGTGAGACTGGCAACATCGCACAATCACACAGTGAGACTGGTATCATCGCACAGTGAAATAGTGAGACTGAAAACATCGCACAGTCAAACATTGAGTCTGCGATCATCGCACAGTCACACAGCGAGACTTTGATCGGTGCACTGTCACACAGTGAGACTGGGATCGTCGCACAGTGACATAGTGAGACTAAGAACATCGCACAGTCAAACATTGAGTCTGCGATCATCGCACAGTCACACAACGAGACGTTGATCAGCGCACAGTCACACAGTGAGACTCGGACGATTGCATAGTCACACAGTGAGACTGGGAACATTGCACAGTCACAAACGGAGACTGGGATCATCGCACAAATCACCCAATGAGACTGGGGACATCGCACAGTCAAACAGTGAGCCTGGGAACATTGCGTAGTCACACAGTGAGACTGGGAACATCGAACAGTCACACAGAGAGACTGGGAACATTGCACAGTCACACAGAGAGACTTGGAACATTGCACAGTCACCCAGTGAGAATGGGAACATCGCACAGTCACACAGAGAGACTTGGAACATTGCACAGTCACCCAGTGAGAATGGGAACATCGCACAGTCACACAGTGAGACTGGGAACATCGCACATTCACACAATGAGACTGGGAATATCGCACAGTCACACAATGAGACTGGGAATATCGCACAGTCATACAGTGAGACGCGGAACATTGCACAGTCACGCAGTGAGACTGGGATCATCCCACAGTCACACAGCGAAACAGGGATCATCGCAAAGTCACAGAATGAGACTGCAATCATCGCACAGTCACACAGTGAGACTGGGATCATCACACAGTCACACAGTGAGACTGGGATAATTGCACCGTCACACAGTGAGACTGGGATCATCGCACAGTCACAGAGTGATACTGGGAAAATCACACAGTCATTCAGTGAGACTGGCAAAATGGCACAGTCACAAACTGAAACTGGAGTCATTGCACAGACACACAGTGAGTCTGTGATCATCGCACGTTCACTCAGCGAGACTGGCATCAGCACACAGTCACAGAGCGTGAGCAGAACATCGCATAGTCATTCAGTGAGACTGGCAACATCGCACAATCACACAGTGAGACTGGAATCATCGCACAGTGACATTGTGAGACTAAGAACATCGCACAGTCAAACATTGAGTCGGTGATCATCGCACACTCACACAGCGAGACTTTGATCGGCGCACAGTCACCCAGTGAGACAGGGATCATCGCACAGTCACACAGTGCCATTGGGATCATCGCACACTCACACAGTGAGACTCGGATCATCACAAAATCACAAAGTGAGACTGCGAACATCGCACAGTCACACAGTGAGACTGGGATCATCGCACAGTCACACAGTGCAACTGGGATCATCGCAAAGTCACACAGTGCAACTGGGATCATCGCACAATCACACAGTGAGACTGGGATCATCACAAAATCACAAAGTGAGACTGCGAACATCGCACAGTCACACAGTGAGACTGGGATCATCGCACATCACACAGTGCAACTGGGATCATCGCACAGTCACACAGTGCAACTGGGATCATCACTAAATCAAAAAGTGAGACTGCGAACATTGCACAGTCACACAGTGAGACTGGGATCATTGCACAGTCACACAGTGAGACAGGGATCATCACAAAATCACAAAGTGAGACTGGGATCATCGCACAGTCACACAGTGCAACTGGGATCATCGCAAAGTCACACAGTGCAACTGGGATCATCGCACAATCACACAGTGAGACTGGGATCATTGCACAGTCACACAGTGAGACAGGGATCATCACAAAATCACAAAGTGAGACTGGGATCATCGCACAGTCACACAGTGCAACTGGGATCATCGCAAAGTCACACAGTGCAACTGGGATCATCGCACAATCACACAGTGAGACTGGGATCATCACAAAATCACAAAGTGAGACTGCGAACATCGCACAGTCACACAGTGAGACTGGGATCATCGCACATCACACAGTGCAACTGGGATCATCGCACAGTCACACAGTGCAACTGGGATCATCAATAAATCACAAAGTGAGACTGCGAACATTGCACAGTCACACAGTGAGACTGGGATCGTCGCACAGTCACACAGTGAGACTGGGATCATTGCACAGTCACACATCGGGACTGGGATCAGTGCACAGTCACATAACGAGACTGGGAACATCGCACAGTCAAACAATGAAACTGGGAAAATTGCACAGTCACACTGTGAGACTAGGATCATCGCACAGTCACTCAGTGAGACTGGGATCATCGCACAGTCACACATCGGGACTGGGATCAGCGCACAGTCACACAGCGAGTCTGGGAACATTGCACAGTCATACATTGAGACTGGGAAAATTGCACAGTCACACATTGAGACTGGGATCACGGCACAGTCACACAGTCAGACTGGGATCATCGCACAGTCACACATTGATACTGGGAAAATCGCAGTCATTCAGTGAGACTGGCAACATCGCACAGTCACCTAGTGAAACTGGAATCATTGCACAGTCACACAGTGAGTCTATGATCATTGCACGTTCAAACTGCGAGACTGGGATCAGCACACAGTCACACAGTGAGACTGGGAACATCACGCAGTAATACAGTGAGACTGGGATCATCGCACAGTCACACAGTGATACTGGGAACATCGCACAGTCATTCAGTGAGACTGGCAACATCGCACAATCACACAGTGAGACTGGTATCATCGCACAGTGAAATAGTGAGACTGAAAACATCGCACAGTCAAACATTGAGTCTGCGATCATCGCACAGTCACACAGCGAGACTTTGATCGGTGCACTGTCACACAGTGAGACTGGGATCGTCGCACAGTGACATAGTGAGACTAAGAACATCGCACAGTCAAACATTGAGTCTGCGATCATCGCACAGTCACACAACGAGACGTTGATCAGCGCACAGTCACACAGTGAGACTCGGACGATTGCATAGTCACACAGTGAGACTGGGAACATTGCACAGTCACAAACGGAGACTGGGATCATCGCACAAATCACCCAATGAGACTGGGGACATCGCACAGTCAAACAGTGAGCCTGGGAACATTGCATAGTCACACAGTGAGACTGGGAACATCGAACAGTCACACAGAGAGACTGGGAACATTGCACAGTCACACAGAGAGACTGGGAACATTGCACAGACACACAGAGAGACTGGGAACATCGCACAGCCACACAGTGAGACTGGGAACATCGCACAGTCACACAGTGAGAATGGGATCATCGCACAGTCACACAGTGAGACTGGGAATGTCACACAGTGGGACTGGGATCATCACACAGTCACACAGTGAAACGGGGATCATCGCAAAGTCACAGAATGAGACTGAAATCATTGCGCAATCACACAGTGAGACTGGGATCATCGCAGATTCACTCAGTGAGACGGGGATCATCGCACATCCACAGGGTCAGACTGGGATCATCGCACAGTCACACAGTGAGACTGGGAACATTGCACAGTCACACAGTGAGACTGGGATCATGGCACAATCACACAGTGAGATTGGGTTCATCACACAGCCACAGAGTCAGACTGGGATAATCACACAGTCACACAGTGAGATTGGGATCATCACAAAGTCACACAGAGAGATTGGGATCATCGCACAGTCACACAGTGAGACTCGGATCATTGCACAGTCACACAGTGAGACTGGGATCGTCGCACAGTCAGACAGTGTGACTCAGAATATCCCACAGTCACACAGTGAGACTGGGACCATTGCACTGTTACACAGTGACACAATGATCATCGGAAAGTCACAGAATGAGACCGGGAACATCGCACAGTTACACAGTGAGACTGGGATCATCGCACAGTCACATAGTGAGACTGGGATTATCGGAGAGTCTCACAGTGAGATTGGGATCATCGCAAATTTACAAAATGAGACTGGGAACATCGTGCAGTCACACAGTGAGACTGCGAACATAGCACATTCACACAGTGAGACGGGGATCATTGCACAGTCACCCAGTGAGACTGGGAACATCGCACAGTCAATCAGTGTGACTGGGAACATGGCGCAGTCACACAGTGAGACGGGGATCATCGCACAGTCACACAGTGATCCTGGGAACATCGCACAATCACTCAGTGAGACTGGCAACATCGCACAGTCACACAGTGAAGCTGGGATCATCGCACAGTCACATAATGAGAACAGGAACATCGCACAGTCAAACAGCGAAACTGGGATCAACGCAAAGTCTCCCTGTGAGACTGGGAACATTGCACAGTCACACAGTGAGACTGGGATCATCGGAAAGTCAAACAGTGAGATTCGGAATATCGCACAAACACACTGTGACACTGGGAACATTGCAGAGTCACACAGTGACTCAATATCATCGGAAAGTCACAGAATGAGAATGGGAACATCGCACAGTTACACAGTGAGACTGGGATCATCACACAGTTACACAGTGAAACTGGGATCATCGCAAATTCACAAAATGAGACTGGGAATATTGCACAGTCACACAATGGGACTGGGATCATCGCACAATCAAATAGTGAGACTGGGAACATCGCATAGTCACACAGTGAGACTGGGATCATTGCACAATCACAGAGTTATGCTCTGAACATTGCGCAGTCACACAGTGGGACTGGGATCATCGCAAAATCAAATAGTGAGACTGGGAACATCGCATAGTCACACAGTGAGACTGGGATCATCGCAAAGTCAAACAGTGAGATTCGGAATATCGCACAAACACACTGTGAGACTGGGAAAATCGCACAGTCACACAGTGAGACAGGGATCATCCCACACAGTGGGATGGGGATTATCACACAGGCACTTAGTGAGGTTGGGAACATCGCAGAGTCACACATTCAGAAATGAATCATCGCGCAGTCACACAGTGAAACTAGGATGATCGCAAAGTCACACAATGAGACTGGGAACATTGAACAGTCACACAGTGAGACTGGGATCATGGCACAGTCACACAGTGAGACTGGGATCATTGCACAGTCACACAGTGAGACTGGGTTCATCGCACAGCCACAGAGTCAGACTGGGATCATCGCACAGTCACACAGTGAGACTGGGATCATCGCACTGTGGCACAGTGAGACTGGGAACATCGCACAGTCACACAGTGAGACTGGGATCATCGCAGAGTCACATAGTGAGACTAGGATCGTCGCACAGTCACACTGTGAGACTGGGATCGTCGCACAGACACACAGTGAGACTGGGATCTTCGCACAGTCACATAGTGAGACTGGGATCGTCGCACAGTCACACAGTGAGACTGGGATCGTCGCACAGTCACCCAGTGAGACTGGGAACATCGCACAGTCACATAGTGACACAATGATCATCGGAAAATCACAGAATGAGGCTGGGAACATTGCACAGTTACACAGTGAGACTGGGAACATCGAACAGTCACCCAGTGAGACTGGGAACATCGCACAGTCATCCAGTGAGACTGGGAACATCGCACAGTCACCCAGTGGGACTGGGATAATCGCACAGTCACCCAGTGAGACTGGGAACGTCGCACAGTTACACAGTGAGACTGGGAACATCACACAGTCACCCAGTGAGACCGGGAACATCGCACATTCAACCAGTGAGACTGGGAACATTGCACAGTTACACAGTGAGACTGGGATCATCACACAGCCACATAGTGAGACTGGGTTCATCGCACAGTCACATAGTGAGACTGGGAATATTGGAGAGTCACACAGTGAGATTGGGATTATCCCACAGTCACACAGTGAGACTGGGAATATCGCACAGCCACAGAGTCAGATTGAGATCATTGCACAATCACAGAGTTATGCTCTGAACATTGCACAGTCATACAGTGGGACTGGGATCATCGCACAATCAAATAGTGAGACTGGGAACATCGCATAGTCACACAGTGAGACTGGGATCATCGCAAAGTCACACAGTGAGATTCGGAATATCGCACAAACACACTGTGAGACTGGGAAAATCGCACAGTCACACAGTGGGATGGGGATCATCGCACAGGCACTTAGTGAGATTGGGAACATCGCAGAGTCAAACATTCAGAAATGAATCATCGCGCAGTCACACAGTGAAACTGGGATGATCGCAAAGTCACACAATGAGACTGGGAACATTGAACAGTCACACAGTGAGACTGGGATCATGGCACAGTCACACAGTGAGACTGGGTTCATCGCACAGCCACAGAGTCAGACTGGGATCATCGCACAGTCACACAGTGAGACTGGGATCATCGCAGAGTCACATAGTGAGACTGGGATCGTCGCACAGTCACACAGTGAGACTGGGATCATCGCACAGACACACAGTGAGACTGGGATCTTCGTACAGTCACATAGTGAGACTGGGATGGTCGGACAGTCACACAGTGAGACTGGGATCGTCGCACAGTCACCCAGTGAGACTGGGAACATCGCACAGTCACACAGTGACACAATGATCATCGGAAAATCACAGAATGAGACTGGGAACATTGCACAGTTACACAGTGAAACTGGGAACATCGCACAGTCACCAAGTGAGACTGGAACATCGCACAGTCACCCAGTGAGACTGGGATAATCGTACAGTCACCCAGTGAGACTGGGAACGTCGCACAGTTACACAGTGAGACTGGGATCATCACACAGCCACATAGTGAGACTGGGTTCATCGCACAGTCACATAGTGAGACTGGGAATATCGGAGAGTCACACAGTGAGATTGGGATTATCCCACAGTCACACAGTGAAACTGGGATCATCGCAAATTCACAAAATGAGACTGGGAACATTGCACAGTCACACAGTGAGACTAGGAACATCGCACAGTCACACAGTGAGACTGGGAATATCGCACAGCCACAGAGTCAGATTGGGATCATCGCACAGTCACACAGTGAGACTGGCAACATCGCAAAGTCACACAGTGAGACTGGGAACATCGCACAATCACACAGTAAGACTGGGAACATTGCACAGTCACACATTGAGACTGGGATCATTGCACAGCCATAGAGTCAGACTGGGATCATCGCACAGTCACACAGTGAGACTGGGAACATCGCACAATCACACAGTCAGACTGGGATCATCGGACAGTCACACAGTGAGACCGTGAACATCGCACAGTCACACAGTGAAACTGGGATCATCGCACAGTCACATAGTGAGACTACGAACATCGCACAGCCACACAGTGAGATTGGGATCATCGCACAGTCACACAGTGATTCTGGGATCATCGCACAGTCACACAGTGAGACTGGGAACATCGGACAGTCACACAGTAGGACTGGGAACATCGCACAGTCACACAGTGAGACTGGGATAATGGCAAATTCAAACAGTAAGATTGTGAACATCACGCAATCACACAGTGAGACTGGGATCATCGGGCAATCACAGAGTGAGACTGGGAACTGTGCAGTCACACACTGACACTGGGATCATGGCACAGTCACACAGTGAGACTGGGTTCATCGCAAAGCCACAGCGTCAGACTGGGATCATCGCACAGTCACACAGTGAGACTGGGAACATCGCACAGTCACACAGTGACACTGGGATCATCGCACAGCCACATAGTGAGACTGGGATTATCGGAGAGTCACACAGTGAGACTGGCAACATCACACAGTCACACAGTGAAGCTGGGATCATCACACAGTCACATAGTGAGAACGGGAACATCGCACAGTCACACAGAGAGACTGGGATCATTGCACAGTCACACAGTGAGACTAGGAACATCGCACAGCCACACCGTGAGACTGGGATCATCGCACAGTCACACAGTGAGACTCGGAATATTGCACAGTCACATAGTGAAACTGGGATCATCGCACTGTCACATAGTGAGACTGGGAACATCGAGCACTCACACAATGAGACTGGCAACATCGCACAGTCATAAAGTGAGACTGGGAACATCGCAAAGTCAAACAGTGAGACTTGGATCGATGCACAGTCACACAGTGAGACTGGGATCGTCGCACAGTCAGACAGTGCGACTCGGAATATCCCACAGTCACACAGTGAGACTGGGACCATTGCACTGTTACACAGTGACACAATGATCATCGGAAAGTCACAGAATGAGACTGGGAACATTGCACAGTTACACAGTGGGACTGGGATCATCGCACAGTTACATAGTGAGACTGGGATTATCGGAGAGCCACAGAGTGAGATTGGGATCATCGCAAATTTACAAAATGAGACTGGGAACATCACACAGTCACACAGTGGGACTGGGAACATCGCACAATCAAATAGTGAGACTCGGATCATCGCACAGTCACACAGTGAGACTGGGAACATTGCAAAGTCACACAGTGAGACTGGGAACATCGCACAGTCACACAGTGAGACTGGGATCATCCCACAGTCACACAGTGAAAAGGGGATTATCGCAAATTAACAGAATGAGACTGAAATCTTCGCGCAATCACACAGTGAGAATGGGATCATTGCACAGCCACAGGGTCAGATAGGGATAATCGCACAGTGACACAGTGAGTCTGGGAACATTGCGCAGTCACACAGTGAGACTGAGAACATCGCACAGTCACACAGTGAGACCGGGAACATCGCACAGACACACAGTGAGACTCGGAATGTCGCACAGTCACAAAGTGAGACTGGGATCATCGCACAGTCACAGAGTGAGAGTGGGAACATCGGACAGTCACACACTGAGACTGGGAACATTGCACAGTCACACAATGATAATGGGAACATCGCACAGTCACACAGTGAGACAGGGAACATCGCTCAGACTCGCAGTGAGAATGCTATCATCGCAAAGTCACATACTGAGTCTAGGATCATTGCACAGAAATACAGTGAAACTGGGAACATCGCACAGTCACACAGTGAGACTGGGAACATCCCACAGCCACACAGTGAGACTGGGAACTTTGCACAGTCACACAGTGAGACTGGGAACATCGCGCACTCACACAGTGAGACTGGGATCATCAGACAGTCACACAGTGAGACTGGGATCATCGCACAGTCACACAGTGAGACTGGGAACATCGCACAGTCACACAGTGAGACTGGGAACATCGCACAGTTACACAGTGAGACTGGGAAAATCGCACTTTCACAGTGAGACACAGAACATTGCACAGTCACACAGTGAGACTGGGAACATCGCACAGTCACACAGTGAGACTGGGAACATCGCACAGTCACACAGTGAGACTGGGAACATGGTACAGTCACACAGTGAGACTGGGAATATCGCAGTCACACAGTGAGACTGGAATCATCGCACAGTCACAGATTGAGACTGGGAAAATCGCACAGCCACACAGTGAGACTGGGAACATCGCACAGTCACACAGTGAGACTGGGAACATCGCACAGTCACACAGAGAGACTGGGATCATTGCACAGTCACACAGTGAGACTAGGAACATCGCACAGCCACACCGTGAGACTGGGATCATCGCACAGTCACACAGTGAGACTCGGAATATTGCACAGTCACATAGTGAAACTGGGATCATCGCACTGTCACATAGTGAGACTGGGAACATCGAGCACTCACACAATGAGACTGGCAACATCGCACAGTCATAAAGTGAGACTGGGAACATCGCAAAGTCAAACAGTGAGACTTGGATCGATGCACAGTCACACAGTGAGACTGGGATCGTCGCACAGTCAGACAGTGTGACTCGGAATATCCCACAGTCACACAGTGAGACTGGGACCATTGCACTGTTACACAGTGACACAATGATCATCGGAAAGTCACAGAATGAGACTGGGAACATCGCACAGTTACACAGTGGGACTGGGATCATCGCACAGTTACATAGTGAGACTGGGATTATCGGAGAGCCACAGAGTGAGATTGGGATCATCGCAAATTTACAAAATGAGACTGGGAACATCACACAGTCACACAGTGGGACTGGGAACATCGCACAATCAAATAGTGAGACTCGGATCATCGCACAGTCACACAGTGAGACTGGGAACATTGCAAAGTCACACAGTGAGACTGGGAACATCGCACAGTCACACAGTGAGACTGGGATCATCCCACAGTCACACAGTGAAAAGGGGATTATCGCAAATTAACAGAATGAGACTGAAATCTTCGCGCAATCACACAGTGAGACTGGGATCATTGCACAGCCACAGGGTCAGATAGGGATAATCGCACAGTGACACAGTGAGTCTGGGAACATTGCGCAGTCACACAGTGAGACTGAGAACATCGCACAGTCACACAGTGAGACCGGGAACATCGCACAGACACACAGTGAGACTCGGAATGTCGCACAGTCACAAAGTGAGACTGGGATCATCGCACAGTCACAGAGTGAGAGTGGGAACATCGGACAGTCACACACTGAGACTGGGAACATTGCACAGTCACACAATGATAATGGGAACATCGCACAGCCACACAGTGAGACAGGGAACATCGCTCAGACTCGCAGTGAGAATGCTATCATCGCAAAGTCACATACTGAGACTAGGATCATTGCACAGAAATACAGTGAAACTGGGAACATCGCACAGTCACACAGTGAGACTGGGAACATCCCACAGCCACACAGTGAGACTGGGAACTTTGCACAGTCACACAGTGAGACTGGGAACATCGCGCACTCACACAGTGAGACTGGGATCATCAGACAGTCACACAGTGAGACTGGGATCATCGCACAGTCACACAGTGAGACTGGGAACATCGCACAGTCACACAGTGAGACTGGGAACATCGCACAGTTACACAGTGAGACTGGGAAAATCGCACTTTCACAGTGAGACACAGAACATTGCACAGTCACACAGTGAGACTGGGAACATCGCACAGTCACACAGTGAGACTGGGAACATCGCACAGTCACACAGTGAGACTGGGAACATGGTACAGTCACACAGTGAGACTGGGAATATCGCAGTCACACAGTGAGACTGGAATCATCGCACAGTCACAGATTGAGACTGGGAAAATCGCACAGCCACACAGTGAGACTGGGAACATCGCACAGTCACACAGTGAGACTGGGAACATCGCACAGTCACACAGAGAGACTGGGATCATTGCACAGTCACACAGTGAGACTAGGAACATCGCACAGCCACACCGTGAGACTGGGATCATCGCACAGTCACACAGTGAGACTCGGAATATTGCACAGTCACATAGTGAAACTGGGATCATCGCACTGTCACATAGTGAGACTGGGAACATCGAGCACTCACATAATGAGACTGGCAACATCGCACAGTCATAAAGTGAGACTGGGAACATCGCAAAGTCAAACAGTGAGACTTGGATCGATGCACAGTCACACAGTGAGACTGGGATCGTCGCACAGTCAGACAGTGCGACTCGGAATATCCCACAGTCACACAGTGAGACTGGGACCATTGCACTGTTACACAGTGACACAATGATCATCGGAAAGTCACAGAATGAGACTGGGAACATCGCACAGTTACACAGTGGGACTGGGATCATCGCACAGTTACATAGTGAGACTGGGATTATCGGAGAGCCACAGAGTGAGATTGGGATCATCGCAAATTTACAAAATGAGACTGGGAACATCACACAGTCACACAGTGGGACTGGGAACATCGCACAATCAAATAGTGAGACTCGGATCATCGCACAGTCACACAGTGAGACTGGGAACATTGCAAAGTCACACAGTGAGACTGGGAACATCGCACAGTCACACAGTGAGACTGGGATCATCCCACAGTCACAAAGTGAAAAGGGGATTATCGCAAATTAACAGAATGAGACTGAAATCTTCGCGCAATCACACAGTGAGACTGGGATCATTGCACAGCCACAGGGTCAGATAGGGATAATCGCACAGTGACACAGTGAGTCTGGGAACATTGCGCAGTCACACAGTGAGACTGAGAACATCGCACAGTCACACAGTGAGACCGGGAACATCGCACAGACACACAGTGAGACTCGGAATGTCGCACAGTCACAAAGTGAGACTGGGATCATCGCACAGTCACAGAGTGAGAGTGGGAACATCGGACAGTCACACACTGAGACTGGGAACATTGCACAGTCACACAATGATAATGGGAACATCGCACAGTCACACAGTGAGACAGGGAACATCGCTCAGACTCGCAGTGAGAATGCTATCATCGCAAAGTCACATACTGAGACTAGGATCATTGCACAGAAATACAGTGAAACTGGGAACATCGCACAGTCACACAGTGAGACTGGGAACATCCCACAGCCACACAGTGAGACTGGGAACTTTGCACAGTCACACAGTGAGACTGGGAACATCGCGCACTCACACAGTGAGACTGGGATCATCAGACAGTCACACAGTGAGACTGGGATCATCGCACAGTCACACAGTGAGACTGGGAACATCGCACAGTCACACAGTGAGACTGGGAACATCGCACAGTTACACAGTGAGACTGGGAAAATCGCACTTTCACAGTGAGACACAGAACATTGCACAGTCACACAGTGAGACTGGGAACATCGCACAGTCACACAGTGAGACTGGGAACATCGCACAGTCACACAGTGAGACTGGGAACATGGTACAGTCACACAGTGAGACTGGGAATATCGCAGTCACACAGTGAGACTGGAATCATCGCACAGTCACAGATTGAGACTGGGAAAATCGCACAGCCACACAGTGAGACTGGGAACATCGCACAGTCACACAGTGAGACTGGGAACATCGCACAGTCACACAGAGAGACTGGGATCATTGCACAGTCACACAGTGAGACTAGGAACATCGCACAGCCACACCGTGAGACTGGGATCATCGCACAGTCACACAGTGAGACTCGGAATATTGCACAGTCACATAGTGAAACTGGGATCATCGCACTGTCACATAGTGAGACTGGGAACATCGAGCACTCACACAATGAGACTGGCAACATCGCACAGTCATAAAGTGAGACTGGGAACATCGCAAAGTCAAACAGTGAGACTTGGATCGATGCACAGTCACACAGTGAGACTGGGATCGTCGCACAGTCAGACAGTGTGACTCGGAATATCCCACAGTCACACAGTGAGACTGGGACCATTGCACTGTTACACAGTGACACAATGATCATCGGAAAGTCACAGAATGAGACTGGGAACATCGCACAGTTACACAGTGGGACTGGGATCATCGCACAGTTACATAGTGAGACTGGGATTATCGGAGAGCCACAGAGTGAGATTGGGATCATCGCAAATTTACAAAATGAGACTGGGAACATCACACAGTCACACAGTGGGACTGGGAACATCGCACAATCAAATAGTGAGACTCGGATCATCGCACAGTCACACAGTGAGACTGGGAACATTGCAAAGTCACACAGTGAGACTGGGAACATCGCACAGTCACACAGTGAGACTGGGATCATCCCACAGTCACACAGTGAAAAGGGGATTATCGCAAATTAACAGAATGAGACTGAAATCTTCGCGCAATCACACAGTGAGACTGGGATCATTGCACAGCCACAGGGTCAGATAGGGATAATCGCACAGTGACACAGTGAGTCTGGGAACATTGCGCAGTCACACAGTGAGACTGAGAACATCGCACAGTCACACAGTGAGACCGGGAACATCGCACAGACACACAGTGAGACTCGGAATGTCGCACAGTCACAAAGTGAGACTGGGATCATCGCACAGTCACAGAGTGAGAGTGGGAACATCGGACAGTCACACACTGAGACTGGGAACATTGCACAGTCACACAATGATAATGGGAACATCGCACAGTCACACAGTGAGACAGGGAACATCGCTCAGACTCGCAGTGAGAATGCTATCATCGCAAAGTCACATACTGAGACTAGGATCATTGCACAGAAATACAGTGAAACTGGGAACATCGCATAGTCACACAGTGAGACTGGGAACATCCCACAGCCACACAGTGAGACTGGGAACTTTGCACAGTCACACAGTGAGACTGGGAACATCGCGCACTCACACAGTGAGACTGGGATCATCAGACAGTCACACAGTGAGACTGGGATCATCGCACAGTCACACAGTGAGACTGGGAACATCGCACAGTCACACAGTGAGACTGGGAACATCGCACAGTTACACAGTGAGACTGGGAAAATCGCACTTTCACAGTGAGACACAGAACATTGCACAGTCACACAGTGAGACTGGGAACATCGCACAGTCACACAGTGAGACTGGGAACATCGCACAGTCACACAGTGAGACTGGGAACATGGTACAGTCACAGATTGAGACTGGGAATATCGCACAGCCACACAGTGAGACTGGGAACATCGCACAGTCACACAGTGAGACTGGGAACATCGCACAGTCACTCAGTGAGACTGGGAACATTGCACAGTCACACAGTAAGATTGGAACATCGCGCAGTCACACAGTGAGACTGGGATCATCACACCGTCACACAGTGAAACTGGAATCATCGCACAGTCACACAGTGAGCCTGGGAACATCGCACAGCCACACAGTGAGACTGGGAACATCGCACAGTCACACAGTGAGACTGCAAACATTGCACAGTCACACAGTAAGATTGGAACATCGCGCAGTCACACAGTGAGACTGGGATCATCGCACTGTCACACAGTGAAACTGGAACCATCGCACAGTCACACAGTGAGCCTGGGAACATCGCACAGCCACACAGTGAGACTGGGATCATCGCACAGTTACACAGTGAGACTGGGAACATCGCAAAGTCACACAGTGAGACTGGGAACATCGCACAGTCACACAGTGATACTGGGACAATCGCACTGTCACACAGTGAGACTAGGATCATCGCACAGTCATACAGTGATACTGGGAATATCGCACAAACACACAGTGAGACTGGGATCATCAAACACTCACACAGTGATCCTGGGATCATTGCACATTCTCACTGTGAGACTGGGATCATCGCACAGACACAGATTTAGACTGGGATCATTGCAGAGTCACACAGTGTGTCTGGGATCAATGCACAGTCACAGTTTGACCAGGGTCATCGCACAGTCACACACTGTCCCTGGGATCATCGCAGTCACACAGTGAGACAGGGATCATGGCACAGTCTTACAGTGAGACTGGGATCATCACACAGTCACATAGTGAGACTAGAATCATCGAACAGTCTCATAGTGAGAACTGGATCATCGCACAGTCACACAGTGAACCTGGGATCATTGTACAGCGTCACAATGAGACAGGGACCGTCAAACAGTCACATAGTTAGACCAAGATCAATGCATAGACCCACATTGAGACTGGGATCATCACACAGTCATACATTGACCCTGGGATCATTGCACAGTCTCACAGTGAGACTGGGATCAATGCACAGACACACCGTTACACTGGGATCATCGCACAGTCACACAGTGACCCTGGGATCATTGCACAGTCACACAGTGTGACCGGAATCATCACACAGTCACATACTCAGGCTGGCACCATTGCACAATTACACAGTGGCCCTGGGATCATCGCACAGTCTCACAGTGAGACAGGGATCATCGATCAGTCACTTAGTGAGACCAGGATCATCGGACAGTCACACACTGAGATTGGGATCATCACACAGTCACACAGTGAGACTGGGGTCATCACACAGTCACATTGTGAGACTGGAATCATCACAAAGTCTCCTAGTGAGTCGTGGATCATCGCACAGTCACACAGTGGCCCTGGGATCATCGCACAATGACATAGTGAGACCGGGATCATCGATCAGTCACTTAGTGAGACCAGGATCATCGGACAGTCACACACTGAGATTGGGATCATCACACAGTCACATTGTGAGACTGGAATCATCACACAGTCTCCTAGTGAGACATGGATCATTGCACAGTCACACAGTGAGACCTGGATCATCGCACAGTCACACAGTGAGACTGGGAACATCGCAGAGTCACACATTGAGACTGGGATCATCGCACAGACACACAGTGACACTTGGATCATTGCACAGACTCACAGTGAGACTGGGATCATCGCACAGACACACAGTGACCCTCGTATCATTGCACAGTCACACAGTGTGTCTGGGATCAACGCACAGTCACAGTTTGACCAGGATCATTGCACAGTCACATAGAAAGACTGGCATCATTACACAGTACCACATTGAGTCTGGGATCATCGCACAATCAAATAGTGCAAGCAGGATCATCGCACAGAGGACTGGGGTCATCACAGAGTCACATACTGTCCCTGGGATCATCGTACAGTCAAACAGTGAGACTGGGATCATCGCAAAGTCACACAGTGACCCTGGGATCATCACACAGTCCCACATTTAGACTGGGATCATCACACAGTCACACAGTGAGACCAGGATCATCGCACAGTCATATAGTGAGACTGGGATCATTGCACAGACTCACAGTGAGACTGGGATCTTCGCACAGTCCCACATTGAGACTGGAATCATAGCATAGTCACACAGTGAGACTGGGATCATTGCACAGACTCACAGTGAGACTGGGATCATCAGTCACACATTGAGACTGGAATCATAGCACAGTCACACAGTGAGACTGGGATCATTGCACAGACTCACAGTGAGACTGGGATCACCAAACAGTCACACATTGAGACTGGAATCATAGCACAGTCACACAGTGAGACTGGGATCATTGCAAAAACTCACAGTGAGACTGGGATCATCAAACAGTCACATAGTGAGAAAAGGATTAATGCACAGACCCACATTGAGACTGGGATCATTGCACAGACACACAGTGACCCTGGGATCATTGCACAGTCTCACAGTGAGACTGGGATCATCGCACAGACACACAGTGACCCTCGGATCACTGCACAGTCTCACAGTGTATCTGGCATCAACACACAGTCACAGTTTGACCAGGATCATCGCACAGTCACATAGAAAGATTGGCATCATTACAGTACCACGTGGAGACTGGGATCATCGCACAAATAGTGCAACCAGGATCATCGCACAGGAAGACTGGGGTCATCACAAAGTCACACACTGTTCCTGGGATCATCGCACAGACACACAGTGACCCTCGTATCATTGCACAGTCACACAGTGTGTCTGGGATCAACGCACAGTCACAGCGTGACCAGGATCATCGCACAGTCACATAGAAAGACTGGCATCATTACACAGTACCACATTTAGTCTGGGATCATCGCACAATCAAATAGTGCAAGCAGGATCATCGCACAGAAGACTGGGGTCATCACAGAGTCACATACTGTCCCTGGGATCATCGTATAGTCAAACAGTGAGACTGGGATCATCGCAAAGTAACACAGTGACCCTGGGATCATCACACAGTCCCACATTTAGACTGGGATCATCACACAGTCACACAGTGAGACCAGGATCATCGCACAGACCCACATTGAGACTGGGATCATAGCACAGTCACACAGTGAGACTGGGATCATTGCACAGACTCACAGTGAGACCAGGATCATCGCACAGGCCCACATTGAGACTGGGATCATCGCACAGTCATACAGTGACTCTGTGATCAACGCAGAATCTCACAGTGAGACTGGGATCATCGATCAGTCACACAGTGAGACCAGGATCATCGCACAGTCCCACATTGAGACTGGAATCATAGCACAGTCCCACATTGAGACTGGAATCATAGCACAGTCACACAGTGAGACTGGGATCACTGCACAGACTCACAGTGAGACTGGGATCATCAAACAGTCACATAGTGAGAAAAGGATTATTGCACAGACCCACATTGAGACTGGGATCATTGCACAGTCAAACAGTGAGACTGGGATCATTGCACAGTCTCACATTGAGACTGGGATCATTGCACGGTCAAACAGTGACCCTGGGATCATTGCACAGTCACACATTGAGACTGGGATCATCGCACAGACACACAGTGACCCTCGGATCACTGCACAGTCTCACAGTGTGTCTGGCATCAACACACAGTCACAGTTTGACCAGGATCATCGCACAGTCACATAGAAAGACTGGCATCATTACAGTACCACATGGAGACTGGGTTCATCGCACAAATAGTGCAACCAGGATCATCGCACAGGAAGACTGCAGTCATCACAAAGTCACACACTGTCCCTGGAATCATCGCACAGTCACACAGTGAGACTGGGATCATCTCACAGTCACACAGTGACCCTAGGATCATCACACAGTCACACAGTGACCCTGGGATCATCACACAATCACACAGTGACCCTGGGATCATTGCACAGTCACACAGTGAGACTGGGATCATCGCACAGTCACACAGTGACCTGAGATCATCACACAGTCACACAGTGTCCCTGGGATCATCGCACAATCGCACAGTGACCCTGGGATCATTGCACAGTCTCACAGTCAGACTGGGATCATCGCACAATCACATAGTGAGACTGGAATCATCGAACAGTCTCATCGTGAGAACTGGATCATCGCACAGACCCACATTGAGACTGGGATCATTGCACAGTCATACAGTGAGACTGGGATCATCGCATAATCTCACAGTGAGACCAGGATCATCGCACAGTCCCACATTGAGACTGGAATCATCGCATAATCTCACAGTGAGACTGGGATCATCGATCAGTCACACAGTGAGACCAGGATCATCGCACAGTCCCACATTGAGACTGGAATCATAGCACAGTCCCACATTGAGACTGGAATCATAGCACAGTCACAGAGTGAGACTGGGATCATTGCACAGACTCACAGTGAGACTGGGATCATCAAACAGTCACATAGTGAGAAAAGGATTATTGCACAGACCCACATTGAGACTGGGATCATTGCACAGTCAAACAGTGACCCTGGCATCATTGCACAGTCTCACAGTGAGACTGGGATCATCACACAGTCACACAGTGAGACTGGGATCATCGCACAGTCATACAGTGATACTGGGATCATCGCATAGTCTCACAGTGAGACGGGATCATCGTCCAGTCCCACATTGAGACTGGGATCATCGCACAGACACACAGTGACCCTCGGATCACTGCACAGTCTCACAGTGTGTCTGGCATCAACACACAGTCACAGTTTGTCCAGGATCATCGCACAGTCACATAGAAAGACTGGCATCATTACAGTACCACGTGGAGACTGGGATCATCGCACAAATAGTGCAACCAGGATCATCGCACAGGAAGACTGGGGTCATCACAAAGTCACACACTGTCCCTGGGATCATCGCACAGTCACACAGTGAGACTGGGATCATCTCACAGTCACACAGTGACCCTGGGATCATCACACAGTCACACAGTGACCCTGGGATCATCGCACAATCACACAGTGACCCTGGGATCATCGCACAGTCACACAGTGAGACTGGGATCATCGCACAGTCACACAGTGACCTGAGATCATCACACAGTCACACAGTGTCCCTGGGATCATCGCACAATCACACAGTGACCCTGGGATCATTGCACAGTCTCACAGTCAGACTGGGATCATCGCACAATCACATAGAGGGACTGGAATCATCGAACAGTCTCATCGTGAGAACTGGATCATCGCACAGTCACACAGTGAGACAGGTATCATTGCAGAGTCACACAATGACCCTGGGATCATTGCACAGTCCCACATTGAGACTGGAATCATCACACAGTCACACAGTGACCCTGGGATCATTGCACATTCTCACAGTGAGACTGGGATCATCGCACAGTCAAACAGTTAGACTCGGATCATTGCACAGTCACACAGTGTGTCTGGGATCAACGCACAGTCACAGCGTGACCAGGGTCATCGCACAGTCGCATAGCAGACTGGCATCATTATGCAGTACCACATTGAGACTGGGATCATCGCACATTCTCACAGTGAGACTGGGATCATCGCACAGTCGCATAGTGAGATTGGAATTATCGCACAGTCTCATAGTGAGAACTGGATCATCGCACAGTCACACAGTGAGACTGGGATCATCGCACAGTCACACAGTGAGACTGGGATCGTCAAACAGTCACATAGTTAGACCAGGATCATCGCACAGACCCACATTGAGACTGGGATCCTCGCACAGTCACACAGTGAACCTGGGATCATTGCACAGTCTCACAGTGAGACTGGGATCATCACACAGTCACACAGTGAGACTGAGATCAACGCACAGTCACTGTGTGACCAGGATCATCGGATAGTCACATAGTATGACTGGCATCATTACTGTACCACATTGAGTCTGGGATCATCGCACAATCAAACAGTGCGACCAGGAACATCACACAGGAAGACTGGGATCATTGCACAGTCTCACAGTGAGACTGGGATCATCGATCAGTCACATAGTGAGACCAGGATCATCACACAGTCACACAGTGAGACTGGTATCATTGCACAGTCTCACAATGAGGCTGGGATCAATGCAAGGACACACAGCGAGACTCAGATAATCTCACAGTCAAATAGCGAGACTGAGATCATCGCACAGTCACATAGTGACCCTGGGATCATCGCTTAGTCTCACAGTGAGACTAGGATCATCGATCAGTCACATAGTGAGACAAGGATCATCGCAGAGTCACATAGTGAGACAAGGACCATTGCACAGACCCACAGTGAGACTGGGATCATCGCACAGACACACAGTGACCCTTGTATCATTGCACAGTCACACAGTGTGTCTGGGTTCAACGCACAGTCACAGCGTGACCAGGATCATCGCACAGTCACATAGAAAGACTGGCATCATTACAGTACCACAGGAAGACTGGGGTCATCACACAGTCACACACTGTCCCTGGGATCATCGCACAGTCACACAGTGAGACAGGGATCATGGCACAGTCACACGTGACCCTGGGATCATCGCACAGTCACCCAGTGAGACTGGGATCATCGCACAGGCACATGGTGAGACTGGAATCATCACACCGTCTCCTAGTGAGACCTGGATCATCGCACAGACATACAGTGAGACTGGGATCATCGCAGAGTCACATAGTGAGACCTGGATCATCGCACAGTCACACAGTGAGACTGGGATCATCGCAGAGTCACACTGACCCTGGCATCAATGCACAGTCTCACAGTGAGACTGGGATCATCAAACAGTCACATAGTGAGACAAGGGTCATTGCACAGACTCACATAGAGACTGGGATCATCGCACTGAAACACAGTGACCCTGGGATCATTGCACAGTCTCACAGTGAGACTGTGATCATTGCACAGATACACAGCGACCCTCGGATCATTGCATAGTCACACAGTGTGTCTGGGATCAACGCACAGTCAGTTTGACCAGGATCATCGCACAGTCACATAGAAAGACTGGGATCATTAAACAGTACCACATTGAGATTGGGATCATTGCACAATCTAATAGTGCAACCAGGATCATCGCACAGGAAGACTGGGGTCATCACACAGTCACACAGTGAGACAGGGATCATCGCACAGTCACAGTGACCCTGGGATCATCGCACAGTCACCCACTGACACTTGGATCATCGCACAGCCTCACAGTGAGACTGAGATCATCACACAGTCACACAGTGACCCTGGGATCATCGCATAGTCTCACAGTGATCCTGGGATCATCACACAGTCTCACAGTGACCCTGGGATAATCGCATAGTCTCACAGTGAGACTGGGATCATCGCACAGACACACGTGAGACTGGAACCATCCCACAGTCACACTGAGGCTGGGATCATCGCAAAAACACACAGGGAGACTCAGATAATCGCCCAGTCACACAGTGTGACTGGGATCATCTCACAGTCAAATAGTGAGACTGGCATCATCACACAGTCACATAGTGAGACTGGCATCATCGCTCAATCACACAGTGACCCTGGGATCATCGCATAGTCTCACAGTGAGACTAGGATAATCGATCAGTCAAGTAGTGAGACCAGGATCAATGTACAGTCCCATATTGAGACTGGAATCATCACACAGTCTCCTAGTGAGACCTGGATCATCGCACAGTCACACAGTGAGACTGGGATCATCGCACAGTCACACAGTTACCCTGGGATCAATGCATAGTCACACAGTGTGTCTGGGATCAACGCACAGTCACAGTGTGACCAGGATCATTGCACAGTCACATAGCAAGACTGGCATCATTACACAGTACCTCATGAAGACTGGGATCATTGCACAATCAAATAGTGCAACCAGGATCATTGCACAGGAAGACTGGGGTCATCACACAGTCACCAGTGACCCTGGGATCATCGCTCAGTCACACAGTGAGACAGGGATCATCGCACAGTCACCCAGTGACACTGGGATCATCGCACAGTCTCACAGTGAGACTGGGATCATCGCACAGTCACACAGTGACCCTGGGATCATCGCATAGTCTCACGGTGATACTGGGATCATCGCACAGTCACACAGTGACCCTGGGATCATCACATAGTCACACAGTGACCCTTGGGATCATCGCACAGTCTGACAGTGAGACTGATATCATCGATCAGTCAATTAGTGAGACCAAGTTCATTGCACAGTCCCACATTGAGACTGGGATCATCACACAGTCACATAGTGAGTCTGGAATCATTGAACAGTCTTATAGTGAGACCTGGATCATCGCACAGTCACACAGCGAGACTGGGATCATTGCACAGTCACACAGTGACACCTGGATCATCGCACAGTCACACAGCGAGACTGGGATCATTGCACAGTCACACAGTGTGTCTGGGACCATCGCACAGTCACAGTGTGACCAGGATCATCGCACAGTCACATAGCAAGAGTTGCATCATTGCACATTACCACATTGAGACTGTGATCATTGCACAATCAAATAGTGTGACCAGGATCATCGCACAGGAAGACCGGGGACATCACACAGTCACACAGTGGCCCTGGGATCATCGATCAGTCACATAGTGAGACCAGGATCATCGTACAGTCCTACAGTGAGACTGGGATCGTCAAACAGTCACAGTGAGACTGGGATCATCGCACAGTCACATATTGAAACTGGGATCATCGCACAGTCACATTGTGAGACCAGGATCATTGCTCAGTTCCATAGTTTGACTGGGATCATCGCACAGACACACAGAGATCCTGGGTTCATTGCACAGTCTCACAGTTAGACTGGGATCATCAATCAGTCACGTAGTTAGACCACGATCATCACAAAGTCAATCAGTAAATCTGGGGCCATCGCACAGTCATATTTTTAGTCCAGGATCATTGCACAGTCCAAGACATCGCACAATCACAAAGTGTGATTGGGGCCATCGCACAGTCACAATGTGAGACTGGGGCAATCGCACAGTCACAAAGTGTGACAGGGATCATCACACAGTCACACTGAGGCTGGAATCATTGCACGGACACACAGCGAGACTCATATAATGGCCCTGGCTACATCACACAGTCACGGAGTGAGACTGGGTTCATTACACAGTCTCACAGTGACACTGGGATCATCGCACAGTCATACAGTTAGACTGGGATCATCGCACAGTCACAGTTAGACTGGGATCATCACACAGTCTCACAGTGAGACTGGAATCATCGCACAGTCACACAGTTAGACTGGGATCATCGCACAGTCACAGTGTGACCAGGATCATCCCACAGTCACATAGCAACACTGGTATCATTGCAAAGTACCACATTGAGTCTGGGATCATCGCGCAATCAAAGAGTGCGACCAGGATCATCGCACAGGAAGACTGGGGTCATCACACAGTCACACAGTGTGACTGGGATCATCGTAAAGTCTCAAAGTGAGACAAGGATCATTGCACAGTCACATAGTGAGACTGCATCATCACACAGTCACATAACGAGACTGGCATCATCACACAGTCACATAACGAGACTGGCATCATCACACAGTCACACAGTGGCCCTGGGATCATCGCAAAGTCACAGAGTGAGACCAGGATCATCGCACAGTCCCACATTGAGACTGGGATCATCGCACAATCAAAGAGTGCGACCAGGTTCATCGCACAGGAAGACTGGGGTCATCACAGAGTCACAGAGTGAGACCAGGATCAGCACAGACCCATATTGAGACTGGGATCATCACACAGTCACACAATGACCCTGAGATCATCGCACAGTCACACAGTGAGACTGGGATCATCTCACAGTCACACAGTGAGACTGGGATCATCGCACAGTCACACAGTGAGACTGGGATCATCGCACAGTCACACAGTGAGACTGGGATCATCGCACAGTCACACAGTGAGACTGGGATCATCACACAGTCACACATTGAGACTGGGAACATCACACAGTCACATAGAAAGACTGGCATCATTACAGTACCACAAGGAGACTGGGTTCATCGCACAAATAGTGCAACCAGGATCATCGCACAGGAAGACTGCGGTCATCACAAAGTCACACACTGTCCCTGGAATCATCGCACAGTCACACAGTGAGACTGGGATCATCTCACAGTCACACAGTGACCCTGGGATCATCACACAGTCACACAGTGACCCTGGGATCATCGCACAATCACACAGTGACCCTGGGATCATCGCACAGTCACACAGTGAGACTGGGATTATCGCACAGTCACACAGTGACCTGAGATCATCACACAGTCACACAGTGACCCTGGGATCATCGCACAATCACACAGTGACCCTGGGATCATTGCACAGTCTCACAGTCAGACTGGGATCATCGCACAGTCACACTGAGGCTGGAATCATTTCACGGACACACAGCGAGACTCAGATAATTGCCCTGGCTACATCACACAGTTATGGAGTGAGACTGGGTTCATTGCACAGTCTCACAGTGAGACTGGGATCATCGCAGAGTCACATATTTAGACTGGGATCATTGCACAGTCACACAGTGTGTCTGGGATCATCGCACAGTCACATAGCAAGATTGGCATCATTGCACAGTACCACATTGAGACTGGGATCATCGCACAGTCAAAGAATGCGACCAGGATCATTGCACAGGAAGACTGGGGTCATCGCGCAGTCACAATGAGTCTGGGAACATCGCACAGTCACACAGTGTGTCTGGGATCAACGTACAGTCACAGTGTGACCAGGATTATCGCACAGGCACATAGCGAGACTGGCATCATCACACAATCACACAGTGGCCCTGGGATCATCGCACAGTCCCACAGTGAGACTGGGATTATTGCACAGTCACATAGTGAGATTGGAATCATCGCACAGTCTCATAGTGAGACCTGGATCATCGCACAGTCACACAGTGAGCCTGGGATCATTGCACAATCTCACAGTGAGACTGGGATCATCAAACAGTCACATAGTGAGACCAAGATCATCTCACAGGAAGACTGGGGTCATCACACAGTCACAAAGTTAGACATGGATCAACGCACAGTCACTGTGTGACCAGGATCATCGGATAGTCACATGGTATGACTGGCATCATTACAGTACCACATTGAGTCTGGGATCATCGCACAATCAAACAGTGCGACCAGAAACGTCACACAGTGAGACTGAGATCATCGCATAATCACACAGTGACCCTGGGATCATCACACAGTCTCACATTGAGACTGGGATTATCGCATAGTCACACAGTGACCCTGGGACCATCACACAGTCTCACAGTGACACTGGGATCATCGATCAGTCACGTAGTGAGACCAGGATCATCGCACAGTCCCACAGACTGGGAACATCACACAGTCGCACAGTGAGACAGGTATCATCGGACAGTCACAATGAGGCTGGGGCTGGGATCATCGCAAGGACACACAGCGAGACTCAGATAATCGCACAGTCACACAGTGTGACTGGGATCATCTCTCAGTCAAATAGTGTGAGCTGGATCATTGCACAGTCACATAGCGAGACTGGCATCATCACACAGTCTCACAGTGAGACTGGCATCATCACACAGTCACATAGTGAGAATGGCATCATCGCACAGTCACACAGTGACCCTGGGATCATCGCACAGTCTCACAGTGAAACTTGGATTATTGCACAGTCACATAGTGAGATTGGAATCATCACACAGTCACACATAGTGAGATTGGAATCATCGCACAGTCACACATAGTGAGATTGGAATCATCACACAGTCACATAGTGAGACTGGGATCATCGCACAGTCACACAGTGAGCCTGGGATCATTGCACAATCTCATAGTGAGACTGGGATCATCAGAAACAGTCACATAGTGAGACCAGGATCATCTCACAGGAAGACTGGGGTCATCACACAGTCACAAAGTTAAACATGGATCAACGCACAGTCACTCTGTGACCAGGATCATCGGATAGTCACATGGTATGACTGGCATCATTACAGTACCACATTGAGTCCGGGATCATCGTACAATCAAACAGTGCGACCAGGAACATCACACAGGAAGACTGGGGTCATCACAGAGACACATACTGTCCCTGGGATCATCGCACAGTCACACAGTGAGACTGAGATCATGGCATAGTCACACAGTGACCCTGGGATCATCACACAGTCTCACAGTGAGACTGGGATCATTGTACAGTCACACAGTGAGACTGAGATCATCGCACAGTCACACAGTGACCCTGGGATCATCACACAGTCACACAGTGAGACTAGGATCATCGATCAGTCAAGTAGTGAGACCAGGATCAACGTAAAGTCCCATATTGAGACTGGGATCATCACACAGTAACACAGTGAGACTGGAATCATCACACAGTCTCTTAGTGAGACCTGGATCATCACACAGTCACACAGTGAGACTGGGATCATCGTACAGTCATACAATGATACTGGGATGATCGCATAGTCTCACAGTGAGACGGGGTCATCGTCCAGTCCCACATTGAGACTGGGATCATCACACAGTCCCACATTTAGACTGCGATCATCACACCGTCACACAGTGAGACTGGGATCATCACACAGTCACACATTGAGACTGGGAACATCACACAGTCACATAGAAAGACTGGCATCATTACAGTACCACATGGAGACTGGGTTCATCGCACAAATAGTGCAACCAGGATCATCGCACAGGAAGACTGCGGTCATCACAAAGTCACACACTGTCCCTGGAATCATCGCACAGTCACACAGTGAGACTGGGATCATCTCACAGTCACACAGTGACCCTGGGATCATCACACAGTCACACAGTGACCCTGGGATCATCGCACAATCACACAGTGACCCTGGGATCATCGCACAGTCACACAGTGAGACTGGGATCATCGCACAGTCACACAGTGACCTGAGATCATCACACAGTCACACAGTGACCCTGGGATCATCGCACAATCACACAGTGACCCTGGGATCATTGCACAGTCTCACAGTCAGACTGGGATCATCACACAATCACATAGTGAGACTGGAATCATCGAACAGTCTCATCGTGAGAACTGGATCATCGCACAGACCCACATTGAGACTGGGATCATTGCACAGTCATACAGTGAGACTGGGATCATCGCATAATCTCACAGTGAGACCAGGATCATCGCACAGTCCCACATTGAGAATGGGATCATCGCACAGTCATACAGTGACTCTGTGATCATCGCATAATCTCACAGTGAGACTGGGATCATCGATCAGTCACACAGTGAGACCAGAATCATCGCAAAGTCCCACGTTGAGACTGGAATCATAGCACAGTCCCACATTGAGACTGGAATCATAGCACAGTCACAGAGTGAGACTGGGATCATTGCACAGACTCACAGTGAGACTGGGATCATCAAACAGTCACATAGTGAGAAAAGGATTATTGCACAGACCCACATTGAGACTGGGATCATTGCACAGTCAAACAGTGACCCTGGCATCATTGCACAGTCTCACAGTGAGACTGGGATCATCACACAGTCACACAGTGAGACTGGGATCATCGCACAGACACACAGTGACCCTCGGATCACTGCACAGTCTCACAGTGTGTCTGGCATCAACACACAGTCACAGTTTGTCCAGGATCATCGCACAGTCACATAGAAAGACTGGCATCATGACAGTACCACGTGGAGACTGGGATCATCGCACAAATAGTGCAACCAGGATCATCGCACAGGAAGACTGGGGTCATCACAAAGTCACACACTGTCCCTGGGATCATCGCACAGTCACACAGTGAGACTGGGATCATCTCACAGTCACACAGTGACCCTGGGATCATCACACAGTCACACAGTGACCCTGGGATCATCGCACAATCACACAGTGACCCTGGGATCATCGCACAGTCACACAGTGAGACTGGGATCATCGCACAGTCACACAGTGACCTGAGATCATCACACAGTCACACAGTGTCCCTGGGATCATCGCACAATCACACAGTGACCCTGGGATCATTGCACAGTCTCACAGTCAGACTGGGATCATCGCACAATCACATAGTGAGACTGGAATCATCGAACAGTCTCATCGTGAGAACTGGATCATCGCACAGTCACACAGTGAGACAGGTATCATTGCAGAGTCACACAATGACCCTGGGATCATTGCACAGTCCCACATTGAGACTGGGATCATCACACAGTCACACAGTGACCCTGGGATCATTGCACATTCTCACAGTGAGACTGGGATCATCGCACAGTCAAACAGTTAGACTCGGATCATTGCAAAGTCACACAGTGTGTCTGGGATCAACGCACGGTCACAGCGTGACCAGGGTCATCGCACAGTCACATAGCAGACTGGCATCATTATGCAGTACCACATTGAGACTGGGATCATCGCACATTCTCACAGTGAGACTGGGATCATCGCACAGTCGCATAGTGAGATTGGAATTATCGCACAGTCTCATAGTGAGAACTGGATCATCGCACAGTCACACAGTGAGACTGGGATCATCGCACAGTCACACAGTGAGACTGGGATCATCGCACAGTCACACAGTGAGACTGGGATCGTCAAACAGTCACATAGTTAGACCAGGATCATCGCACAGACCCACATTGAGACTGGGATCATCGCACAGTCACACAGTGACCCTGGGATCATTGCACAGTCTCACAGTGAGACTGAGATCAACGCACAGTCACTGTGTGACCAGGATCATCGGATAGTCACATAGTATGACTGGCATCATTACTGTACCACATTGAGTCTGGGATCATCGCACAATCAAACAGTGCGACCAGGAACATCACACAGGAAGACTGGGATCATTGCACAGTCTCACAGTGAGACTGGGATCATCGATCAGTCACATAGTGAGACCAGGATCATCACACAGTCACACAGTGAGACTGGTATCATTGCACAGTCTCACAATGAGGCTGGGATCAATGCAAGGACACACAGCGAGACTCAGATAATCTCACAGTCAAATAGCGAGACTGGGATCATCGCACAGTCACATAGTGACCCTGGGATCATCGCTTAGTCTCACAGTGAGACTGGGATCATCGATCAGTCACATAGTGAGACAAGGATCATCGCAGAGTCACATAGTGAGACAAGGATCATTGCGCAGACCCACAGTGAGACTGGGATCATCGCACATCTGGGATCAACGCACAGTCACAGCGTGACCAGGATCATCGCACAGTCACATAGAAAGACTGGCATCATTACAGTACCACAGGAAGACTGGGGTCATCACACAGTCACACACTGTCCCTGGGATCATTGCAAAGTCACACAGTGAGACAGGGATCATGGCACAGTCACACGTGACCCTGGGATCATCGCACAGTCACCCAGTGAGACTGGGATCATCGCACAGGCACATGGTGAGACTGGAATCATCACACCGTCTCCTAGTGAGACCTGGATCATCGCACAGTCACACAGTGAGACTGGGATCATCGCAGAGTCACATAGTGAGACCTGGATCATCGCACAGTCACACAGTGAGACTGGGATCATCGCAGAGTCACACTGACCCTGGCATCAATGCACAGTCTCACAGTGAGACTGGGATCATCAAACAGTCACATAGTGAGACAAGGGTCATTGCACAGACTCACATAGAGACTGGGATCATCGCACTGAAACACAGTGACCCTGGGATCATTGCACAGTCTCACAGTGAGACTGTGATCATTGCACAGATACACAGCGACCCTCGGATCATTGCATAGTCACACGGTGTCTGGGATCAACGCACAGTCAGTTTGACCAGGATCATCGCACAGTCACATAGAAAGACTGGGATCATTAAACAGTACCACATTGAGATTGGGATCATTCCACAATCTAATAGTGCAACCAGGATCATCGCACAGGAAGACTGGGGTCATCACACAGTCACACAGTGACCCTGGGATCATCGCACAGTCACACAGTGAGACAGGGATCATCGCACAGTCTCACAGTGAGACTGAGATCATCACACAGTCACACAGTGACCCTGGGATCATCGCATTGTCTCACAATCATCCTGGGATCATCGCACAGTCACACGGTGATACTGGGATCATCGCACAGTCACACCGTGACCCTGGGATCATCACATAGCCTCACAGTGACACTGGGATCATCGATCAGTCACGTAGTGAGACCAGGATCATCGCACAGTCCCACAGACTGGGAACATCACACAGTCGCACAGTGAGACAGGTATCATCGGACAGTCACAATGAGGCTGGGGCTGGGATCATCGCAAGGACACACAGCGAGACTCAGATAATCGCACAGTCACACAGTGTGACTGGGATCATCTCTCAGTCAAATAGTGTGAGCTGGATCATTGCACAGTCACATAGCGAGACTGGCATCATCACACAGTCTCACAGTGAGACTGGCATCATCACACAGTCACATAGTGAGAATGGCATCATCGCACAGTCACACAGTGACCCTGGGATCATCGCACAGTCTCACAGTGAAACTTGGATTATTGCACAGTCACATAGTGAGATTGGAATCATCACACAGTCACACATAGTGAGATTGGAATCATCGCACAGTCACACATAGTGAGATTGGAATCATCACACAGTCACATAGTGAGACTGGGATCATCGCACAGTCACACAGTGAGCCTGGGATCATTGCACAATCTCATAGTGAGACTGGGATCATCAGAAACAGTCACATAGTGAGACCAGGATCATCTCACAGGAAGACTGGGGTCATCACACAGTCACAAAGTTAGACATGGATCAACGCACAGTCACTCTGTGACCAGGATCATCGGATAGTCACATGGTATGACTGGCATCATTACAGTACCACATTGAGTCCGGGATCATCGTACAATCATAAAGTGCGACCAGGAACATCACACAGGAAGACTGGGGTCATCACAGAGACACATACTGTCCCTGGGATCATCGCACAGTCACACAGTGAGACTGAGATCATGGCATAGTCACACAGTGACCCTGGGATCATCACACAGTCTCACATTGAGACTGGGATCATTGTACAGTCACACAGTGAGACTGAGATCATCGCACAGTCACACAGTGACCCTGGGATCATCACACAGTCACACAGTGAGACTAGGATCATCGATCAGTCAAATAGTGAGACCAGGATCAACGTAAAGTCCCATATTGAGACTGGGATCATCACACAGTAACACAGT
Source organism: Carcharodon carcharias (assembly GCF_017639515.1). Lineage (NCBI taxonomy): Eukaryota > Metazoa > Chordata > Chondrichthyes > Lamniformes > Lamnidae > Carcharodon > Carcharodon carcharias. The sequence goes on from NC_054472.1 coordinate 198,171,362, forward strand.
GAGACTGGAATCATCACACAGTCTCTTAGTGAGACCTGGATCATCACACAGTCACACAGTGAGACTGGGATCATCGTACAGTCATACAATGATACTGGGATGATCGCATAGTCTCACAGTGAGACGGGGTCATCGTCCAGTCCCACATTGAGACTGGGATCATCACACAGTCCCACATTTAGACTGCGATCATCACACCGTCACACAGTGAGACTGGGATCATCACACAGTCACACATTGAGACTGGGAACATCACACAGTCACATAGAAAGACTGGCATCATTACAGTACCACATGGAGACTGGGTTCATCGCACAAATAGTGCAACCAGGATCATCGCACAGGAAGACTGCGGTCATCACAAAGTCACACACTGTCCCTGGAATCATCGCACAGTCACACAGTGAGACTGGGATCATCTCACAGTCACACAGTGACCCTGGGATCATCACACAGTCACACAGTGACCCTGGGATCATCGCACAATCACACAGTGACCCTGGGATCATCGCACAGTCACACAGTGAGACTGGGATCATCGCACAGTCACACAGTGACCTGAGATCATCACACAGTCACACAGTGACCCTGGGATCATCGCACAATCACACAGTGACCCTGGGATCATTGCACAGTCTCACAGTCAGACTGGGATCATCACACAATCACATAGTGAGACTGGAATCATCGAACAGTCTCATCGTGAGAACTGGATCATCGCACAGACCCACATTGAGACTGGGATCATTGCACAGTCATACAGTGAGACTGGGATCATCGCATAATCTCACAGTGAGACCAGGATCATCGCACAGTCCCACATTGAGAATGGGATCATCGCACAGTCATACAGTGACTCTGTGATCATCGCATAATCTCACAGTGAGACTGGGATCATCGATCAGTCACACAGTGAGACCAGAATCATCGCAAAGTCCCACGTTGAGACTGGAATCATAGCACAGTCCCACATTGAGACTGGAATCATAGCACAGTCACAGAGTGAGACTGGGATCATTGCACAGACTCACAGTGAGACTGGGATCATCAAACAGTCACATAGTGAGAAAAGGATTATTGCACAGACCCACATTGAGACTGGGATCATTGCACAGTCAAACAGTGACCCTGGCATCATTGCACAGTCTCACAGTGAGACTGGGATCATCACACAGTCACACAGTGAGACTGGGATCATCGCACAGACACACAGTGACCCTCGGATCACTGCACAGTCTCACAGTGTGTCTGGCATCAACACACAGTCACAGTTTGTCCAGGATCATCGCACAGTCACATAGAAAGACTGGCATCATGACAGTACCACGTGGAGACTGGGATCATCGCACAAATAGTGCAACCAGGATCATCGCACAGGAAGACTGGGGTCATCACAAAGTCACACACTGTCCCTGGGATCATCGCACAGTCACACAGTGAGACTGGGATCATCTCACAGTCACACAGTGACCCTGGGATCATCACACAGTCACACAGTGACCCTGGGATCATCGCACAATCACACAGTGACCCTGGGATCATCGCACAGTCACACAGTGAGACTGGGATCATCGCACAGTCACACAGTGACCTGAGATTATCACACAGTCACACAGTGTCCCTGGGATCATCGCACAATCACACAGTGACCCTGGGATCATTGCACAGTCTCACAGTCAGACTGGGATCATCACACAATCACATAGTGAGACTGGAATCATCGAACAGTCTCATCGTGAGAACTGGATCATCGCACAGTCACACAGTGAGACAGGTATCATTGCAGAGTCACACAATGACCCTGGGATCATTGCACAGTCCCACATTGAGACTGGGATCATCACACAGTCACACAGTGACCCTGGGATCATTGCACATTCTCACAGTGAGACTGGGATCATCGCACAGTCAAACAGTTAGACTCGGATCATTGCAAAGTCACACAGTGTGTCTGGGATCAACGCACGGTCACAGCGTGACCAGGGTCATCGCACAGTCACATAGCAGACTGGCATCATTATGCAGTACCACATTGAGACTGGGATCATCGCACATTCTCACAGTGAGACTGGGATCATCGCACAGTCGCATAGTGAGATTGGAATTATCGCACAGTCTCATAGTGAGAACTGGATCATCGCACAGTCACACAGTGAGACTGGGATCATCGCACAGTCACACAGTGAGACTGGGATCATCGCACAGTCACACAGTGAGACTGGGATCGTCAAACAGTCACATAGTTAGACCAGGATCATCGCACAGACCCACATTGAGACTGGGATCATCGCACAGTCACACAGTGACCCTGGGATCATTGCACAGTCTCACAGTGAGACTGAGATCAACGCACAGTCACTGTGTGACCAGGATCATCGGATAGTCACATAGTATGACTGGCATCATTACTGTACCACATTGAGTCTGGGATCATCGCACAATCAAACAGTGCGACCAGGAACATCACACAGGAAGACTGGGATCATTGCACAGTCTCACAGTGAGACTGGGATCATCGATCAGTCACATAGTGAGACCAGGATCATCACACAGTCACACAGTGAGACTGGTATCATTGCACAGTCTCACAATGAGGCTGGGATCAATGCAAGGACACACAGCGAGACTCAGATAATCTCTCAGTCAAATAGCGAGACTGGGATCATCGCACAGTCACATAGTGACCCTGGGATCATCGCTTAGTCTCACAGTGAGACTGGGATCATCGATCAGTCACATAGTGAGACAAGGATCATCGCAGAGTCACATAGTGAGACAAGGATCATTGCGCAGACCCACAGTGAGACTGGGATCATCGCACAGACACACAGTGACCCTCGTATCATTGCACAGTCACACAGTGTGTCTGGGATCAACGCACAGTTACAGCGTGACCAGGATCATCGCACAGTCACATAGAAAGACTGGCATCATTACAGTACCACAGGAAGACTGGGGTCATCACACAGTCACACACTGTCCCTGGGATCATTGCAAAGTCACACAGTGAGACAGGGATCATGGCACAGTCACACGTGACCCTGGGATCATCGCACAGTCACCCAGTGAGACTGGGATCATCGCACAGGCACATGGTGAGACTGGAATCATCACACCGTCTCCTAGTGAGACCTGGATCATCGCACAGTCACACAGTGAGACTGGGATCATCGCAGAGTCACATAGTGAGACCTGGATCATCGCACAGTCACACAGTGAGACTGGGATCATCGCAGAGTCACACTGACCCTGGCATCAATGCACAGTCTCACAGTGAGACTGGGATCATCAAACAGTCACATAGTGAGACAAGGGTCATTGCACAGACTCACATAGAGACTGGGATCATCGCACTGAAACACAGTGACCCTGGGATCATTGCACAGTCTCACAGTGAGACTGTGATCATTGCACAGATACACAGTGACCCTCGGATCATTGCATAGTCACACGGTGTCTGGGATCAACGCACAGTCAGTTTGACCAGGATCATCGCACAGTCACATAGAAAGACTGGGATCATTAAACAGTACCACATTGAGATTGGGATCATTCCACAATCTAATAGTGCAACCAGGATCATCGCACAGGAAGACTGGGGTCATCACACAGTCACACAGTGACCCTGGGATCATCGCACAGTCACACAGTGAGACAGGGATCATCGCACAGTCTCACAGTGAGACTGAGATCATCACACAGTCACACAGTGACCCTGGGATCATCGCATTGTCTCACAATCATCCTGGGATCATCGCACAGTCACACGGTGATACTGGGATCATCGCACAGTCACACCGTGACCCTGGGATCATCACATAGTCTCACAGTGACACTGGGATCATCGATCAGTCACGTAGTGAGACCAGGATCATCGCACAGTCCCACAGACTGGGAACATCACACAGTCGCACAGTGAGACAGGTATCATCGGACAGTCACAATGAGGCTGGGGCTGGGATCATCGCAAGGACACACAGCGAGACTCAGATAATCGCACAGTCACACAGTGTGACTGGGATCATCTCTCAGTCAAATAGTGTGAGCTGGATCATTGCACAGTCACATAGCGAGACTGGCATCATCACACAGTCTCACAGTGAGACTGGCATCATCACACAGTCACATAGTGAGAATGGCATCATCGCACAGTCACACAGTGACCCTGGGATCATCGCACAGTCTCACAGTGAAACTTGGATTATTGCACAGTCACATAGTGAGATTGGAATCATCACACAGTCACACATAGTGAGATTGGAATCATCGCACAGTCACACATAGTGAGATTGGAATCATCGCACAGTCTCATAGTGAGACCTGGATCATCGCACAGTCACACAGTGAGCCTGGGATCATTGCACAATCTCACAGTGAGACTGGGATCATCAAACAGTCACATAGTGAGACCAAGATCATCTCACAGGCAGACTGGGGTCATCACACAGTCACAAAGTTAGACATGGATCAACGCACAGTCACTGTGTGACCAGGATCATCGGATAGTCACATGGTATGACTGGCATCATTACAGTACCACATTGAGTCTGGGATCATCGCACAATCAAACAGTGCGACCAGAAACATCACACAGTGAGACTGAGATCATCGCATAATCACACAGTGACCCTGGGATCATCACACAGTCTCACATTGAGACTGGGATCATTGCATAGTCACACAGTGACCCTGGGACCATCACACAGTCTCACAGTGACACTGGGATCATCGATCAGTCACGTAGTGAGACCAGGATCATCGCACAGTCCCACAGACTGGGAACATCACACAGTCGCACAGTGAGACAGGTATCATCGGACAGTCACAATGAGGCTGGGGCTGGGATCATCGCAAGGACACACAGCGAGACTCAGATAATCGCACAGTCACACAGTGTGACTGGAATCATCTCTCAGTCAAATAGTGTGAGCTGGATCATTGCACAGTCACATAGCGAGACTGGCATCATCACACAGTCTCACAGTGAGACTGGCATCATCACACAGTCACATAGTGAGAATGGCATCATCGCACAGTCACACAGTGACCCTGGGATCATCGCACAGTCTCACAGTGAAACTGGGATTATTGCACAGTCACATAGTGAGATTGGAATCATCACACAGTCACACATAGTGAGATTGGAATCATCGCACAGTCACACATAGTGAGATTGGAATCATCACACAGTCACATAGTGAGACTGGGATCATCGCACAGTCACACAGTGAGCCTGGGATCATTGCACAATCTCATAGTGAGACTGGGATCATCAAAAACAGTCACATAGTAAGACCAGGATCATCTCACAGGAAGACTGGTGTCATCACACAGTCACAAAGTTAGACATGGATCAACGCACAGTCACTGTGTGACCAGGATCATCGGATAGTCACATGGTATGACTGGCATCATTACATTACCACATTGAGTCCGGGATCATCGTACAATCAAACAGTGCGACCAGGAACATCACACAGGAAGACTGGGGTCATCACAGAGTCACATACTGTCCCTGGGATCATCGTACAGTCACACAGTGAGACTGAGATCATGGCATAGTCACACAGTGACCCTGGGATCATCACACAGTCTCACAGTGAGACTGGGATCATTGTACAGTCACACAGTGAGACTGAGATCATCGCACAGTCACACAGTGACCCTGGGATCATCACACAGTCACACAGTGAGACTGAGATCATCGCACAGTCACACAGTGACCCTGGGATCATCACACAGTCTCACAGTGAGACTGGGATCATTGTACAGTCACACAGTGAGACTGAGATCATCGCACAGTCACAGGGTCAGACTGGGATCATCGCACAGTCACACAGTGAGACTGGGAACATCGCGCAGTCACACAGTGAGACTGGGAACATGGCAGAGTCACACAGTGACCCTGGGATCATCACACAGTCACACAGAGACTGAGATCATTGCACAGTCACACAGTGACCCTGGGATCATCACACAGTCTCACAGTGACCCTGGGATCATCGATCAGTCACGTAGTGAGACCAGGATCATCGCACAGTCTCACAGACTGGGAACATCACACAGTCGCACAGTGAGACAGGTATCATCAGACAGTCACAATGAGGCTAGGATCATCAAAAGGACACACAGCGAGAATCAGATAATTGCACATTCACACAGTGAGACTGGGATCATCGCACAGTCACACAGTGCGACTGGGATCATCGCACAGTCACACAGTGTGACTGGGATCATCGCACAGTCACACAGTGCGACTGGGATCATCGCACAGTCACACAGTGTGACTGGGATCATCTCACAGTCAAATAATGTGACCTGGATCATCGCACGGTCACATGGTGAGACTGGGATCATCGCACAATCAAAGAGTGCGACCAGTTTCATCGCACAGGAAGACTGGGGTCATCACAGAGTCACATAGTGAGACCAGGATCAGCACAGACCCACATTGAGACTGGGATCATCACACAGTCACACAGTGAGACTGGGATCATCACACAGTCACACAGTGTGACCTGGATCATCGCACAGTCACATAGCGAGACTGGGATCATTGAACAGTCACATAGTGAGACCAGGATCATCGCACAGAGCGACATTGAGACTGGGATCATCGCACAGTCACACAGTGACCCTGGGATCATCACGCTGTCTCACATTGAGACTGGAATCATCACACAGTCCTACATGAGACAAGGATCACCGCTCAGTCCCAGAGTGAGACTTGGGATCATCGCCATGTCCCAAAGTGAGACTGGGTTCAACGTACAGTCACACAGTGAGACTGGGGTCATCACACAGTAACACAGACTGAATGGGAACATCACACAGTCTCACTATGTGACAGGGATCATCGCACATTCACACAGTGAGACTGGGATCATCGCATAGTCACACAGTGACTTTGGGATCATCGCACAGCCACACAGTAAGATTGGGGTCATCGCACAGGTACGTATTGAGAGTGAGGCCATCGTACAGTCACACAGTGTGACAGGGATCATCGCACAGTCATACAGTGTGACCGGGATCATCGCACAGTCACACAGTGTGACAGGGATCATCGCACAGTCACACAGTGTGACAGGGATCATCGCACAGTCTCACAGTGAGACTGGGATTATTGATCAGTCAGTTAGTTAGACCAGGATCATCGCACAGTCCATATTGAGACTGGGGAAATCGCAGTGACACAGTGAGATTGGGGCCATCGCACAGTCACAGAGTGAGACTGAGGCCATTGCACAGTCACACAATGAGATTGGGGTCATCGCACAATCACATATTGAGAGTGAGGCCATCATACAGTCACACAGTGTGACAGGGATCATCGCACAGTCACACAGTGTGACAGGGATCATCGCACAGTCACACTGAGGCTGGAATCATTGCACGGACACACAGCGAGACTCAGATAATCACCCTGGCTACATCACACAGTTATGGAGTGAGACTGGGTTCATTACACAGTCTCACAGTGAGACTGGGATCATCGCAGAGTCACATATTTAGACTGGGATCATTGCACAGTCACACAGTGTGTCTGGGATCATCGCACAGTCACATAGCAAGATTGGCATCATTGCACAGTACCACATTGAGACTGGGATCATCGCACAGTCAAAGAATGCGACCAGGATCATTGCACAGGAAGACTGGGGTCATCGCGCAGTCACAATGAGTCTGGGATCATCGCACAGTCACACAGTGTGTCTGGGATCAACATACAGTCACAGTGTGACCAGGATTATCGCACAGGCACATAGCGAGACTGGCATCATCACACAATCACACAGTGGCCCTGGGATCATCGCACAGTCCCACAGTGAGACTGGGATTATTGCACAGTCACATAGTGAGATTGGAATCATCACACAGTCTCATAGTGAGACCTGGATCATCGCACAGTCACACAGTGAGCCTGGGATCATTGCACAATCTCACAGTGAGACTGGGATCATCAAACAGTCACATAGTGAGACCAAGATCATCTCACAGGCAGACTGGGGTCATCACACAGTCACAAAGTTAGACATGGATCAACGCACAGTCACTGTGTGACCAGGATCATCGGATAGTCACATGGTATGACTGGCATCATTACAGTACCACATTGAGTCTGGGATCATCGCACAATCAAACAGTGCGACCAGAAACATCACACAGTGAGACTGAGATCATCGCATAATCACACAGTGACCCTGGGATCATCACACAGTCTCACATTGAGACTGGGATCATTGCATAGTCACACAGTGACCCTGGGACCATCACACAGTCTCACAGTGACACTGGGATCATCGATCAGTCACGTAGTGAGACCAGGATCATCGCACAGTCCCACAGACTGGGAACATCACACAGTCGCACAGTGAGACAGGTATCATCGGACAGTCACAATGAGGCTGGGGCTGGGATCATCGCAAGGACACACAGCGAGACTCAGATAATCGCACAGTCACACAGTGTGACTGGGATCATCTCTCAGTCAAATAGTGTGAGCTGGATCATTGCACAGTCACATAGCGAGACTGGCATCATCACACAGTCTCACAGTGAGACTGGCACCATCACACAGTCACATAGTGAGAATGGCATCATCGCACAGTCACACAGTGACCCTGGGATCATCGCACAGTCTCACAGTGAAACTGGGATTATTGCACAGTCACATAGTGAGATTGGAATCATCACACAGTCACACATAGTGAGATTGGAATCATCGCACAGTCACACATAGTGAGATTGGAATCATCACACAGTCACATAGTGAGACTGGGATCATCGCACAGTCACACAGTGAGCCTGGGATCATTGCACAATCTCATAGTGAGACTGGGATCATCAAAAACAGTCACATAGTAAGACCAGGATCATCTCACAGGAAGACTGGTGTCATCACACAGTCACAAAGTTAGACATGGATCAACGCACAGTCACTGTGTGACCAGGATCATCGGATAGTCACATGGTATGACTGGCATCATTACAGTACCACATTGAGTCCGGGATCATCGTACAATCAAACAGTGCGACCAGGAACATCACACAGGAAGACTGGGGTCATCACAGAGTCACATACTGTCCCTGGGATCATCACACAGTCACACAGTGAGACTGAGATCATGGCATAGTCACACAGTGACCCTGGGATCATCACACAGTCTCACAGTGAGACTGGGATCATTGTACAGTCACACAGTGAGACTGAGATCATCGCACAGTCACACAGTGACCCTGGGATCATCACACAGTCACACAGTGAGACTGAGATCATCGCACAGTCACACAGTGACCCTGGGATCATCACACAGTCTCACAGTGAGACTGGGATCATTGTACAGTCACACAGTGAGACTGAGATCGTCGCACAGTCACGGGGTCAGACTGGGATCATCGCACAGTCACACAGTGAGACTGGGAACATCGCGCAGTCACACAGTGAGACTGGGAACATGGCAGAGTCACACAGTGACCCTGGGATCATCACACAGTCACACAGAGACTGAGATCATCGCACAGTCACACAGTGACCCTGGGATCATCACACAGTCTCACAGTGACCCTGGGATCATCGATCAGTCACGTAGTGAGACCAGGATCATCGCACAGTCTCACAGACTGGGAACATCACACAGTCGCACAGTGAGACAGGTATCATCAGACAGTCACAATGAGGCTAGGATCATCAAAAGGACACACAGCGAGACTCAGATAATTGCACATTCACACAGTGTGACTGGGATCATCGCTCAATCACACAGTGACCCTGGGATCATTGCATAGTCTCACTGTGAGACTAGGATCATCGATCAGTCAAGTAGTGAGACCAGGATCAACGTAAAGTCCCATATTGAGACTGGGATCATCACACAGTAACACAGTGAGACTGGAATCATCACACAGTCTCCTAGTGAGACCTGGATCATCACACAGTCACACAGTGATACTGGGATCATCGCACAGTCATACAATGATACTGGGATCATCGCATAGTCTCACAGTGAGACGGGATCATCGTCCAGTCCCACATTGAGACTGGGATCATCACACAGTCACACAGTGAGACTGGGATCATTGCACAGTCATACAGTGATACTGGGATCATCGCATAGTCTCACAGTGAGACGGGATCATCGTCCAGTCCCACATTGAGACTGGGATAATCACACAGTCCCACATTTAGACTGGGATCATCACACCGTCACACAGTGAGACTGGGATCATCACACAGTCACACATTGAGACTGGGAACATCACACAGTCACATAGAAAGACTGGCATCATTACAGTACCACATGGAGACTGGGATCATCGCACAAATAGTGCAACCAGGATCATCGCACAGGAAGACTGCGGTCATCACAAAGTCACACACTGTCACTGGAATCATCGCACAGTCACACAGTGAGACTGGGATCATCTCACAGTCACACAGTGACCCTGGGATCATCACACAGTCACACAGTGACCCTGGGATCATCACACAGTCACACAGTGACCCTGGGATCATCGCACAATCACACAGTGACCCTGGGATCATCGCACAGTCACACAGTGAGACTGGGATCATCGCACAGTCACACAGTGACCTGAGATCATCACACAGTCACACAGTGACCCTGGGATCATCACACAGTCTCACAGTGAGACTGGGATCATTGTACAGTCACACAGCGAGACTGAGATCATCACACAGTCTCACAGTGACCCTGGGATCATCGATCAGTCACGTAGTGAGACCAGGATCATCGCACAGTCCCACAGACTGGGAACATCACACAGTCGCACAGTGAGACAGGTATCATCGGACAGTCACAATGAGGCTAGGATCATCAAAAGGACACACAGCGAGACTCGAATAATTGCACAGTCACACAGTGTGACTGGGATCATCTCTCAATCACACAGTGACCCTGGGATCATTGCATAGTCTCACTGTGAGACTAGGATCATCGATCAGTCAAGTAGTGAGACCAGGATCAACGTAAAGTCCGATATTGAGACTGGGATCATCACACAGTAACACAGTGAGACTGGAATCATCACACAGTCTCCTAGTGAGACCTGGATCATCACACAGTCACACAGTGATACTGGGATCATCGCACAGTCATACAGTGATACTGGGATCATCGCATTGTCTCACAGTGAGACGGGATCATCGTCCAGTCCCACATTGAGACTGGGATCATCGCACAGACACACAGTGACCCTCGGATCACTGCACAGTCTCACAGTGTGTCTGGCATCAACACACAGTCACAGTTTGTCCAGGATCATCGCACAGTCACATAGAAAGATTGGCATCATTACAGTACCACGTGGAGACTGGGATCATCGCACAAATAGTGCAACCAGGATCATCGCACAGGAAGACTGGGGTCATCACAAAGTCACACACTGTCCCTGGGATCATCGCACAGTCACACAGTGAGACTGGGATCATCTCACAGTCACACAGTGACCCTGGGATCATCACACAGTCACACAGTGACCCTGGGATCATCGCACAATCACACAGTGACCCTGGGATCATCGCACAGTCACACAGTGAGACTGGGATCATCGCACAGTCACACAGTGACCTGAGATCATCACACAGTCACACAGTGTCCCTGGGATCATCGCACAATCACACAGTGACCCTGGGATCATTGCACAGTCTCACAGTCAGACTGGGATCATCGCACAATCACATAGTGAGACTGGAATCATCGAACAGTCTCATCGTGAGAACTGGATCATCGCACAGTCACACAGTGAGACAGGTATCATTGCAGAGTCACACAATGACCCTGGGATCATTGCACAGTCCCACATTGAGACTGGGATCATCACACAGTCACACAGTGACCCTGGGATCATTGCATATTCTCACAGTGAGACTGGGATCATCGCACAGTCAAACAGTTAGACTCGGATCATTGCACAGTCACACAGTGTGTCTGGGATCAACGCACAGTCACAGCGTGACCAGGGTCATCGCACAGTCACATAGCAGACTGGCATCATTATGCAGTACCACATTGAGACTGGGATCATCGCACATTCTCACAGTGAGACTGGGATCATCGCACAGTCGCATAGTGAGATTGGAATTATCGCACAGTCTCATAGTGAGAACTGGATCATCGCACAGTCACACAGTGAGACTGGGATCATCGCACAGTCACACAGTGAGACTGGGATCATTGCACAGTCTCACAGTGAGACTGGGATCATCGATCAGTCACATAGTGAGACCAGGATCATCACACAGTCACACAGTGAGATTGGTATCATTGCACAGTCTCACAATGAGGCTGGGATCAATGCAAGGACACACAGCGAGACTCAGATAATCTCACAGTCAAATAGCGAGACTGAGATCATCGCACAGTCACATAGTGACCCTGGGATCATCGCTTAGTCTCACAGTGAGACTGGGATCATCGATCAGTCACATAGTGAGACAAGGATCATCGCAGAGTCACATAGTGAGACAAGGATCATTGCACAGACCCACAGTGAGACTGGGATCATCGCACAGACACACAGTGACCCTCGTATCATTGCACAGTCACACAGTGTGTCTGGGATCAACGCACAGTCACAGCGTGACCAGGATCATCGCACAGTCACATAGAAAGACTGGCATCATTACAGTACTACAGGAAGACTGGGGTCATCACACAGTCACACACTGTCCCTGGGATCATCGCACAGTCACACAGTGAGACAGGGATCATGGCACAGTCACACGTGACGCTGGGATCATCGCACAGTCACCCAGTGAGACTGGGATCATCGCACAGGCACATGGTGAGACTGGAATCATCACACCGTCTCCTAGTGAGACCTGGATCATCGCACAGTCACACAGTGAGACTGGGATCATCGCAGAGTCACATAGTGAGACCTGGATCATCGCACAGTCACACAGTGAGACTGGGATCATCGCAGAGTCACACTGACCCTGGCATCAATGCACAGTCTCACAGTGAGACTGTGATCATTGCACAGATACACAGCGACCCTCGGATCATTGCATAGTCACACAGTGTGTCTGGGATCAACGCACAGTCAGTTTGACCAGGATCATTGCACAGTCACATAGAAAGACTGGGATCATTAAACAGTACCACATTGAGATTGGGATCATTGCACAATCTAATAGTGCAACCAGGATCATCGCACAGGAAGACTGGGGTCATCACACAGTCACACAGTGACCCTGGGATCATCGCACAGTCACACAGTGAGACAGGGATCATCGCACAGTCACAGTGACCCTGGGATCATCGCACAGTCACCCACTGACACTGGGATCATCGCACAGTCTCACAGTGAGACTGAGATCATCACACAGTCACACAGTGACCCTGGGATCATCGCATAGTCTCACAGTGATACTGGGATCATCGCACAGTCACACCGTGACCCTGGGATAATAGCATAGTCTCACAGTGAGACTGGGATCATCGCACAGACACACGTGAGACTGGAATCATCCCACAGTCACAATGAGGCTGGGATCATCGCAAAGACACACAGCGAGACTCAGATAATCGCCCAGTCACACAGTGTGACTGGGATCATCTCACAGTCAAATAGTGAGTCTGGCATCATCACACAGTCACATAGTGAGACTGGCATCATCACACAGTCACATAGTGAGACTGGCATCATCTCTCAATCACACAGTGACCCTGGGATCATCGCATAGTCTCACAGTGAGACTAGGATCATCAATCAGTCAAGTAGTGAGACCAGGATCAATGTACAGTCCCATATTGAGATTGGGATCATCACACAGTAACACAGTGAGACTGGAATCATCACACAGTCTCCTAGTGAGACCTGGATCATCGCACAGTCACACAGTGAGACTGGGATCATTACACAGTCACACAGTTACCCTGGGATCAATGCATAGTCACACAGTGTGTCTGGGATCAACGCACAGTCACAGTGTGACCAGGATCATTGCACAGTCACATAGCAAGACTGGCATCATTACACAGTACCTCATGAAGACTGGGATCATTGCACAATCAAATAGGGCAACCAGGATCATTGCACAGGAAGACTGGGGTCATCACACAGTCACCAGTGACCCTGGGATCATCGCATAGTCTCACGGTGATACTGGGATCATCGCATAGTCACACCGTGGCCCTGGGATCATCACATAGTCACACAGTGACCCTTGGGATCATCGCACAGTCTGACAGTGAGACTGATATCATCGATCAGTCAATTAGTGAGACCAAGTTCATTGCACAGTCCCACATTGAGACTGGGATCATCACACAGTCACATAGTGAGTCTGGAATCATTGAACAGTCTTATAGTGAGACCTGGATCATCGCACAGTCACACAGTGACCCTGGGATCATTGCACAGACACACAGTGACACCTGGATCATCGCACAGTCACACAGCGAGACTGGGATCATTGCACAGTCACACAGTGTGTCTGGGACCATCGCACAGTCACAGTGTGACCAGGATCATCGCACAGTCACATAGCAAGAGTTGCATCATTGCACATTACCACATTGAGACTGTGATCATTGCACAATCAAATAGTGTGACCAGGATCATCGCACAGGAAGACCGGGGTCATCACACAGTCACATAGTGGCCCTGGGATCATCGATCAGTCACATAGTGAGACCAGGATCACCGTACAGTCCTACAGTGAGACTGGGATCGTCAAACAGTCACAGTGAGACTGGGATCATCGCACAGTCACATATTGAAACTGGGATCATCGCACAGTCACATTGTGAGACCAGGATCATTGCTCAGTTCCATAGTTTGACTGGGATCATCGCACAGACACACAGAGATCCTGGGTTCATTGCACAGTCTCACAGTTAGACTGGGATCATCAATCAGTCACGTAGTTAGACCACGATCATCACAAAGTCAATCAGTAAATCTGGGGCCATCGCACAGTCATATTTTTAGTCCAGGATCATTGCACAGTCCAAGACATCGCACAATCACAAAGTGTGATTGGGGCCATCGCACAGTCACAATGTGAGACTGGGGCAATCGCACAGTCACAAAGTGTGACAGGGATCATCACACAGTCACACTGAGGCTGGAATCATTGCACGGACACACAGCGAGACTCATATAATGGCCCTGGCTACATCACACAGTCACGGAGTGAGACTGGGTTCATTACACAGTCTCACAGTGACACTGGGATCATCGCACAGTACCACATTGAGTCTGGGATCATCGCACAATCAAAGAGTGCGACCAGGATCATCTCACAGGAAGACTGGGGTAATCACACAGTCACACAGTGACCCTGGGATCATCGCAAAGTCTCAAAGTGAGACAAGGATCATCGCACAGTCACATAGTGAGACTGCATCATCACACAGTCACATAACGAGACTGGCATCATCACACAGTCACACAGTGGCCCTGGGATCATCGCAAAGTCACAGAGTGAGACCAGGATCATCGCACAGTCCCACATTGAGACTGGGATCATCGCACAATCAAAGAGTGCGACCAGGTTCATCGCACAGGAAGACTGGGGTCATCACAGAGTCACAGAGTGAGACCAGGATCAGCACAGACCCATATTGAGACTGGGATCATCACACAGTCACACAATGACCCTGGGATCATCGCACAGTCACACAGTGAGACTGGGATCATCTCACAGTCACACAGTGAGACTGGGATCATCGCACAGTCACACAGTGAGACTGGGATCATCGCACAGTCACACAGTGAGACTAGGATCATCGCACAGTCACACAGTGAGACTGGGATCATCGCACAGACACACAGTGAGACTGGGATCATCGCACAGTCACACAGTGAGACTGGGATCATCGCACAGTCACACAGTGCGACTGGGATCATCGCACAGTCACACAGTGCGACTGGGATCATCGCACAGTCACACAGTGCGACTGGGATCATCGCACAGTCACACAGTGTGACTGGGATCATCTCACAGTCAAATAATGTGACCTGGATCATCGCACGGTCACATGGTGAGACTGGGATCATCGCACAATCAAAGAGTGCGACCAGTTTCATCGCACAGGAAGACTGGGGTCATCACAGAGTCACATAGTGAGACCAGGATCAGCACAGACCCACATTGAGACTGGGATCATCACACAGTCACACAGTGAGACTGGGATCATCACACAGTCACACAGTGTGACCTGGATCATCGCACAGTCACATAGCGAGACTGGGATCATTGAACAGTCACATAGTGAGACCAGGATCATCGCACAGAGCGACATTGAGACTGGGATCATCGCACAGTCACACAGTGACCCTGGGATCATCACGCTGTCTCACATTGAGACTGGAATCATCACACAGTCCTACATGAGACAAGGATCACCGCTCAGTCCCAGAGTGAGACTTGGGATCATCGCCATGTCCCAAAGTGAGACTGGGTTCAACGTACAGTCACACAGTGAGACTGGGGTCATCACACAGTAACACAGACTGAATGGGAACATCACACAGTCTCACTATGTGACAGGGATCATCGCACATTCACACAGTGAGACTGGGATCATCGCATAGTCACACAGTGACTTTGGGATCATCGCACAGCCACACAGTAAGATTGGGGTCATCGCACAGGTACGTATTGAGAGTGAGGCCATCGTACAGTCACACAGTGTGACAGGGATCATCGCACAGTCATACAGTGTGACCGGGATCATCGCACAGTCACACAGTGTGACAGGGATCATCGCACAGTCACACAGTGTGACAGGGATCATCGCACAGTCTCACAGTGAGACTGGGATTATTGATCAGTCAGTTAGTTAGACCAGGATCATCGCACAGTCCATATTGAGACTGGGGAAATCGCAGTGACACAGTGAGATTGGGGCCATCGCACAGTCACAGAGTGAGACTGAGGCCATTGCACAGTCACACAATGAGATTGGGGTCATCGCACAATCACATATTGAGAGTGAGGCCATCATACAGTCACACAGTGTGACAGGGATCATCGCACAGTCACACAGTGTGACAGGGATCATCGCACAGTCACACTGAGGCTGGAATCATTGCACGGACACACAGCGAGACTCAGATAATCACCCTGGCTACATCACACAGTTATGGAGTGAGACTGGGTTCATTACACAGTCTCACAGTGAGACTGGGATCATCGCAGAGTCACATATTTAGACTGGGATCATTGCACAGTCACACAGTGTGTCTGGGATCATCGCACAGTCACATAGCAAGATTGGCATCATTGCACAGTACCACATTGAGACTGGGATCATCGCACAGTCAAAGAATGCGACCAGGATCATTGCACAGGAAGACTGGGGTCATCGCGCAGTCACAATGAGTCTGGGATCATCGCACAGTCACACAGTGTGTCTGGGATCAACATACAGTCACAGTGTGACCAGGATTATCGCACAGGCACATAGCGAGACTGGCATCATCACACAATCACACAGTGGCCCTGGGATCATCGCACAGTCCCACAGTGAGACTGGGATTATTGCACAGTCACATAGTGAGATTGGAATCATCACACAGTCTCATAGTGAGACCTGGATCATCGCACAGTCACACAGTGAGCCTGGGATCATTGCACAATCTCACAGTGAGACTGGGATCATCAAACAGTCACATAGTGAGACCAAGATCATCTCACAGGCAGACTGGGGTCATCACACAGTCACAAAGTTAGACATGGATCAACGCACAGTCACTGTGTGACCAGGATCATCGGATAGTCACATGGTATGACTGGCATCATTACAGTACCACATTGAGTCTGGGATCATCGCACAATCAAACAGTGCGACCAGAAACATCACACAGTGAGACTGAGATCATCGCATAATCACACAGTGACCCTGGGATCATCACACAGTCTCACATTGAGACTGGGATCATTGCATAGTCACACAGTGACCCTGGGACCATCACACAGTCTCACAGTGACACTGGGATCATCGATCAGTCACGTAGTGAGACCAGGATCATCGCACAGTCCCACAGACTGGGAACATCACACAGTCGCACAGTGAGACAGGTATCATCGGACAGTCACAATGAGGCTGGGGCTGGGATCATCGCAAGGACACACAGCGAGACTCAGATAATCGCACAGTCACACAGTGTGACTGGGATCATCTCTCAGTCAAATAGTGTGAGCTGGATCATTGCACAGTCACATAGCGAGACTGGCATCATCACACAGTCTCACAGTGAGACTGGCATCATCACACAGTCACATAGTGAGAATGGCATCATCGCACAGTCACACAGTGACCCTGGGATCATCGCACAGTCTCACAGTGAAACTGGGATTATTGCACAGTCACATAGTGAGATTGGAATCATCACACAGTCACACATAGTGAGATTGGAATCATCGCACAGTCACACATAGTGAGATTGGAATCATCACACAGTCACATAGTGAGACTGGGATCATCGCACAGTCACACAGTGAGCCTGGGATCATTGCACAATCTCATAGTGAGACTGGGATCATCAAAAACAGTCACATAGTAAGACCAGGATCATCTCACAGGAAGACTGGTGTCATCACACAGTCACAAAGTTAGACATGGATCAACGCACAGTCACTGTGTGACCAGGATCATCGGATAGTCACATGGTATGACTGGCATCATTACAGTACCACATTGAGTCCGGGATCATCGTACAATCAAACAGTGCGACCAGGAACATCACACAGGAAGACTGGGGTCATCACAGAGTCACATACTGTCCCTGGGATCATCGTACAGTCACACAGTGAGACTGAGATCATGGCATAGTCACACAGTGACCCTGGGATCATCACACAGTCTCACAGTGAGACTGGGATCATTGTACAGTCACACAGTGAGACTGAGATCATCGCACAGTCACACAGTGACCCTGGGATCATCACACAGTCACACAGTGAGACTGAGATCATCGCACAGTCACACAGTGACCCTGGGATCATCACACAGTCTCACAGTGAGACTGGGATCATTGTACAGTCACACAGTGAGACTGAGATCATCGCACAGTCACAGGGTCAGACTGGGATCATCGCACAGTCACACAGTGAGACTGGGAACATCGCGCAGTCACACAGTGAGACTGGGAACATGGCAGAGTCACACAGTGACCCTGGGATCATCACACAGTCACACAGAGACTGAGATCATCGCACAGTCACACAGTGACCCTGTGATCATCACACAGTCTCACAGTGACCCTGGGATCATCGATCAGTCACGTAGTGAGACCAGGATCATCGCACAGTCTCACAGACTGGGAACATCACACAGTCGCACAGTGAGACAGGTATCATCAGACAGTCACAATGAGGCTAGGATCATCAAAAGGACACACAGCGAGACTCAGATAATTGCACATTCACACAGTGTGACTGGGATCATCGCTCAATCACACAGTGACCCTGGGATCATTGCATAGTCTCACTGTGAGACTAGGATCATCGATCAGTCAAGTAGTGAGACCAGGATCAACGTAAAGTCTCATATTGAGACTGGGATCATCACACAGTAACACAGTGAGACTGGAATCATCACACAGTCTCCTAGTGAGACCTGGATCATCACACAGTCACACAGTGATACTGGGATCATCGCACAGTCATACAATGATACTGGGATCATCGCATAGTCTCACAGTGAGACGGGATCATCGTCCAGTCCCACATTGAGACTGGGATCATCACACAGTCACACAGTGAGACTGGGATCATTGCACAGTCATACAGTGATACTGGGATCATCGCATAGTCTCACAGTGAGACGGGATCATCGTCCAGTCCCACATTGAGACTGGGATAATCACACAGTCCCACATTTAGACTGGGATCATCACACCGTCACACAGTGAGACTGGGATCATCACACAGTCACACATTGAGACTGGGAACATCACACAGTCACATAGAAAGACTGGCATCATTACAGTACCACATGGAGACTGGGATCATCGCACAAATAGTGCAACCAGGATCATCGCACAGGAAGACTGCGGTCATCACAAAGTCACACACTGTCACTGGAATCATCGCACAGTCACACAGTGAGACTGGGATCATCGCACAGTCACACAGTGACCTGAGATCATCACACAGTCACACAGTGACCCTGGGATCATCACACAGTCTCACAGTGAGACTGGGATCATTGTACAGTCACACAGCGAGACTGAGATCATCACACAGTCTCACAGTGACCCTGGGATCATCGATCAGTCACGTAGTGAGACCAGGATCATCGCACAGTCCCACAGACTGGGAACATCACACAGTCGCACAGTGAGACAGGTATCATCGGACAGTCACAATGAGGCTAGGATCATCAAAAGGACACACAGCGAGACTCGAATAATTGCACAGTCACACAGTGTGACTGGGATCATCGCTCAATCACACAGTGACCCTGGGATCATTGCATAGTCTCACTGTGAGACTAGGATCATCGATCAGTCAAGTAGTGAGACCAGGATCAACGTAAAGTCCCATATTGAGACTGGGATCATCACACAGTAACACAGTGAGACTGGAATCATCACACAGTCTCCTAGTGAGACCTGGATCATCACACAGTCACACAGTGATACTGGGATCATCGCACAGTCATACAATGATACTGGGATTATCGCATAGTCTCACAGTGAGACGGGATCATCGTCCAGTCCCACATTGAGACTGGGATCATCACACAGTCACACAGTGAGACTGGGATCATCGCACAGTCATACAGTGATACTGGGATCATCGCATTGTCTCACAGTGAGACGGGATCATCGTCCAGTCCCACATTGAGACTGGGATCATTGCACAGACACACAGTGACCCTCGGATCACTGCACAGTCTCACAGTGTGTCTGGCATCAACACACAGTCACAGTTTGTCCAGGATCATCGCACAGTCACATAGAAAGACTGGCATCATTACAGTACCACGTGGAGACTGGGATCATCGCACAAATAGTGCAACCAGGATCATCGCACAGGAAGACTGGGGTCATCACAAAGTCACACACTGTCCCTGGGATCATCGCACAGTCACACAGTGAGACTGGGATCATCTCACAGTCACACAGTGACCCTGGGATCATCACACAGTCACACAGTGACCCTGGGATCATCGCACAATCACACAGTGACCCTGGGATCATCGCACAGTCACACAGTGAGACTGGGATCATCGCACAGTCACACAGTGACCTGAGATCATCACACAGTCACACAGTGTCCCTGGGATCATCGCACAATCACACAGTGACCCTGGGATCATTGCACAGTCTCACAGTCAGACTGGGATCATCGCACAATCACATAGTGAGACTGGAATCATCGAACAGTCTCATCGTGAGAACTGGATCATCGCACAGTCACACAGTGAGACAGGTATCATTGCAGAGTCACACAATGACCCTGGGATCATTGCACAGTCCCACATTGAGACTGGGATCATCACACAGTCACACAGTGACCCTGGGATCATTGCACATTCTCACAGTGAGACTGGGATCATCGCACAGTCAAACAGTTAGACTCGGATCATTGCAAAGTCACACAGTGTGTCTGGGATCAACGCACAGTCACAGCGTGACCAGGGTCATCGCACAGTCACATAGCAGACTGGCATCATTTGCAGTACCACATTGAGACTGGGATCATCGCACATTCTCACAGTGAGACTGGGATCATCGCACAGTCGCATAGTGAGATTGGAATTATCGCACAGTCTCATAGTGAGAACTGGATCATCGCACAGTCACACAGTGAGACTGGGATCATCGCACAGTCACACAGTGAGACTGGGATCATTGCACAGTCTCACAGTGAGACTGGGATCATCGATCAGTCACATAGTGAGACCAGGATCATCACACAGTCACACAGTGAGACTTGTATCATTGCACAGTCTCACAATGAGGCTGGGATCAATGCAAGGACACACAGCGAGACTCAGATAATCTCACAGTCAAATAGCGAGACTGAGATCATCGCACAGTCACATAGTGACCCTGGGATCATCGCTTAGTCTCACAGTGAGACTGGGATCATCGATCAGTCACATAGTGAGACAAGGATCATCGCAGAGTCACATAGTGAGACAAGGATCATTGCACAGACCCACAGTGAGACTGGGATCATCGCACAGACACACAGTGACCCTCGTATCATTGCACAGTCACACAGTGTGTCTGGGATCAACGCACAGTCACAGCGTGACCAGGATCATCGCACAGTCACATAGAAAGACTGGCATCATTACAGTACTACAGGAAGACTGGGGTCATCACACAGTCACACACTGTCCCTGGGATCATCGCACAGTCACACAGTGAGACAGGGATCATGGCACAGTCACACGTGACGCTGGGATCATCGCACAGTCACCCAGTGAGACTGGGATCATCGCACAGGCACATGGTGAGACTGGAATCATCACACCGTTTCCTAGTGAGACCTGGATCATCGCACAGTCACACAGTGAGACTGGGATCATCGCAGAGTCACATAGTGAGACCTGGATCATCGCACAGTCACACAGTGAGACTGGGATCATCGCAGAGTCACACTGACCCTGGCATCAATGCACAGTCTCACAGTGAGACTGTGATCATTGCACAGATACACAGCGACCCTCGGATCATTGCATAGTCACACAGTGTGTCTGGGATCAACGCACAGTCAGTTTGACCAGGATCATTGCACAGTCACATAGAAAGACTGGGATCATTAAACAGTACCACATTGAGATTGGGATCATTGCACAATCTAATAGTGCAACCAGGATCATCGCACAGGAAGACTGGGGTCATCACACAGTCACACAGTGACCCTGGGATCATCGCACAGTCACACAGTGAGACAGGGATCATCGCACAGTCACAGTGACCCTGGGATCATCGCACAGTCACCCACTGACACTGGGATCATCGCACAGTCTCACAGTGAGACTGAGATCATCACACAGTCACACAGTGACCCTGGGATCATCGCATAGTCTCACAGCGATACTGGGATCATCGCACAGTCACACCGTGACCCTGGGATAATAGCATAGTCTCACAGTGAGACTGGGATCATCGCACAGACACACGTGAGACTGGAATCATCCCACAGTCACAATGAGGCTGGGATCATCGCAAAGACACACAGCGAGACTCAGATAATCGCCCAGTCACACAGTGTGACTGGGATCATCTCACAGTCAAATAGTGAGTCTGGCATCATCACACAGTCACATAGTGAGACTGGCATCATCACACAGTCACATAGTGAGACTGGCATCATCTCTCAATCACACAGTGACCCTGGGATCATCGCATAGTCTCACAGTGAGACTAGGATCATCGATCAGTCAAGTAGAGAGACCAGGATCAATGTACAGTCCCATATTGAGATTGGGATCATCACATAGTAACACAGTGAAACTGGAATCATCACACAGTCTCCTAGTGAGACCTGGATCATCGCACAGTCACACAGTGAGACTGGGATCATTACACAGTCACACAGTTACCCTGGGATCAATGCATAGTCACACAGTGTGTCTGGGATCAACGCACAGTCACAGTGTGACCAGGATCATTGCACAGTCACATAGCAAGACTGGCATCATTACACAGTACCTCATGAAGACTGGGATCATTGCACAATCAAATAGTGCAACCAGGATCATTGCACAGGAAGACTGGGGTCATCACACAGTCACCAGTGACCCTGGGATCATCGCATAGTCTCACGGTGATACTGGGATCATCGCACAGTCACACCGTGGCCCTGGGATCATCGCACAGTCTGACAGTGAGACTGATATCATCGATCAGTCAATTAGTGAGACCAAGTTCATTGCACAGTCCCACATTGAGACTGGGATCATCACACAGTCACATAGTGAGTCTGGAATCATTGAACAGTCTTATAGTGAGACCTGGATCATCGCACAGTCACACAGTGACCCTGGGATCATTGCACAGACACACAGTGACACCTGGATCATCGCACAGTCACACAGCGAGACTGGGATCATTGCACAGTCACACAGTGTGTCTGGGACCATCGCACAGTCACAGTGTGACCAGGATCATCGCACAGTCACATAGCAAGAGTTGCATCATTGCACAGTACCACATTGAGACTGTGATCATTGCACAATCAAATAGTGTGACCAGGATCATCGCACAGGAAGACCGGGGTCATCACACAGTCACACAGTGGCCCTGGGATCATCGATCAGTCACATAGTGAGACCAGGATCATCGTACAGTCCTACAGTGAGACTGGGATCGTCAAACAGTCACAGTGAGACTGGGATCATCGCACAGTCACATATTGAAACTGGGATCATCGCACAGTCACATTGTGAGACCAGGATCATTGCTCAGTTCCATAGTTTGACTGGGATCATCGCACAGACACACAGAGATCCTGGGTTCATTGCACAGTCTCACAGTTAGACTGGGATCATCAATCAGTCACGTAGTTAGACCACGATCATCACAAAGTCAATCAGTAAATCTGGGGCCATCGCACAGTCATATTTTTAGTCCAGGATCATTGCACAGTCCAAGACATCGCACAATCACAAAGTGTGATTGGGGCCATCGCACAGTCACAATGTGAGACTGGGGCAATCGCACAGTCACAAAGTGTGACAGGGATCATCACACAGTCACACTGAGGCTGGAATCATTGCACGGACACACAGCAAGACTCATATAATGGCCCTGGCTACATCACACAGTCACGGAGTGAGACTGGGTTCATTACACAGTCTCACAGTGACACTGGGACCATCGCACAGTCACACAGTTAGACTGGGATCATCGCACAGTCACTGGGATCATCGCACAGTCACACAGTTAGACTGGGATCATCGCACAGTCACACAGTTAGACGGAGATCATCGCACAGTCACAGTGTGACCAGGATCATCCCACAGTCACATAGCAACACTGGTATCATTGCACAGTACCACATTGAGTCTGGGATCATCGCACAATCAAAGAGTGCGACCAGGATCATCGCACAGGAAGACTGGGGTCATCACACAGTCACACAGTGACCCTGGGATCATCGCGAAGTCTCAAAGTGAGACAAGGATCATCGCACAGTCAAACAGTGAGACTGGTTTCATCGCACAGTCACAATGAGGCTGGGATGAATGCAAGGACACATAGCGAGACTGCATCATCACGCAGTCACAGAGTGAGACTGCATCATCACACAGTCACATAACGAGACTGGCATCATCACACAGTCACATAACGAGACTGGCATCATCACACAGTCACACAGTGGCCCTGGGATCATCGCAAAGTCACAGAGTGAGACCAGGATCATCGCACAGTCCCACATTGAGACTGGGATCATCGCACAATCAAAGAGTGCGACCAGGTTCATCGCACAGGAAGACTGGGGTCATCACAGAGTCACAGAGTGAGACCAGGATCAGCACAGACCCATATTGAGACTGGGATCATCACACAGTCACACAATGACCCTGAGATCATCGCACAGTCACACAGTGAGACTGGGATCATCACACAGTCACACAGTGAGACTGGGATCATCGCACAGTCACACAGTGAGACTGGGATCATCGCACAGTCACACAGTGAGACTGGGATCATCGCACAGTCACACAGTGAGACTGGGATCATCGCACAGTCACACAGTGAGACTGGGATCATCGCACAGTCACACAGTGCGACTGGGATCATCGCACAGTCACACAGTGCGACTGGGATCATCGCACAGTCACACAGTGCGACTGGGATCATCGCACAGTCACACAGTGCGACTGGGATCATCGCACAGTCACAAAGTGTGACTGGGATCATCTCACAGTCAAATAATGTGACCTGGATTATCGCACAGTCACAAAGTGTGACTGGGATCATCTCACAGTCAAATAATGTGACCTGGATTATCGCACGGTCACATGGTGAGACTGGGATCATCGCACAGTCACATATTGAAACTGGGATCATCGCACAGTCACATTGTGAGACCAGGATCATTGCTCAGTTCCATAGTTTGACTGGGATCATCGCACAGACACACAGAGATCCTGGGTTCATTGCACAGTCTCACAGTTAGACTGGGATCATCAATCAGTCACGTAGTTAGACCACGATCATCACAAAGTCAATCAGTAAATCTGGGGCCATCGCACAGTCATATTTTTAGTCCAGGATCATTGCACAGTCCAAGACATCGCACAATCACAAAGTGTGATTGGGGCCATCGCACAGTCACAATGTGAGACTGGGGCAATCGCACAGTCACAAAGTGTGACAGGGATCATCACACAGTCACACTGAGGCTGGAATCATTGCACGGACACACAGCGAGACTCATATAATGGCCCTGGCTACATCACACAGTCACGGAGTGAGACTGGGTTCATTACACAGTCTCACAGTGACACTGGGATCATCGCACAGTCACACAGTTAGACTGGGATCATCGCACAGTCTGACAGTGAGACTGATATCATCGATCAGTCAATTAGTGAGACCAAGTTCATTGCACAGTCCCACATTGAGACTGGGATCATCACACAGTCACATAGTGAGTCTGGAATCATTGAACAGTCTTATAGTGAGACCTGGATCATCGCACAGTCACACAGTGACCCTGGGATCATTGCACAGACACACAGTGACACCTGGATCATCGCACAGTCACACAGCGAGACTGGGATCATTGCACAGTCACACAGTGTGTCTGGGACCATCGCACAGTCACAGTGTGACCAGGATCATCGCACAGTCACATAGCAAGAGTTGCATCATTGCACATTACCACATTGAGACTGTGATCATTGCACAATCAAATAGTGTGACCAGGATCATCGCACAGGAAGACCGGGGTCATCACACAGTCACACAGTGGCCCTGGGATCATCGATCAGTCACATAGTGAGACCAGGATCATCGTACAGTCCTACAGTGAGACTGGGATCGTCAAACAGTCACAGTGAGACTGGGATCATCGCACAGTCACATATTGAAACTGGGATCATCGCACAGTCACATTGTGAGACCAGGATCATTGCTCAGTTCCATAGTTTGACTGGGATCATCGCACAGACACACAGAGATCCTGGGTTCATTGCACAGTCTCACAGTTAGACTGGGATCATCAATCAGTCACGTAGTTAGACCACGATCATCACAAAGTCAATCAGTAAATCTGGGGCCATCGCACAGTCATATTTTTAGTCCAGGATCATTGCACAGTCCAAGACATCGCACAATCACAAAGTGTGATTGGGGCCATCGCACAGTCACAATGTGAGACTGGGGCAATCGCACAGTCACAAAGTGTGACAGGGATCATCACACAGTCACACTGAGGCTGGAATCATTGCACGGACACACAGCGAGACTCATATAATGGCCCTGGCTACATCACACAGTCACGGAGTGAGACTGGGTTCATTACACAGTCTCACAGTGACACTGGGATCATCGCACAGTCACACAGTTAGACTGGGATCATCGCACAGTCACTGGGATCATCGCACAGTCACACAGTTAGACTGGGATCATCGCACAGTCACACAGTTAGACGGAGATCATCGCACAGTCACAGTGTGACCAGGATCATCCCACAGTCACATAGCAACACTGGTATCATTGCACAGTACCACATTGAGTCTGGGATCATCGCACAATCAAAGAGTGCGACCAGGATCATCGCACAGGAAGACTGGGGTCATCACACAGTCACACAGTGACCCTGGGATCATCGCGAAGTCTCAAAGTGAGACAAGGATCATCGCACAGTCAAACAGTGAGACTGGTTTCATCGCACAGTCACAATGAGGCTGGGATGAATGCAAGGACACATAGCGAGACTGCATCATCACACAGTCACAGAGTGAGACTGCATCATCACACAGTCACATAGCGAGACTGCATCATCACACAGTCACATAACGAGACTGGCATCATCACACATTCACACAGTGGCCCTGGGATCATCGCAAAGTCACAGAGTGAGACCAGGATCATCGCACAGTCCCACATTGAGACTGGGATCATCGCACAATCAAAGAGTGCGACCAGGTTCATCGCACAGGAAGACTGGGGTCATCACAGAGTCACAGAGTGAGACCAGGATCAGCACAGACCCATATTGAGACTGGGATCATCACACAGTCACACAATGACCCTGAGATCATCGCACAGTCACACAGTGAGACTGGGATCATCTCACAGTCACACAGTGAGACTGGGATCATCGCACAGTCACACAGTGAGACTGGGATCATCGCACAGTCACACAGTGAGACTGGGATCATCGCACAGTCACACAGTGAGACTGGGATCATCGCACAGTCACACAGTGAGACTGGGATCATCGCACAGTCACACAGTGAGACTGGGATCATCGCACAGTCACACAGTGCGACTGGGATCATCGCACAGTCACACAGTGCGACTGGGATCATCGCACAGTCACACAGTGCGACTGGGATCATCGCACAGTCACAAAGTGTGACTGGGATCATCTCACAGTCAAATAATGTGACCTGGATTATCGCACGGTCACATGGTGAGACTGGGATCATCGCACAGTCACATATTGAAACTGGGATCATCGCACAGTCACATTGTGAGACCAGGATCATTGCTCAGTTCCATAGTTTGACTGGGATCATCGCACAGACACACAGAGATCCTGGGTTCATTGCACAGTCTCACAGTTAGACTGGGATCATCAATCAGTCACGTAGTTAGACCACGATCATCACAAAGTCAATCAGTAAATCTGGGGCCATCGCACAGTCATATTTTTAGTCCAGGATCATTGCACAGTCCAAGACATCGCACAATCACAAAGTGTGATTGGGGCCATCGCACAGTCACAATGTGAGACTGGGGCAATCGCACAGTCACAAAGTGTGACAGGGATCATCACACAGTCACACTGAGGCTGGAATCATTGCACGGACACACAGCGAGACTCATATAATGGCCCTGGCTACATCACACAGTCACGGAGTGAGACTGGGTTCATTACACAGTCTCACAGTGACACTGGGATCATCGCACAGTCACACAGTTAGACTGGGATCATCGCACAGTCTGACAGTGAGACTGATATCATCGATCAGTCAATTAGTGAGACCAAGTTCATTGCACAGTCCCACATTGAGACTGGGATCATCACACAGTCACATAGTGAGTCTGGAATCATTGAACAGTCTTATAGTGAGACCTGGATCATCGCACAGTCACACAGTGACCCTGGGATCATTGCACAGACACACAGTGACACCTGGATCATCGCACAGTCACACAGCGAGACTGGGATCATTGCACAGTCACACAGTGTGTCTGGGACCATCGCACAGTCACAGTGTGACCAGGATCATCGCACAGTCACATAGCAAGAGTTGCATCATTGCACATTACCACATTGAGACTGTGATCATTGCACAATCAAATAGTGTGACCAGGATCATCGCACAGGAAGACCGGGGTCATCACACAGTCACACAGTGGCCCTGGGATCATCGATCAGTCACATAGTGAGACCAGGATCATCGTACAGTCCTACAGTGAGACTGGGATCGTCAAACAGTCACAGTGAGACTGGGATCATCGCACAGTCACATATTGAAACTGGGATCATCGCACAGTCACATTGTGAGACCAGGATCATTGCTCAGTTCCATAGTTTGACCGGGATCATCGCACAGACACACAGAGATCCTGGGTTCATTGCACAGTCTCACAGTTAGACTGGGATCATCAATCAGTCACGTAGTTAGACCACGATCATCACAAAGTCAATCAGTAAATCTGGGGCCATCGCACAGTCATATTTTTAGTCCAGGATCATTGCACAGTCCAAGACATCGCACAATCACAAAGTGTGATTGGGGCCATCGCACAGTCACAATGTGAGACTGGGGCAATCGCACAGTCACAAAGTGTGACAGGGATCATCACACAGTCACACTGAGGCTGGAATCATTGCACGGACACACAGCGAGACTCATATAATGGCCCTGGCTACATCACACAGTCACGGAGTGAGACTGGGTTCATTACACAGTCTCACAGTGACACTGGGATCATCGCACAGTCACACAGTTAGACTGGGATCATCGCACAGTCACTGGGATCATCGCACAGTCACACAGTTAGACTGGGATCATCGCACAGTCACACAGTTAGACGGAGATCATCGCACAGTCACAGTGTGACCAGGATCATCCCACAGTCACATAGCAACACTGGTATCATTGCACAGTACCACATTGAGTCTGGGATCATCGCACAATCAAAGAGTGCGACCAGGATCATCGCACAGGAAGACTGGTGTCATCACACAGTCACACAGTGACCCTGGGATCATCGCGAAGTCTCAAAGTAAGACAAGGATCATCGCACAGTCAAACAGTGAGACTGGTTTCATCGCACAGTCACAATGAGGCTGGGATGAATGCCAGGACACATAGCGAGACTGCATCATCACACAGTCACATAGTGAGACTGCATCATCACACAGTCACATAACGAGACTGGCATCATCACACAGTCACATAACGAGACTGGCATCATCACACAGTCACATAACGAGACTGGCATCATCACACAGTCACACAGTGGCCCTGGGATCATCGCAAAGTCACAGAGTGAGACCAGGATCATCGCACAGTCCCACATTGAGACTGGGATCATCGCACAATCAAAGAGTGCAACCAGGTTCATCGCACAGGAAGACTGGGGTCATCACAGAGTCACAGAGTGAGACCAGGATCAGCACAGACCCATATTGAGACTGGGATCATCACACAGTCACACAATGACCCTGAGATCATCGCACAGTCACACAGTGAGACTGGGATCATCTCACAGTCACACAGTGAGACTGGGATCATCGCACAGTCACACAGTGAGACTGGGATCATCGCACAGTCACACAGTGAGACTGGGATCATCGCACAGTCACACAGTGAGACTGGGATCATCGCACAGTCACACAGTGAGACTGGGATCATCGCACAGTCACACAGTGAGACTGGGATCATCGCACAGTCACACAGTGCGACTGGGATCATCGCACAGTCACACAGTGCGACTGGGATCATCGCACAGTCACACAGTGCGACTGGGATCATCGCACAGTCACACAGTGCGACTGGGATCATCGCACAGTCACACAGTGTGACTGGGATCATCTCACAGTCAAATAATGTGACCTGGATTATTGCACGGTCACATGGTGAGACTGGGATCATCGCACAATCAAAGAGTGCGACCAGTTTCATCGCACAGGAAGACTGGGGTCATCACAGAGTCACATAGTGAGACCAGGATCAGCACAGACCCACATTGAGACTGGGTTCATCACACAGTCACACAGTGAGACTGGGATCATCACACAGTCACACAGTGTGACCTGGATCATCGCACAGTCACATAGCGAGACTGGGATCATTGAACAGTCACATAGTGAGACCAGGATCATCGCACAGAGCGACATTGAGACTGGGATCATCGCACAGTCACACAGTGACCCTGGGATCATCGCGCAGTCTCACATTGAGACTGGAATCATCACACAGTCCTACATGAGACAAGGATCACCGCTCAGTCCCAGAGTGAGACTTGGGATCATCGCCATGTCCCAAAGTGAGACTGGGTTCAACGTACAGTCACACAGTGAGACTGGGGTCATCACACAGTAACACAGACTGAATGGGAACATCACACAGTCTCACTATGTGACAGGGATCATCGCACATTCACACAGTGAGACTGGGATCATCGCATATTCACACAGTGACCCTGGGATCATCGCACAGCCACACTGGGGCCCTGGGATCATTGCACAGTCTCACAGTGAGACTGGGATCGTCAAACAGTCACATAGTGTGACCAGGATCATCGCACAGTCACATAGAAAGACTGGGATCATTAAACAGTACCACATTGAGACTGGGATCATCGCACAATGAAATAGTGCAACCAGGATCATCACACAGTGAGACTGGGATCATCGCAAAGTCACAAGGTGAGACTGGGAACATCGCACAGTCACACAGTGAGACTGGGAACATTGCACAGTCACACAGTGAGACTGGGAACATCGCACAGTCACACAGTGAGACTGGGAACATTGCACAGTCACACAGTGAGACTGGGAACATCGCACAGTCACACAGTGAGACTGGGAACATTGCACAGTCACACAGTGAGACTGGGAACATTGCACACTCACACAGTGAGACTGGGAACATCGCACAGTCACACAGTGAGACTGGGATCATCAAACAGTCACATAGTGAGACCAGGATCATCGCACAGATCCACATTGAGACTGTGATCATCGCACAGTCACACAGCGGGACTGGGATCATCAAACGGTCACATAGAGAGACCAGGATCATCGCACAGATCCACATTGAGACTGTGACCATCACACAGTCACACAGTGAGACTGGGATCATCAAACAGTCACATAGTGAGACCAGGATCATCGCACAGATCCACATTGAGACTGGGATCATCGCACAGTCACACAGTGACCCTGGGATCATCACACAGACCCACATTGACACTGGGATCATCACACTGTTCCATACTGAGACTCAGTCCCAGAGTGAGACTTGGGATCATCGCCATGTCCCAGAGTGAGACTGGGTTCAACGTACAGTCACACAGTGAGACTGGGATCATCACACAGTAATACAGTCTGAATGGGAACGTCACACAGTCTCACTATGAGACAGGGATCATTGCATAGTCACACGGTAAGACTGGGATCATCGCACAGTCAAATTGAGACCCTGGTATGATTGCACAGGCACCTAGTGAGATAAGGATCATCGCACAGTCACAACTTTTGAACTGAGATTCGGATTATCGTACAATCACTCAGTGAGACCAGGATCATCGCACAGTCACACAGTGAGACTGGGTTCAACGTACAGTCACACAGTGAGACTGGGATCATTGATCAGTCAGTTAGTTAGACCAGGATCATCACACAGACAATCAGTGAATCTGGGGCCATTACACAGTCATATTGTTAGTCCAGGATCATCGCACAGTCCATATTGAGACTGGGGAAATCGCACAATCACATATTGAGAGTGAGGCCATCATACAGTCACACAGTGTGACAGGGATCATCGCACAGTCACACTGAGGCTGGAATCATTGTACGGACACACAGCGAGACTCAGATAATCACCCTGGCTACATCACACAGTTACGGAGTGAGACTGGGTTCATTACACAGTCTCACAGTGAGACTGGGATCATCGCACAGTCACACAGTTAGACTGGAATTATTGCACAGTCACAGTGTGACCAGGATCATCGCACAGTCACATAGAAAGACTGGCATGATTGCACTGGACCACATTGAGACTGGGATCATCGCACAGTCAAAGAATGCGACCAGGATCATTGCACATGAAGACTGGGGAAAGCACACAGTCACACAGTGGCCCTGGGATCATCGCACAATCACACAGTGAACCTGGGATCATGGCACAGACTCACAGACAGACTGGGATCATGGCACAGTCACAGAGTGAGACCAGGATCATCGCACAGTCCCACATTGAGACTGGGATCATCACACAGTCACACAGTGAGACTGGGATCATCGCACAGTCTCATAGTGAGACCGGGATCATCGCACAGTCACACAGTGACCTGGGATCATTGCACAGTCTCACAGTGAGACTGGGATCATCGCAGAGTCACACTGACCCTGGGATCATTGCACAGTCTCACAGTGAGACTGGAATCATCACACAGTCACATAGTGAGACCAGGATCATCACACAGACTCAGATTGAGACTGGGATCATTGCACAGTCACACAGTGAGACTGGGATCATCAAACAGTCACATAGTGAGACCAGGATCATCACACAGTCACACTGTGAGACTGGGATCATCGCACAGTTACACAGTGACCCTGGGATCATCGCACAGTCACACAGTGACCCTGGGATCATCACACAGTCACTCAGTGACCCTGGGATCATCGCACTGTCACTTAGTGAGACCAGGATCATCGCACAATCCTACATTGAGACTTGGATCATCACACAGTCACATAATGAGACTGGGATCATCGCACAGTCACATAGTGAGACTGGGATCATCACACAGTCTCATGGTGAGACCTGGATAATCGCACAGTCAATGATTGCAACCAGGATCATCACACAGGAAGACCGTGGACATCACAAAGTCACACAGTGACCCTGTGATCATCACACAGTCACACAGTGAGACTGGGATCATCACACAGTCACACAGTGAGACTGGGATCATCGCACAGTCACAATGAGGCTGGGATCATCACAAGGAAACACAGCGAGACTCAGATAATCGCAGTTACACAGTGTGACTGGGATTATCGCACAGTCAAATTGTGTGACCTGGATCATCGCACAGTCACATAGCGAGAATGGCATCATCACACAGTCACACAATGGCCCTGAGATCATCGCAGTCACATAGTGAGACCAGGATCATCGCACAGTCCCACATTGAGACTGGGATCATCACAGTCACATAGTGAGACTGGAATCATCGCAAAGTCTCATAGTGAGACCTGGATCATCACACAGTCACACATTGAAACTGAGATCATCACACAGTCACACAGTAAGACTGGGATCATCGCACAGTCACACGGTAAGACTGGGATCATCAAACAGTCACACAGTGAGATCAGGATCATCGCACAGACCCACATTGAAACTGAGATCATGGCACAGTCACCCAGTGTCCTGGGATCATCGCACAGTCACACGGTAAGACTGGGATCATCACAAAGCCCTTCATTGAGACCGGGATCATCACACAGTTCCATACAGAGACCAGGATCATCGCCATGTCCCAGAGTGAGACTGGGTTCAATGTACAGTCACACAGTGAGACTGGGATCATCACACAGTAACACAGTCTCACTATGAGTCTCGGATCACTGCATAGTCACACGGTAAGACTGGGATCATCGCACAGTTAAATTGAAACTTTGGGATCATTGCACAATCACACAGTGAGACTGGGATCATCGCACATACACACAGCGAGATTGAAGCCATCACACAGTCAAAAAGTGTGACAGGAATCATCGCACAGTCACACTGAAGCTGGGATCATTGCACGGACGCACAGCGAGACTCAGATAATCGCCCGGGCTACCTCACACAGTCACACAGTAAGACCAGGATCATCGGACAATCAAAATGTGAACCTGGGATCATCGCACAGTCACAGAATGAGCTACGGATCATCGCACTGTCACACAGTGAGACTGGGATCATTGCACAGTCCCAGAGTGAGATAGGGATCATTGCACTGTCGCACAGAGTGATTGGGATCATGGCACAGTCAAAATGTGACCCTGCAATCATCCCACAGTCACACCATGAGATTGGGATCATCGCACAGTCACATAGTGAGACTGGGATAATTGCACAGTCGCACAGTGAGACTTGGATCTCTGCAACTTCACAAAGAGAGACTGGGATCTTCACACAGTCACACAGTGACCCTGGAAGCATTGCACAGCCTCACAGTGAGATTAGGATCATTATACAGTCAGTGAGTGGGACTGGGATCATCGCACAGTCACAAAGTGAGATTGAGGTAACTGAAAATTCACACAGTGAAACTGGGAAAATCAAACAGTCAAACATTGGGATCATCATACAGTCATACATTGAGGCTGGGAACATTCTACAGTCACACAGTGAGACTAGTTTGATCACATAGTCACACTGAGGTTGGGATAATTGCACAGACACACAGTGAGACTCAAATCATCTCACAGTGTTACAGTGAACCTTGGGATCAACGTACAGTCATACAGTGAGAGCAGGATCATCGAACATTCACACAGTGAGACTGGGATCATCAGTAACACAGTGAGACTAGGATCATTATACAGTCAGTGAGTGGGACTGGGATCATCGCACAGTCACAAAGTGAGACTGGGACATCAAACAGTCACACAGTGACACTGGGATCATCGCACAGTCACACAGTGAGACTGGGATCATCACATAGTCACACAGTGAGACTGGGATCATCACACAGTCACACAGTGAGACTGGGATTACCACACAGTCACACAGTGGCCCTGGGATCACTGCACAGAACACAGTGAGATAAGGATAATCGCACAGTTACACAGTGAGACTGGGATTATTGCACAGTCACATAATGAGACCAGGATCAACAAACAGTCACACCGAGTCACTGGAAGCATTGCACAATCACACAGTGAGACATGGATCATTATACAGTTACAAAGTGGGACTGGGATCATCGCACAGTCACAAAGTGAGACTGGGCTCAGTGCAGAGTCACATTGTGAGGCAGGAATCATCGCACAGTCACACAGTGAGACTGGGACATTAAACAGTCACACAGTGAGACTAGGACATTGAACAGTCACACTGTGACACTGGGATCACCAAACAGTCACAAAGTGAGAATGGGGTCAGTGCAGAGTCACATAGTGAGGCAGGAATTATCGCACAGTCATACAGTGAGACTGAGATCATCAAACACTCATACAGTGAAACTAGGATCATTATACAGTCAGTGAGTGGGACTAGGATCATCGCACAGTCACAAAGTGAGACTGGAATCATCGCACAGTCACAGAGAGAGACTGGAATCATCAGAGTCACACAGTGGCCCTGGGATCACTGCACAGTCATACAGTGAGATAAGGATTATCGCACAGTCACACAGGGAGACTGGGATCATCGCACAGTCAAACTGTGAGACTGGAATCATCACACAGTCACAGAGTGAGACTGGGATCATTGCACAGTCACACAGTGAGTCTGGGGTCAGTGCAGAGTCATATAGTGAGGCAGGAATTATCGCACAGTCACACAGTGAGACTGGGACATTAAACACACACAGTGAGACTGGGATCTTGGCACGGTCACACAGTGAACCTCGGATCATTGTACATTCACATATTGAGACCGGCATCATCGAATAGTCACCCAGTCACACAGAGGGAGCAGCATCATTGAACATTCACACAGTGAGACTGGGATCATTAAACAGTCATACAGTGAGACAAGGATCATTATACAGTCAGTGACTTGGACTGGGATCATCGCACAGTCACAAAGTGAGACTGGGACATTAAACAGTCACACAGTGAGACTGGGACAGTAAACAGTCACACTGTGACATTGGGATCATCGAACAGTCAAACTGTGACATTGGGATCATCGAACAGTCACACAGTGAGACTGGGGTCAGGGCACGGTCATACAATGAACCTGAGATCATCGTACATTCACACATTGAGACCAGAATCATCGCACAGTCACACAGTCACACAATGAGAGCAGGATCATCGAACATTCACACAGTGAGACTGGGATCATCAAACAGTCATACAGTGAGACTAGGATCATTATACAATCAGTGAGTGGGACTGGGATCATCGCACAGTTACACAGTGAGACTGGGACATTAAAAAGTCACACTGTGACATTGGGATCTTCGGACAGTCACACAGTGAGACTGGAATCATCGCACAGTCACAGAGACAGACTGGGATCATCGCACAGTCAAACTGTGAGACTGGAATCATCACACAGTCACAGAGTGAGACTGGGATCATCGCACAGTCACACAGTGAGTCTGGAGTCAGTGCAGAGTCATATAGTGAGGCAGGAATTATCGCACAGTCACACAGTGAGACTGGGACATTAAACACACACATTGAGACCGGCGTCATCGAATAGTCACCCAGTCACACAGAGGGAGCAGGATCATTGAACATTCACACAGTGAGACTGGGATCATCAAACAGGCATACAGTGAGACAAGGATCATTATACAGTCAGTGACTTGGACTGGGATCATCGCACAGTCACAAAGTGAGACTGGGACATTAAACACACACAGTGAGACTGGGACATTAAACAGTCACACAGTGAGACTGGGATATTAAACAGTCACACTGTGACATTGGGATCATTGAACAGTCAAACTGTGACATTGGGATCATTGAACAGTCACACAGTGAGACTAGGATCATTATACAATCAGTGAGTGGGACTGGGATCATCGCACAGTCACACAGTGAGACTGGGACATTAAACACACACAGTGAGACTGGATATTAAACAGTCACACTGTGACATTGGGATCATCGAACAGTCAAACTGTGACATTGGGATCATCGGACAGCCACATAGTAAGACTGGGGTCAGTGCAGAGTCACATAGTGAGGCAGGAATAATTGCACAGTCACACTGTGAGACTGGGAACATTGTACAATCACACGTTGAGACTAGTTTAATCGCACAGTCACAATGAGTCTGGGATCTTCGCACAGACACACAGCAAGACTTGGATCATCGTACAGTCACACAGTGAGACTGGGGTCAGGGCACGGTCATACAGTGAACCTGGGATCATCGTACATTCACACATTGAGACTGGCATCATCGCACAGACACACAGTCACACAGTGAGAGCAGGATCATCAAACATTCACACAGTGAGACTGGGATCATCAAACAGTCATACAGTGAGACTAGGATCATTATACAGTAAGTGAGTGGGACTGGGATCATCGCACAGTCACACAGTGAGACTGGGATCATCAAACAGTCATACAGTGAGACTAGGATCATCAAACAGTCATACAGTGAGACTAGGATCATTATACAGTCAGTGAGAGGGACTGGGATCATCGCACAGTCACACAGTGAGACTGGGACATTAAACAGTCACACTGTGACATTGGGATCATCGAACAGTCAAACTGTGACATTGGGATCATCAAACAGTCAAACTGTGACATTCGGATCATTGAACAGTCACATAGTGAGACTGGGGTCAGGGCAGAGTCACATAGTGAGGCAGGAATTATCACACAGTCACACAGTGAGACTGGGAACATTGTACAGTCACACCGTGAGACTAGTTTAATCGCACAGTCACACTGAGTCTGGGATCTTCGCACAGGCACACAGCAGGACTCGGATCATCGTACAGTCACACAGTGACACTGGGTTCATCGCATGGTCATAAAGTGAACCTGGGATCTTCGTACATTCACACATTGAGACCGGCATCATCTCCCAGTCACACGGTGACAGAAGGATCATCGAACATTCACACAGTGAGACTGGGATCAACAAACAGTCATACAGTGAGACTAGGATCATTATACAGTCAGTCAGTGGGATTGGGATCATCGCATGTTCACACAGTGAGACTGGGACATCAAACAGTCACACAGTGACATTGGGATCATCGAACAGTCACACTGTGAGACTGGAATCATTGCACAAGCACACAGTGAGACTGGAATCATCGCACAGTCACACAGTGAGTCTGGGGTCAGTGCAGAGTCACATAGTGAGGCAAGAATTATCACACAGTCACACAGTGAGTCTGGGGTCAGTGCAGAGTCACATAGTGAGGCAGGAATTATCGCACAGTCACACAGTGAGACTGGGAACATTGTACAGTCACACCATGAGACTAGTGTAATCGCACAGTAACACAGTCTGGGATCAATGTACAGACACACAGCAAGATTCGGATCATCGTACAGTTACACAGTGACACTGGGATCATCACACGGTCATACAATGAACCTGGAATCATCGTACATTCACACATTGAGACCGGCATCATCGCACAGTCACACAGTGAGAGCAGGATCATCGAACATTCACACAGTGAGACTGGGATCATCAAACAGTCATACAGTGAGACTAGGATCATTATACAATCAGTGAGTGGGACTGGGATCATCGCACAGTCACACAGTGAGACTGGGACATTAAACAGTCACACGGTGACACTGAGATCATCGAACAGTCAAACTGTGACATTGGGATCATCGGACAGTCACACAGTGAGACTAGGGTCAGTGCAGAGTCTCATAGTGAGGCAGGAGTTATCGCACAGTCACACAGTGAGACTGGGAACATTGTACAGTCACACTGTGAGACTAGTTTAATCGCACAGTCACACTGAGTCTGGGATCTTCGTACAGACAGGCAGCAAGACTTGGATCATCGTACATTCACACAGTGAGTCTGGGATCATCGCATGGTCATACAGTGAACCTGGGATCATCGTACATTCACACATTGAGACCGGCATCATCACACAGTCACATAGTCACACAGTAAGAGCAGGATCATCAAACATTCACACAGTGAGACTGGGATCATCAAACAGTCATACAGTGAGACTAGGATCATTATACAGTAAGTGAGTGGGACTGGGATTATCGCACAGTCACAAAGTGAGACTGGGTACATCAAACAGACACACAGTGACATTGGGATCATCGAACAGTCAAACTGTGAGACTGGAATCATCGCACAGTCACGCAGTGAGACTGCAATCATCGCACAGTAACACAGTGGCCCTGGGATCACTGCACAGTCACACAGTGAGATAAGGATTATCGCACAGTTACACAGTGTGCCTGGGATCATAATACAGTTGCATAGTGAGACTGGGATTATTGCACAGTCACATAGTGACACCAGGATCATTAAACAGTCACACCGAGTCACTGGAAGCATTGCACAATCACACAGGGAGACTGTTAGTGAGTGGGACTGAGATCATCGCACAGTCACAGAGTGAGACTGGATCATCGCACAATCACACAGTGAACCTCGGATCATCGCACGGTCACACAGGTAACCTGGGATCATCGCACAGTCACACAATCACACACTGAGAGCAGGATCATCGAACATTCACACAGTGAGACTGGGATCATCAAACAATCACACAGTGACATTTGGATCATCGCACAATCACGCAGTGAGATTTGGATAAACTCACAGTCACACAGGGAGACTGGGACATCAAACAGTCACACAGTGAAATTGGGATCATCGAACAGTCAAACTGTGAGACTGGGATTATCGCACAGTCACACAGTGAGACTGGAATCATCGCACAGTCACACAGTGAGACTGGAATCATCGCACAGTCACACAGCGAGACTGGAATCATCGCACATTCACACAGCGAGACTGGAATCATCGCACAGTCACAAAGTGAGACTGGGCTCAGTGCAGAGTCACATAGTGAGGCAGGAATCATTGCACAGTCACATAGTGAGAGTGGGATATTAAACAGTCACACAGTGAGACTGGAACATTAAACAGTCACACTGTGACTTTGGGATCATCAAACAGTCAAACTGTGACATTGGGGTCATCGAACAGTCACACAGTGAGACGGCTCAGTGCGGAGTCACATAGTGAGACTGGGACATTAAACACACACAGTGAGACTGGGACTTTAAACAGTCACACAGTGAGACTGGGATATTAAATAGTCACATAGTGAGACTGGGACTTTAAACAGTCACACTGTGAGACTGGGACATTAAACACACACAGTGAGACTGGGACATTAAACAGTCACACTGTGAGACTGGGACATTAAACACACACAGTGAGACTGGGACATTAAACACACACAGTGAGACTGGGACATTAAACAGTCACACTGTGAGACTGGGACATTAAACACACACTGTGAGACTGGGACATTAAACACACACAGTGAGACTGGGACATTAAACAGTCACACTGTGACATTGGGATCATCGAACAGTCACACAGTAAGTCTGGGGTCAGTGCAGAGTCACATAGTGAGGCAGGAATTGTCGCTCAGTCACACAGTGAGACTGGGAACATTGTACAGTCACACCGTGAGACTAGTGTAATTGCACAGTCAAACTGAGTCTGGGATCATCGCACAGACACACAGCAAGACTCGGATCATCGTACAGTTACACAGTGAGACTGGGATCATCGAACATTCACACAGTGAGACTGGGATCATCAAACAGTCCTACAGTGAGACTAGGATCATTATACAGTCAGTCAGTGGGACTGGGATCATCACAAAGTCATACAGTGAGTCCGGGGTCAGTGCAGAGTCACATAGTGAGGCAGGATTTATCGCACAGTCACACAGTAAGACTGGGATATTAAACAGTCACACAGTGAGACTGGGACATTAAACAGTCACACAGTGAGACTGGGACATTAAACAGTCACACAGTGAGACTGGGACATTAAACAGTCACACAGTGAGACTGGGACATTAAACAGTCACACTGTGACA
Source organism: Carcharodon carcharias (assembly GCF_017639515.1). Taxonomy (NCBI): domain Eukaryota; kingdom Metazoa; phylum Chordata; class Chondrichthyes; order Lamniformes; family Lamnidae; genus Carcharodon; species Carcharodon carcharias. The sequence goes on from NC_054472.1 coordinate 198,213,551, forward strand.
TTGGGATCATCGAACAGTCACACAGTGAAACTGGGGTCAGTGCAGAGTCACATAGTGAGGCAGGAATTATCGCACAGTCACACAGGGAGACTGGAATCATCGCGCAGTCACACAGTGGCCCTGGGATCACTGCACAGTCACACTGTGAGAAAAGGATAATCGCACAGTCACACAGGGAGACTGGGATCATCGCACGGTCACAAAGTGAGACTGGGACATCAAACAGTCACACAGTGACATTGGGATCATCGAACAGTCAAACTATGAGACTGGAATCATCGCACAGTCACACAGTGAGACTAGAATCATCGCACAGTCACAGAGTGAGATTGGGCTCAGTGCAGAGTCACATAGTGAGGCAGGAATCATCACACAGTCACACAGTAAGACTGGGACATTAAACACACACAGTGAGACTTTGACATTAAACAGTCACACAGTGAGACTGGGACATTAAACAGTCACACTGTGAAACTGGGATCATCGAACAGTCAAACTGTGAGATTGGAATCATCACACATTCACAGAGTGAGATTGGAATCATCACAAAGTCACACAGTGAGATAAGGATAATCGCACAGTCACACAGGGAGACTGAGATCATCGCACCTTCACACAGTGATGCTTGGATAATCGCACAGTCACCCACTGAGATTGGTATCATCATACAGTTACATAGTGAGACTGGGATTATTGCAAAGTCACATAGTGAGACCAGGATCATCAAAGAGTCACACCGAGTCACTGGAATCATTGCACAATCACACAGTCATTATACAGTTAGTGAGTGGGACTGGGATCATCGCACAGTCACAGAGTGAACCTGGGAACATCGTACAGTCACACATTGAGAGCAGGATCATCAAACATTCACACAGTGAAACTGGGATCATCAAACAATCACACAGTGGTCTAGGTTCATTTTACAGTTAAAAAGTGGGACCTGGATCATCGCACAGTCACAAAGTGAGACTGGGACATTAAACACACACAGTGAGACTGGGACATTAAACAGTCACACTGTGACACTGGGATCTTTGAACAGTCAAACTGTGACATTGGGATCATCGAATAGTCACACAGTGAGACTGGGATCATCGCACAGTCCTACATTGAGACTGGGATCATCGCACAGATGCACAGTGACCCTGGGATCATTGCACAGTCTCACAGTGAGACTGAGATCATCGAACAGTCACATAGTGAGACCAGGATCATTGCACAGACCCACATTGACACTGGGATCATCACACAGTCCTACATTGACACTGGGATCATCACACAGACACACAGTGACCCTGGGATCATTCCACAGTCTCACAGTGAGACTGGGATCATCGCACAGTCACACTGTTAGACTGGGATAATTGCACAGTCTCACAGTGTTTCTGGGATCATCGCACAGTCACAGTGTGACCAGGATCATCACACAGTCCCATAGCAAGTCTGGCATCATTGCACAGTACCACATTGAGACTGGGATCATCGCACAGTCAAAGAGTGCGACCAGGATCATCGCACAGGAAGACTGGGGTCATCACACAGTCACACAGTGGCCCTGCGATCATTGCGCAGTCACACAGTGAGACTGGGATCATCGATCAGTCAGTAGTGAGACCAGGATCATCGCACAATCACATAGTGAGACCTGGATCATCACACAGTCCCACATTGAGACTGGGATCATCGCACAGTCATACGGTAAGACTGAGATCATCGCACAATCACACAGTGACCCTGGGATCATTGCACAGTCCCACATTGAGACTGGGATCATCACACAGTCACATAGTGAGACTGGGATCATCGCACAGACTTATAGTGAGACCTGGATCATCACACAGTCACACAGTGACCTGGGATCATTGCACAGTCTCACAGTGAGACTGTGATCATCAAACAGTCACATAATGAGAACAGGATCATCGCACAGATCCATATTAAGAATGGGATCATTGCACAGTCTCACAGTGAGACTGGGATCATCGAACAGTCACATAGTGAGACCAGGATCATCGCACAGACCCACATTGACACTGGGATCATCACACAGTCCTACATTGACACTGGGATCATCACACAGGTCCATAATAAGACCCGGATCATTGCCATTTCCCAGAGTGAGACTGGGATCATCACACAGTCTCACAGTCTGAATGGGAACATCGCACAGTCTCACTATGAGACTGGGATCATTGCATTGTCACACGGTCAGACTGGGATCATCGCACAGTCAAATTAAGACCCTGGGATCATCGCACAGTCACACAGTGACCCTGGGATCATTGCACAGTCTCACACTGAGACTGGGATCATCAAACAGTCACATAGTGAGACCAGAAGCATCGCACAGACCCACATTGACACTGGGATCATCACACAGTTCCATAATGAGACCAGGATCATCGCCATGTCTCAGAGTGAGACTGGGTTCAAGGTACAGTCACACAGTGAGACTGGGATCATCGCACAGTCACACAGTGAGACTGGGATCATCGCACAGTCACAAAGTGAGACTGGGATCATCGCACAGTCACACAGTGAGACTGGGATCATCGCACAGTCACACAGTGAGACTGGGATCATTGCACAGTCACACATTGAGACTGGGATCATCACACAGTCACACAGTGAGACTGGGATCATCGCACAGTCACACAGGGAGACTGGGATCATTATACAGTTAGTGAGTGGGACTGTGATCATTGCACAGTCACAAAGTGAGATTGGGTCATTGAAAAGTCATAAAGTTAGACTGGGAACATCAAACAGTCAATCACTGACCCTGGGATCATCGCATCGTCACACAGTGAGACTAGTTTAATCGCACAGTCACACTGAAACTGGGATCATTGCACAGACACACAGTGAGTATTGGATCATCACACAGTCACACAATGAGACTGGGATCATCGCACAGTTTCATAGTGAGACCTGGATCATTGCACAGTCCCACATTGAGACTGGGATCTTCACACAGTCACATAGTGAGACTGGGATCATCGCACAGTCACATAGTGAGACTGGGATCATCGCACAGTCACACATTGACCTGAGATCATCGCACAGTCACACAGTGACCTGGGATCATCGCACAGTCTCACAGTGAGTCTGGGATCATCAAACAGTCACATAGTGAGACCAGGATCATCGCACAGTCTCATAGTGAGACCTGGTTCATTGCAGAGTCACACAGTGAGACTGGGATCATCGCACAGTCACATAGTGAGACCAGGATCATTGCACAGTCACATAGTGAGACTGGGATCATCGCACAGTCTTATAGTGAGACCTGGATCATCGCACAATCATACAGTGACCTGAGATCATTGCACAGTCTCACAGTGAGACTGGGATCATCGCATATACACACGGTAAGACTGGGATCATCGCACAGTCAAATTGAGACACTGGGATCATCGCACAGTCACACAGTGACCCTGGGATCATTGCACAGTCTCACAGTGAGACTGGGATCATCAAACAGTCACATAGTGAGACCAGAAGCATCGCACAGACCCACATTGACAACGGGTTCATCACACAGTTCCATACTGAGACCAGGATCATCGCCATGTCCCAGAGTGAGACTGAGTTCAACGTAGGCACACAGTGAGACTGGGATCATCGCACAGTCACACAGTCTGAATGGGAACGTCACACAGTGAGACTGGGATCATCGCACAGTCACAACCTTTGAATGGGAACGTCGCACAGTCTCACTATAAGACAGGGATCATCACACAGTCATAGAGTGAGACTGGGATCATCGCACACTCACACAGTGAGACTGGGATCATCGCACAGTCACACAGTGAGACTGGGATCATCGCACAGTCACACAGTGAGACTGGGATCATCGCACAGTCACACAGTGAGACTGGGATCATCGCACAGTCACACAGTGAGACTGCGATCATTGCACAGTCACACAGTGAATAGGAATCATCGCACAGTCACATTGTGAGACTGGTATCATCGCACAGTCAATGAGCGAGACTGGGATCACTGCACAGTCCCAGAGTGAGATAGGAATCATTGCACTGTCGCACAGTGAGACTGGGAATATGGCACAGTCAAAATGTGACCCTGTGATCATCCCACAGTCACACCATGAGATTGGGATCATCGCGCAGTCACATAGTGATACTGGGATCATCGCACAGTCGCACAGTGAGACTGGGATCATCGCACAATCACGCAGTGATATTTGGATAAACGCACAGTCACAGTGAGTCCGGGATCATCACACAGTCAAAATGTGACCCTGGGATCATCACACTGTCACACAGTGACCCTGGTTCATCGCGCAGTCACACAGTGAGATTGGCATCATTGTACAATCACACAGTGAGACTAGGATCATTATACATTCAGTGAGTGGGACAGGGATCGTCGCACAATCACAAAGTGAGACTGGGACATTAAACAGTCACACAGTGACATTGGGATCATTGTACGGCCATACAGCGACCATAGGATCGTCGCACAGTCACGCAGTGAGACTCAGTTCATCGCACAGTTTTAATGTGAACCTGGGATCATCATACAGTCACACACTGAGAGTAGGATCATCGAACATTCAGACAGTGAGACTGCGATCATCAAACAATCACACAGTGTGACTAGGATCAATATACAGTCAGTGATTGGGACTGGGGTCATCGCACAGACACAAAGTGAGACTGGGACATTAAACAGTCACACAGTGACATTGGGATCATCAAACAGTCAAACTGTGAGACTGGAATCATCACACAGTCACACAATGAGACTGGGATTTTGGCACAGTCATACAGCGACCCTGGGATCATCGCTCAGTCCCACAGTGAGATAAGGATAATCGCACAGTCACACACTGAGACTGGTATCATCACACAGTTACATAGTGAGCCTGGGATTATTGCACAATCACACAGTGAGACCAGGATCATCAAACAGTCACACAGAGTCACTGGAAGCATTGCACAATCACACAGTGAGACTGGGATCATTATACAGTTAGTGAGTGGGACTGTGATCATTGCACAGTCACAAAGTGAGATTGGGTCATCGAAAAGTCATAAAGTTAGACTGGGAACATCAAACAGTCAGTCACTGACCCTGGGATCATAGCATCGTCACACAGTGAGACTAGTTTAATTGCACAGTCACACTGAAACTGGAATCATTGCACAGACACACAGTGAGTATCGGATCATCACACAGTCACATAGTGAGACGGGGATCATCGCACAGTCACACAGTGACCTGGAATCATCGCACAGTCTCACAGTGAGTCTGGGATCATCAAACAGTCACACAGTGACCTGGGATCATTACACAGTCTCACAGTGACCTGGGATCATCGCACAGTCTCATAGTGAGACCTGGTTCATCGCAGAGTCACACAGTGAGACTGGGATCATCGCACAGTCACATAGTGAGACCAGGATCATCGCAGAGTCCCACATTGAGACTGGGATCATCACACAGTCACATAGTGAGACTGGGATCATCGCACAGAATAATAGTGAGACCTGGATCATCGCACAGTCACACAGTGAGACTGGGATCATCGCACAGTCTCATAGTGAGACCTGGATCATCGCAGAGTCACACAGTGAGACTGGGAACATCGCACAGTCACACAGTGACCTGGGATCATCACACAGTCTCACAGTGACCTGGGATCATCGCACAGTTTCACAGTGAGACTGGGATCATCAAACAGTCACATAGTGAGACCAGGATCTTCACACAGATCCACATTGAGACTGGGATCATTGCACAGTCATACAGTGACCCTGGGATCATTGCACAGTCTCACAGTTAGACTGGGATCATCAAACAGTCACATAGTGAGACCAGGATCATCGCACAGATCCACATTGAGACTGGGATCATTGCACAGTCATACAGTGACCCTGGGATCATTGCACAGTATCACAGTGAGACTGGGATCATCGAACAGTCACATAGTGAGACCAGGATCATCGCACAGACCCACATTGACCTTGGGATCATCACACAGTCCTACATTGAGACTGGGATCATCACACAGTCAAATTGAGAGCCTGTGAACATCGCACAGGCACGCAGTGAGACAAGGATCATCGCACAGTCACACCTTTTGAATTGAGATTGGGATTATCGCACAGTCACACAGTGAGACCAGGATCATCGCACAGTCATACAGTGAGACTGGGATCATCGCACAGTCACACAGTGAGACCCGGATCATTGCACAGTCACACAGTGAGACCAGGGTAATCGCACAGTCGCACAGTGAGACCAGGATCATTGCACAGTCACACAGTGAGACTGGGATCATTATACAGTTAGTGAGTGGGACTGTGATCATTGCACAGTCACAAAGTGAGATTGGGTCATCGAAAAGTCATAAAGTTAGACTGGGAACATCAAACAGTCAATCACTGACCCTGGGATCATCGCATCGTCACACAGTGAGACTAGTTTAATCGCACAGTCACACTGAAACTGGAATCATTGCACAGACACACAGTGAGTATCGGAACATCACACAGTCACATAGTGAGACTGGGATCATCGCACAGTCTCATAGTGAGACCAGGATCATCGCACAGTCACACATTGACCTGAGATCATCGCACAGTCTCACAGTGACCTGGGATCATCGCACAATCTCACAGTGAGTCTGGGATCATCAAACAGTCACATAGTGAGACCAGGATCATCACACAGTCTCATAGTGAGACCTGGTTCATCGTAGAGTCACACAGTGAGACAGGGATCATCGCACATCACATAGTGAGACCAGGATCATCGTAGAGTCCCACATTGAGACTGGGATCATCACACAGTCACATAGTGAGACTGGGATCATCGCACAGTCACACATTGACCTGAGATCATCGCACAGTCACACAGTGACCTGGGATCATCGCACAGTCTCACAGTGAGTCTGGGATCATCAAACAGTCACATAGTGAGACCAGGATCATCGCAGAGTCCCACATTGAGACTGGGATCATCACACAGTCACATAGTGAGACTGGGATCATCGCACAGAATTATAGTGAGACCTGGATCATTGCATAGTCACACAGTGAGACTGGGATCATCGCACAGTCACATAGTGAGACCAGGATCATTGCACAGTCACATAGTGAGACTGGGATCATCGCACAGTCTTATAGTGAGACCTGGATCATCGCACAAACATACAGTGACCTGAGATCATTGCACAGTCTCACAGTGAGACTGGGATCATCGCATATTCACACGGTAAGACTGGGATAATCGCACAGTCAAATTGAGACACTGGGATCATCGCACAGTCACACAGAGACCCTGGGATCATTGCACAGTCTCACAGTGAGACTGGGATCATCAAACAGTCACATAGTGAGACCAGAAGCATCGCACAGACCCACATTGACAATGGGCTCATCACACAGGTCCATACTGAGACCAGGATCATCGCCATGTCCCAGAATGAGACTGAGTTCAACGTAGGCACACAGTGAGACTGGGATCATCGCACAGTCACACAGTCTGAATGGGAACGTCACACAGTCACACAGTGAGACTGGGATCATCGCACAGTCACACCTTTTGAATGGGAACGTCGCACAGTCTCACTATAAGACAGGGATCATCACACAGTCATAGAGTGAGACTGGGATCATCGCACACTCACAAAATGAGACTGGGATCATCGCACAGTCACACAGTGAGACTGGGATCATCGCACAGTCACACAGTGAGACTGGGATCATCGCACAGTCACACAGTGAGACTGGGATCATCGCACAATCACACAGTGAGACTGCGATCATTGCACAGTCCCAGAGTGAGATAGGAATCATCGCACAGTCACATTGTGAGACTGGTATCATCGCACAGTCAATGAGTGAGACTGGGATCACTGCACAGTCCCAGAGTGAGATAGGAATCATTGCACTGTCGCACAGTGAGACTGGGAATATGGCACAGTCAAAATGTGACCCTGTGATCATCCCACAGTCACACGATGAGATTGGGATCATCGCGCAGTCACATAGTGATACTGGGAGCATTGCACAGTCGCACAGTGAGACTGGGATCATCGTACAATCAAGCAGTGATATTTGGATAAACGCACAGTCACAGTGAGTCCGGGATCATCACACAGTCAAAATGTGACCCTGGGATCATCACACTGTCACATAGTGACCCTGGTTCATCGCGCAGTCACACAGTGAGATTGGCATCATTGTACAATCACACAGTGAGAATAGGATCATTATACATTCAGTGAGTGGGACAGGGATCGTCGCACAATCACAAAGTAAGACTGGGACATTAAACAGTCACACAGTGACATTGGGATCATTGTACAGTCATACAGCGACCATAGGATCGTCGCACAGTCACACAGTGAGACTAAGTTCATCGCACGGTTTTAATGTGAACCTGGGATCATCATACAGTCACACACTGAGAGTAGGATCATCGAACATTCAGACAGTGAGACTGCGATCATCAAACTATCACACAGTGTGACTAGGATCATTATACCGTCAGTGAATGGGACTGGGGTCATCGCACAGACACAGAGTGAGACTGGGACATTAAACAGTCACACCGTGACATTGGGATCATCGAACAGTCAAACTGTGAGACTGGAATCATCGCACAGTCACACAATGAGACTGGGATTTTGGCACAGTCATACAGCGACCCTGGGATCATCGCTCAGTCCCACAGTGAGATAAGGATAATCACACAGTCACACACTGAGACTGGTATCATCATACAGTTACATAGTGAGCCTGGGATTATTGCACAGTCACACAGTGAGACCAGGATCATCAAACAGTCACACTGAGTCACTGGACGCATTGCACAATCACACAGTGAGACTAGGATCATTATACAGTTAGTGAGTGGGACTGTGATCATTGCACAGTCACAAAGTGAGATTGGGTCATCGAAAAGTCATAAAGTTAGATTGGGAACATCAAACAGTCAAACACTGACCCTGGGATCATCGCATCGTCACACAGTGAGACTAGTTTAATTGCACAGTCACACTGAAACTGGAATCATTGCACAGACACACAGTGAGTATCGGATCATCGCACAGTCACATAGCAAGACTGGGATCATCGCACAGTCTCATAGTGAGACCTGGATCATCGCACAGTCCCACATTGAGACTGGGATCTTCACACAGTCACATAGTGAGACTGGGATCATCGCACAGTCACACAGTGAGACTGGGCTCGTCACACAGTTCCATACTGAGACCAGGATCATCACCATGTCCCAGAGTGAGACTGAGTTCAACGTACAGTCACACAGTGAGACTGGGATCATCGCACAGTCACACCATTTGAATGGGAACGTCGCACAGTCTCACTATAAGACAGTGAGCATCACACAGTCATAGAGTGAGACTGGGATCATCGCACAGTCACACAGTGAGATTGGGATCATCGCACCGTCACACAGTGAGACTGGGATCATCGCACAGTCACACAGTGAGATTGGGATCATCGCACCGTCACACAGTGAGACTGGGATCATCGCACAGTCACACAGTGAGACTGGGATCATCGCACAATCACACAGTGAGACTGGGATCATCGCACAGTCACACAGTGAGACTGGGATCATCGCACAGTCACACAGTGAGACTGGGATCATCGCACAGTCACACAGTGAGACTGGGATCATCGCACAGTCACACAGTGAGACTGCGATCATTGCACAGTCCCAGAGTGAATAGGAATCATCGCACAGTCACATTGTGAGACTGGTATCATCGCACAGTCAATGAGTGAGACTGGGATCACTGCACAGTCCCAGAGTGAGATAGGAATCAATGCACTTTCGCACAGTGAGACTGGGAATATGGCACAGTCAAAATGTGACCCTGTGATCATCCCACAGTCACACCATGAGATTGGGATCATCGCGCAGTCACATAGTGATACTGGGATCATCGCACAGTCGCACAGTGAGACTGGGATCATCGCACAATCACGCAGTGAGATTGGGATAAACGCACAGTCACAGTGAGTCCGGGATCATCACACAGTCAAAATGTGACCCTGGGATCATCACACTGTCACACAGTGACCCTGGTTCATCGCGCAGTCACACAGTGAGATTGGCATCATTGTACAATCACACAGTGAGAATAGGATCATTATACATTCAGTGAGTGGGACAGGGATCGTTGCACAATCACAAAGTGAGACTGGGACATTAAACAGTCACACAGTGACATTGGGATCATTGTACAGTCATACAACGACCCTAGGATCGTCGCACAGTCACACAGTGAGACTCAGTTCATCGCACAGTTTTAATGTGAACCTGGGATCATCATACAGTCACACACTGAGAGTAGGATCATCGAACATTCAGACAGTGAGACTGCGATCATCAAACAATCACACAGTGTGACTAGGATCATTATACAGTCAGTGATTGGGACTGGGGTCATCGCACAGACACAAAGTGAGACTGGGACATTAAACAGTCACACAGTGACATTGGGATCATCGAACAGTCAAACTGTGAGACTGGAATCATCACACAGTCACACAATGAGACTGAGATTTTGGCACAGTCATACAGCGACCCTGGGATCATCGCTCAGTCCCACAGTGAGATAAGGATAATCACACAGTCACACACTGAGACTGGTATCATCATACAGTTACATATTGAGCCTGGGATTATTGCACAATCACACAGTGAGACCAGGATCATCAAACAGTCACACTGAGTCACTGGAAGCATTGCACAATCACACAGTGAGACTGGGATCATTATACAGTTAGTGAGTGGGACTGTGATCATTGCACAGTCACAAAGTGAGATTGGGTCATCGAAAAGTCATAAAGTTAGACTGGGAACATCAAACAGTCAAACACTGACCCTGGGATCATCACATCGTCACACAGTGAGACTAGTTTAATTGCACAGTCACACTGAAACTGGAATCATTTGAACAGACACACAGTGAGTATCGGATCATCACACAGTTACATAGTAAGACTGGGATCATTGCACAGTCTCATAGTGAGACCTGGATCATCGCACAGTCCCACATTGAGACTGGGATCTTCACACAGTCACATAGTGAGACTGGGATCATCGCACAGTCACACAGTGAGACTGGGCTCATCACACAGTTCCATACTGAGACCAGGATCATCGCCATGTCCCAGAGTGAGACTGAGTTCAACGTACAGTCACACAGTGAGACTGGGATCATCGCACAGTCACACAGTCTGAATGGGAATGTCACACAGTCACACAGTGAGACTGGGATCATCGCACAGTCACACCTTTTGAATGGGAACGTCGCACAGTCTCACTATAAGACAGTGAGCATCACACAGTCATAGAGTGAGACTGGGATCATCGCACAGTCACACAGTGAGACTGGGATCATCGCACAGTCACACAGTGAGACTGGGATCATCGCACAGTCACACAGTGAGACTGGGATCATCGCACAGACACACAATGAGACTGGGATTTTGGCACAGTCATACAGCGACCCTGGGATCATCGCTCAGTCCCACAGTGAGATAAGGATAATCGCACAGTCACACACTGAGACTGGTATCATCATACAGTTACATAGTGAGCCTGGGATTATTGCACAGTCACACAGTGAGACCAGGATCATCAAACAGTCACACTGAGTCACTGGACGCATTGCACAATCACACAGGGAGACTAGGATCATTATACAGTTAGTTAGTGGGACTGTGATCATTGCACAGTCACAAAGTGAGATTGGGTCATCGAAAAGTCATAAAGTTAGATTGGGAACATCAAACAGTCAAACACTGACCCTGGGATCATCGCATCGTCACACAGTGAGACTAGTTTAATTGCACAGTCACACTGAAACTGGAATCATTGCACAGACACACAGTGAGTATCGGATCATCACACAGTCACATAGCAAGACTGGGATCATCGCACAGTCTCATAGTGAGACCTGGATCATCGCACAGTCCCACATTGAGACTGGGATCTTCACACAGTCACATAGTGAGACTGGGATCATCGCACAGTCACACAGTGAGACTGGGCTCATCACACAGTTCCATACTGAGACCAGGATCATCGCCATGTCCCAGAGTGAGACTGAGTTCAACGTACAGTCACACAGTGAGACTGGGATCATCGCACAGTCACACAGTCTGAATGGGAATGTCACACAGTCACACAGTGAGACTGGGATCATCGCACAGTCACACCTTTTGAATGGGAACGTCGCACAGTCTCACTATAAGACAGTGAGCATCACACAGTCATAGAGTGAGACTGGGATCATCGCACAGTCACACAGTGAGACTGGGATCATCGCACAGTCACACAGTGAGACTGGGATCATCGCACAGTCACACAGTGAGACTGGGATCATCGCACAGACACACAATGAGACTGGGATTTTGGCACAGTCATACAGCGACCCTGGGATCATCGCTCAGTCCCACAGTGAGATAAGGATAATCGCACAGTCACACACTGAGACTGGTATCATCATACAGTTACATAGTGAGCCTGGGATTATTGCACAGTCACACAGTGAGACCAGGATCATCAAACAGTCACACTGAGTCACTGGACGCATTGCACAATCACACAGGGAGACTAGGATCATTATACAGTTAGTTAGTGGGACTGTGATCATTGCACAGTCACAAAGTGAGATTGGGTCATCGAAAAGTCATAAAGTTAGATTGGGAACATCAAACAGTCAAACACTGACCCTGGGATCATCGCATCGTCACACAGTGAGACTAGTTTAATTGCACAGTCACACTGAAACTGGAATCATTGCACAGACACACAGTGAGTATCGGATCATCACACAGTCACATAGCAAGACTGGGATCATCGCACAGTCTCATAGTGAGACCTGGATCATCGCACAGTCCCACATTGAGACTGGGATCTTCACACAGTCACATAGTGAGACTGGGATCATCGCACAGTCACACAGTGAGACTGGGCTCATCACACAGTTCCATACTGAGACCAGGATCATCGCCATGTCCCAGAGTGAGACTGAGTTCAACGTACAGTCACACAGTGAGACTGGGATCATCGCACAGTCACACAGTCTGAATGGGAATGTCACACAGTCACACAGTGAGACTGGGATCATCGCACAGTCACACCTTTTGAATGGGAACGTCGCACAGTCTCACTATAAGACAGTGAGCATCACACAGTCATAGAGTGAGACTGGGATCATCGCACAGTCACACAGTGAGACTGGGATCATCGCACAGTCACACAGTGAGACTGGGATCATCGCACAGTCACACAGTGAGACTGGGATCATCGCACAGACACACAATGAGACTGGGATTTTGGCACAGTCATACAGCGACCCTGGGATCATCGCTCAGTCCCACAGTGAGATAAGGATAATCGCACAGTCACACACTGAGACTGGTATCATCATACAGTTACATAGTGAGCCTGGGATTATTGCACAGTCACACAGTGAGACCAGGATCATCAAACAGTCACACTGAGTCACTGGACGCATTGCACAATCACACAGGGAGACTAGGATCATTATACAGTTAGTTAGTGGGACTGTGATCATTGCACAGTCACAAAGTGAGATTGGGTCATCGAAAAGTCATAAAGTTAGATTGGGAACATCAAACAGTCAAACACTGACCCTGGGATCATCGCATCGTCACACAGTGAGACTAGTTTAATTGCACAGTCACACTGAAACTGGAATCATTGCACAGACACACAGTGAGTATCGGATCATCACACAGTCACATAGCAAGACTGGGATCATCGCACAGTCTCATAGTGAGACCTGGATCATCGCACAGTCCCACATTGAGACTGGGATCTTCACACAGTCACATAGTGAGACTGGGATCATCGCACAGTCACACAGTGAGACTGGGCTCATCACACAGTTCCATACTGAGACCAGGATCATCGCCATGTCCCAGAGTGAGACTGAGTTCAACGTACAGTCACACAGTGAGACTGGGATCATCGCACAGTCACACAGTCTGAATGGGAATGTCACACAGTCACACAGTGAGACTGGGATCATCGCACAGTCACACCTTTTGAATGGGAACGTCGCACAGTCTAACTATAAGACAGTGAGCATCACACAGTCATAGAGTGAGACTGGGATCATCGCACAGTCACACAGTGAGACTGGGATCATCGCACAGTCACACAGTGAGACTGGGATCATCGCACAGTCACACAGTGAGACTGGGATCATCGCACAGACACACAATGAGACTGGGATTTTGGCACAGTCATACAGCGACCCTGGGATCATCGCTCAGTCCCACAGTGAGATAAGGATAATCGCACAGTCACACACTGAGACTGGTATCATCATACAGTTACATAGTGAGCCTGGGATTATTGCACAGTCACACAGTGAGACCAGGATCATCAAACAGTCACACTGAGTCACTGGACGCATTGCACAATCACACAGGGAGACTAGGATCATTATACAGTTAGTTAGTGGGACTGTGATCATTGCACAGTCACAAAGTGAGATTGGGTCATCGAAAAGTCATAAAGTTAGATTGGGAACATCAAACAGTCAAACACTGACCCTGGGATCATCGCATCGTCACACAGTGAGACTAGTTTAATTGCACAGTCACACTGAAACTGGAATCATTGCACAGACACACAGTGAGTATCGGATCATCACACAGTCACATAGCAAGACTGGGATCATCGCACAGTCTCATAGTGAGACCTGGATCATCGCACAGTCCCACATTGAGACTGGGATCTTCACACAGTCACATAGTGAGACTGGGATCATCGCACAGTCACACAGTGAGACTGGGCTCATCACACAGTTCCATACTGAGACCAGGATCATCGCCATGTCCCAGTTTGAGACTGAGGTCAACGTACAGTCACACAGTGAGACTGGGATCATCGCACAGTCACACAGTCTGAATGGGAATGTCACACAGTCACACAGTGAGACTGGGATCATCACACAGTTCCATACTGAGACCAGGATCATCGCCATGTCCCAGAGTGAGACTGAGTTCAACGTACAGTCACACAGTGAGACTGGGATCATCGCACAGTCACACAGTCTGAATGGGAATGTCACACAGTCACACAGTGAGACTGGGATCATCGCACAGTCACACCTTTTGAATGGGAACGTCGCACAGTCTCACTATAAGACAGTGAGCATCACACAGTCATAGAGTGAGACTGGGATCATCGCACAGTCACACAGTGAGACTGGGATCATCGCACAGTCACACAGTGAGACTGGGATCATCGCACAGTCATAGAGTGAGACTGGGATCATCGCACAGTCACACAGTGAGACTAGGATCATCGCACAGTCACACAGTGAGACTGGGATCATCGCACAGTCACACAGTGAGACTGGGATCATCGCACAGTCACACAGTGAGACTGCGATCATTGCACAGTCCCAGAGTGAGATAGAAATCATCGCACAGTCACATTGTGAGACTGGTATCATCGCACATTCAATGAGTGAGACTGGGATCATTGCACAGTCCCAGAGTGAGATAGGAATCATTGCACTGTCGCACAGTGAGACTGGGAATATGGCACAGTCATGATGTGACCCTGTGATCATCCCACAGTCACACCATGAGATTGGGATCATCGCGCAGTCACAAAGTGATACTGGGATCATCGCATAATCACGCAGTGAGATTGGGATAAACGCACAGTCACACAGTGAGACTGGGATCATCGCACACACAGTGAGACTGGGATCTTCGCACAGTCACACAGTGAGACTGCGATCATTGCACAGTCCCAGAGTGAATAGGAATCATCGCACAGTCACATTGTGAGACTGGTATCATCGCACAGTCAATGAGTGAGACTGGGATCACTGCACAGTCCCAGAGTGAGATAGGAATCAATGCACTGTCGCACAGTGAGACTGGGAATATGGCACAGTCAAAATGTGACCCTGTGATCATCCCACAGTCACACCATGAGATTGGGATCATCGCGCAGTCACATAGTGATACTGGGATCATCGCACAGTCGCACAGTGAGACTGGGATCATCGCACAATCACGCAGTGAGATTGGGATAAACGCACAGTCACAGTGAGTCCGGGATCACCACACAGTCAAAATGTGACCCTGGGATCATCACACTGTCACACAGTGACCCTGGTTCATCGCGCAGTCACACAGTGAGATTGGCATCATTGTACAATCACACAGTGAGACTAGGATCATTATACATTCAGTGAGTGGGACAGGGATCGTTGCACAATCACAAAGTGAGACTGGGACATTAAACAGTCACACAGTGACATTGGGATCATTGTACAGTCATACAATGACCCTAGGATCGTCGCACAGTCACACAGTGAGACTCAGTTCATCGCACAGTTTTAATGTGAACCTGGGATCATCATACAGTCACACACTGAGAGTAGGATCATCGAACATTCAGACAGTGAGACTGAGATCATCAAACAATCACACAGTGTGACTAGGATCATTATACAGTCAGTGATTGGGACTGGGGTCATCGCACAGACACAAAGTGAGACTGGGACATTAAACAGTCACACAGTGACATTGGGATCATCGAACAGTCAAACTGTGAGACTGGAATCATCACACAGTCACACAATGAGACTGGGATTTTGGCACAGTCATACAGCGACCCTGGGATCATCGCTCAGTCCCACAGTGAGATAAGGATAATCGCACAGTCACACACTGAGACTGGTATCATCAAACAGTTACATAGTGAGCCTGGGATTATTGCACAATCACACAGTGTGACCAGGATCATCAAACAGCCACACTGAGTCACTGGAAGCATTGCACAATCACACTATGAGACTGGGATCCTTATACTGTTAGTGAGGGGGACTGTGATCATTGCACAGTCACAAAGTGAGATTGGGTCATCGAAAAGTCATAAAGTTAGACTGGGAACATCAAACAGTCAAACACTGACCCTGGGATCATCACATCGTCACACAGTGAGACTAGTTTAATTGCACAGTCACACTGAAACTGGAATCATTGCACAGACACACAGTGAGTATCGGATCATCACACAGTTACATAGTAAGACTGGGATCATTGCACAGTCTCATAGTGAGACCTGGATCATCGCACAGTCCCACATTGAGACTGGGATCATCGCACAGTCACACAGTGAGACTGGGATCATCGCACAGTCACACAGTGAGACTGCGATCATTGCACAGTCACACAGTGAATAGGAATCATCGCACAGTCACATTGTGAGACTGGTATCATCGCACAGTCAATGAGCGAGACTGGGATCACTGCACAGTCCCAGAGTGAGATAGGAATCATTGCACTGTCGCACAGTGAGACTGGGAATATGGCACAGTCAAAATGTGACCCTGTGATCATCCCACAGTCACACCATGAGATTGGGATCATCGCGCAGTCACATAGTGATACTGGGATCATCGCACAGTCGCACAGTGAGACTGGGATCATCGCACAATCACGCAGTGAGATTGGGATAAACGCACAGTCACAGTGAGTCCGGGATCATCACACAGTCAAAATGTGACCCTGGGATCATCACACTGTCACACAGTGACCCTGGTTCATCGCGCAGTCACACAGTGAGATTGGCATCATTGTACAATCACACAGTGAGAATAGGATCATTATACATTCAGTGAGTGGGACAGGGATCGTTGCACAATCACAAAGTGAGACTGGGACATTAAACAGTCACACAGTGACATTGGGATCATTGTACAGTCATACAGCGACCATAGGATCGTCGCACAGTCACACAGTGAGACTCAGTTCATCGCACAGTTTTAATGTGAACCTGGGATCATCATACAGTCACACACTGAGAGTAGGATCATCGAACATTCAGACAGTGAGACTGAGATCATCAAACAATCACACAGTGTGACTAGGATCATTATACATTCAGTGATTGGGACTGGGGTCATCGCACAGACACAAAGTGAGACTGGGACATTAAACAGTCACACAGTGACATTGGGATCATCGAACAGTCAAACTGTGAGACTGGAATCATCACACAGTCACACAATGAGACTGGGATTTTGGCACAGTCATACAGCGACTCTGGGATCATCGCTCAGTCCCACAGTGAGATAAGGATAATCACACAGTCACACACTGAGACTGGTATCATCATACAGTTACATATTGAGCCTGGGATTATTGCACAATCACACAGTGAGACCAGGATCATCAAACAGCCACACTGAGTCACTGGAAGCATTGCACAATCACACAGTGAGACTGGGATCATTATACTGCTAGTGAGGGGGACTGTGATCATTGCACAGTCACAAAGTGAGATTGGGTCATCGAAAAGTCATAAAGTTAGATTGGGAACATCAAACAGTCAAACACTGACCCTGGGATCATCACATCGTCACACAGTGAGACTAGTTTAATTGCACAGTCACACTGAAACTGGAATCATTGCACAGACACACAGTGAGTATCGGATCATCACACAGTTACATAGTAAGACTGGGATCATTGCACAGTCTCATAGTGAGACCTGGATCATCGCACAGTCCCACATTGAGACTGGGATCTTCACAAAGTCACATAGTGAGACTGGGATCATCGCACAGTCACACAGTGAGACTGGGCTCATCACACAGTTCCATACTGAGACCAGGATCATCGCCATGTCCCAGAGTGAGACTGAGTTCAACGTACAGTCACACAGTGAGACTGGGATCATCGCACAGTCACACAGTCTGAATGGGAATGTCACACAGTCACACAGTGAGACTGGGATCATCGCACAGTCACACCTTTTGAATGGGAACGTCGCACAGTCTCACTATAAGACAGTGAGCATCACACAGTCATAGAGTGAGACTGGGATCATCGCACAGTCACAAAGTGAGACTGGGATCATCGCACACTCACACAGTGAGACTGGGATCATCGCACAGTCACACAGTGAGACTGGGATCATCGCACAGTCACACAGTGAGACTGGGATCATCGCACAGTCACACAGTGAGACTGGGATCATCGCACAGTCACACAGTGAGACTGCGATCATTGCACAGTCACACAGTGAATAGGAATCATCGCACAGTCACATTGTGAGACTGGTATCATCGCACAGTCAATGAGCGAGACTGGGATCACTGCACAGTCCCAGAGTGAGATAGGAATCATTGCACTGTCGCACAGTGAGACTGGGAATATGGCACAGTCAAAATGTGACCCTGTGATCATCCCACAGTCACACCATGAGATTGGGATCATCGCGCAGTCACATAGTGATACTGGGATCATCGCACAGTCGCACAGTGAGACTGGGATCATCGCACAATCACGCAGTGAGATTGGGATAAACGCACAGTCACAGTGAGTCCGGGATCATCACACAGTCAAAATGTGACCCTGGGATCATCACACTGTCACACAGTGACCCTGGTTCATCGCGCAGTCACACAGTGAGATTGGCATCATTGTACAATCACACAGTGAGAATAGGATCATTATACATTCAGTGAGTGGGACAGGGATCGTTGCACAATCACAAAGTGAGACTGGGACATTAAACAGTCACACAGTGACATTGGGATCATTGTACAGTCATACAGCGACCATAGGATCGTCGCACAGTCACACAGTGAGACTCAGTTCATCGCACAGTTTTAATGTGAACCTGGGATCATCATACAGTCACACACTGAGAGTAGGATCATCGAACATTCAGACAGTGAGACTGAGATCATCAAACAATCACACAGTGTGACTAGGATCATTATACATTCAGTGATTGGGACTGGGGTCATCGCACAGACACAAAGTGAGACTGGGACATTAAACAGTCACACAGTGACATTGGGATCATCGAACAGTCAAACTGTGAGACTGGAATCATCACACAGTCACACAATGAGACTGGGATTTTGGCACAGTCATACAGCGACTCTGGGATCATCGCTCAGTCCCACAGTGAGATAAGGATAATCACACAGTCACACACTGAGACTGGTATCATCATACAGTTACATATTGAGCCTGGGATTATTGCACAATCACACAGTGAGACCAGGATCATCAAACAGCCACACTGAGTCACTGGAAGCATTGCACAATCACACAGTGAGACTGGGATCATTATACTGCTAGTGAGGGGGACTGTGATCATTGCACAGTCACAAAGTGAGATTGGGTCATCGAAAAGTCATAAAGTTAGATTGGGAACATCAAACAGTCAAACACTGACCCTGGGATCATCACATCGTCACACAGTGAGACTAGTTTAATTGCACAGTCACACTGAAACTGGAATCATTGCACAGACACACAGTGAGTATCGGATCATCACACAGTTACATAGTAAGACTGGGATCATTGCACAGTCTCATAGTGAGACCTGGATCATCGCACAGTCCCACATTGAGACTGGGATCTTCACAAAGTCACATAGTGAGACTGGGATCATCGCACAGTCACACAGTGAGACTGGGCTCATCACACAGTTCCATACTGAGACCAGGATCATCGCCATGTCCCAGAGTGAGACTGAGTTCAACGTACAGTCACACAGTGAGACTGGGATCATCGCACAGTCACACAGTCTGAATGGGAATGTCACACAGTCACACAGTGAGACTGGGATCATCGCACAGTCACACCTTTTGAATGGGAACGTCGCACAGTCTCACTATAAGACAGTGAGCATCACACAGTCATAGAGTGAGACTGGGATCATCGCACAGTCACAAAGTGAGACTGGGATCATCGCACACTCACACAGTGAGACTGGGATCATCGCACAGTCACACAGTGAGACTGGGATCATCGCACAGTCACACAGTGAGACTGGGATCATCGCACAGTCACACAGTGAGACTGGGATCATCGCACAGTCACACAGTGAGACTGCGATCATTGCACAGTCACACAGTGAATAGGAATCATCGCACAGTCACATTGTGAGACTGGTATCATCGCACAGTCAATGAGCGAGACTGGGATCACTGCACAGTCCCAGAGTGAGATAGGAATCATTGCACTGTCGCACAGTGAGACTGGGAATATGGCACAGTCAAAATGTGACCCTGTGATCATCCCACAGTCACACCATGAGATTGGGATCATCGCGCAGTCACATAGTGATACTGGGATCATCGCACAGTCGCACAGTGAGACTGGGATCATCGCACAATCACGCAGTGAGATTGGGATAAACGCACAGTCACAGTGAGTCCGGGATCATCACACAGTCAAAATGTGACCCTGGGATCATCACACTGTCACACAGTGACCCTGGTTCATCGCGCAGTCACACAGTGAGATTGGCATCATTGTACAATCACACAGTGAGAATAGGATCATTATACATTCAGTGAGTGGGACAGGGATCGTTGCACAATCACAAAGTGAGACTGGGACATTAAACAGTCACACAGTGACATTGGGATCATTGTACAGTCATACAGCGACCCTAGGATCGTCGCACAGTCACACAGTGAGACTCAGTTCATCGCACAGTTTTAATGTGAACCTGGGATCATCATACAGTCACACACTGAGAGTAGGATCATCGAACATTCAGACAGTGAGACTGAGATCATCAAACAATCACACAGTGTGACTAGGATCATTATACAGTCAGTGATTGGGACTAGGGTCATCGCACAGACACAAAGTGAGACTGGGACATTAAACAGTCACACAGTGACATTGGGATCATCAAACAGTCAAACTGTGAGACTGGAATCATCACACAGTCACACAATGAGACTGGGATTTTGGCACAGTCATACAGCGACCCTGGGATCATCGCTCAGTCCCACAGTGAGATAAGGATAATCGCACAGTCACACACTGAGACTGGTATCATCATACAGTTACATAGTGAGCCTGGGATTATTGCACAATCACACAGTGAGACCAGGATCATCAAACAGTCACACTGAGTCACTGGAAGCATTGCACAATCACACAGTGAGACTGGGATCATTATACAGTTAGTGAGTGGGACTGTGATCATTGCACAGTCACAAAGTGAGATTGGGTCATCGAAAAGTCATAAAGTTAGACTGGGAACATCAAACAGTCAGTCACTGACCCTGGGATCATCACATCGTCACACAGTGAGACTAGTTTAATCGCACAGTCACACTGAAACTGGAATCATTGCACAGACACACAGTGAGTATCGGATCATCACACAGTCACATAGTGAGACTGGGATCATTGCACAGTCTCATAGTGAGACCTGGATCATCGCACAGTCCCACATTGAGACTGGGATCTTCACACAGTCACATAGTGAGACTGGGATCATCGCACAGTCACACAGTGACCTGGAATCATCGCACAGTCTCACAGTGAGTCTGGGATCATCAAGCATTCACATAGTGAGATCAGGATCATCGCACAGTCTCATAGTAAGACCTGGATCATCGCAGAGTCACACAGTGAGACTGGGAACATCGCACAGTCACACAGTGACCTGGGATCATCACACAGTCTCACAGTGACCTGGGATCATCGCACAGTTTCACAGTGAGACTGGGATCATCAGACAGTCACATAGTGAGACCAGGATCATCGCACAGATCCACACTGAGACTGGGATCATTGCACAGTCATACAGTGACCCTGGGATCATCGCACAGTCTCACAGTGAGACTGGGATCATCGAACAGTCACATAGTGAGACCAGGATCATCGCACAGACCCACATTGACCATGGGATCATCACACAATCCTACATTGAGACTGGGATCATCACACAGTCAAATTGAGAGCCTGTGATCATCGCACAGTCACTCAGTGAGACCAGGATCATCGCACAGTCGTACAGTGAGACTGGGATCATCGCACAGTCACACAGTGAGACCAGGATCATCGCACAGTCGCACAGTGAGACCAGGATCATTGCACAGTCACACAGTGAGACTGGTATCATCATACAGTTACATAGTGAGCCTGGGATTATTGCACAATCACACAGTGTGACCAGGATCATCAAACAGCCACACTGAGTCACTGGAAGCATTGCACAGTCACACAGTGAGACTGGGATCATTATACAGTTAGTGAGTGGGACTGTGATCATTGCACAGTCACAAAGTGAGATTGGGTCATCGAAAAGTCATAAAGTTAGATTGGGAACATCAAACAGTCAAACACTGACCCTGGGATCATCACATCGTCACACAGTGAGACTAGTTTAATTGCACAGTCACACTGAAACTGGAATCATTGCACAGACACACAGTGAGTATCGGATCATCACACAGTCACATAGTGAGACTGGGATCATTGCACAGTCTCATAGTGAGACCTGGATCATCGCACAGTCCCACATTGAGACTGGGATCTTCACATAGTCACATAGTGAGACTGGGATCATCGCACAGTCACACAGTGACCTGGAATCATCGCACAGTCTCACAGTGAGACCAGGATCATCGCACAGTCTCATAGTGAGACCTGGATCATCGCAGAGTCACACAGTGAGACTGGGAACATCGCACAGTCACACAGTGACCTGGGATCATCACACAGTCTCACAGTGACCTGGGATCATCGCACAGTTTCACAGTGAGACTGGGATCCTCAAACAGTCACATAGTTAGACCAGGATCTTCGCACAGATCCACATTGAGACTGGGATCATTGCACAGTCATACAGTGACCCTGGGGTCATTGCACAGTCTCACAGTTAGACTGGCATCATCAAACAGTCACATAGTGAGACCAGGATCATCTCACATATCCACATTGAGACTGGGATCATTGCACAGTCATACAGTGACCCTGGGATCATTGCACAGTCTCACAGTTAGACTGGGATCATCAAACAGTCACATAGTGAGACCAGGATCATCGCACAGATCCATAGAGACTGGGATCATTGCACAGTCATACAGTGACCCTGGGATCATTGCACAATCTCACAGTGAGACTGGGATCATTGAACAGTCACATAGTGAGACCAGGATCATCGCACAGACCCACATTGACCCTGGGATCATCACACAGTCCTACATTGAGACTGGGATCATCACACAGTCAAATTGAGAGCCTGTGATCATTGCACAGGCACGCAGTGAGACAAGGATCATCGCACAGTCACACCTTTTGAATTGAGATTGGGATTATCGCACAGTCACTCAGTGAGACCAGGATCATCGCACAGTCATACAGTGAGACTGGGATCATCGCACAGGCACACAGTGATACTGGGATCATTGCACAGTCTCACAGTGAGACTGGGATCATCAAACAGTCACATAGTGAGATCAGGATCATCGCACAGTCCCACATTGAGACTGGGATCATCACACAATTCCATACTGAGACCAAGATCATCACTCAGTTCCAGAGTGAGACTTGGGATCATCGTCATGTCCCAGAGTGAGACTGGGCTCAACGCACAGTCACACAGTGAGACTGGGAACATCGCACAGTCACACAGTGAGACTGGGATCATCACACAGTCACATAGTGAGACTGGGCTCAACGCACAGTCACATAGTGAGACCAGGATCATCGCACAGTCCCACATTGAGACTGGGATCATCACACAGTCACACAGTGAGACTGGGATCATCGCACAGTCTCACACTGAGACTGGGATCATCACACAGTCACATAGTGAGACTGGGATCATCGCAAAGTCTCACACTGAGACTGGGAACATCGCACAGTCACACAGTGACCTGGGATCATCGCACAGTCTCACAGTGAGACTGGGATCATCAAACAGTCACATAGTGAGACCAGGATAATCGCACAGACCCACATTGACACTGGGATCATCACACAGTCCTACATTGAGACTGGGATCATCACACAGTTCCATACTGAGACTCAGTCCCAGAGTGAGACTTGGGATCATCACCATGTCCCAAAGTGAGACTGGGTTCAACGTACAGTCACACAGTGAGACTGGGATCATCACACAGTAATACAGTCTGAATGGGAACGTCACACAGTCTCACTATGAGACAGGGATCATTGCATAGTCACACGGTAAGACTGGGATCATCGCACAGTCAAATTGAGACCCTGGGATCATTGCACAGGCACCTAGTGAGATAAGGATCATCGCACAGTCACACCTTTTGAACTGAGATTGGGATTATCGTACAATCACTCAGTGAGACCAGGATCATCGCACAGTCATACAGTGAGACTGGGATCATCGCACAGTCACACAGTGAGACCAGGATCATCGCACAGTCACACAGTGAGACCAGGATCATCGCACAGTCACACAGTGAGACCGGGATCATCGCACAGTCACACAGTGAGACTGGGATCATCGCACAGTCACACAGTGAGACTGGGATCATCGCACAGTCACACAGTGAGACTGGGATCATCGCACAGTCACACAGTGAGACTGGGATCATCGCACAGTCACACAGTGAGACTGGGATCATCGCACAGTCACACAGTGAGACTGGGATCATCGCACACAGTGAGACTGGAGCATGTTTTACGTTACAGGATTAGGCTGTGTCTGACTGGAGCCCCTTTTACAGAAAGCTGGGGTATGATGGTTGTGTGTGAGACAGACAGGTTTAGGAACTAACCGCTTTCAATGTCTCTTCCTGAAGCAGCTTTGCAAAAAATCTCCTTCGCTCCTCCCGAAGTCTTGCAGCCTCCCTGGAAAAATACTTGGGGATTGGAACCTCCACGTTTTTCTGGAATACAGAAGGAGAGAAAGTAAATTCGAGTGAGTGTCAGGGTTATGTTGGGAGACAGTTAGAGAGGAAGTGAGAAAGAGAGGTATAAAGAGACAGAGAGACACAGAGAGGCACTGGAGTGACTGTCTGTCTCTCTCTCTCTCCCTCTCTCTCTCTCTCTCTCCCTGTCCCTGTCTCTCTCTCTCTTTCCGTCCCTCTCTAGCTCTCTCTGTCTCTCTCTCTTATTTTCTCTCTCTCTCTCTGTCCCTTTCTTTCTGTGTCTCTCTCCCTGGCCAGAGTTCTACGGTTGGTGTGCGGGCTCGGTGGGTGTGGGGGTGGGGTCCGTGGCGGTGGTCTCGGTAGGGGTGGGGTTGGTGGGGCTGGGGGTAGGGTTGGTGAGGGTGGGGTCAGTGGGGGTGGGGTCGGTGGGCGTCAGGGAGGTGGCGGTCAGGGAGGTGGGCGTGGGGTCGATGGGGGTGGAGGCGGTGAGGGTGGGGTCAGTGGGGGTGGGGTGGGCTCAGGGGGTTGGGGGTGAGGTCGGTGGGGCTGGGGGTGGGGTTGGTGAGGGTGGGGTCAGTGGGGGTGGGGGTGGGGTTGGTGAGGGTGGGGTAAGTGGGGGTGGGGGTGGGCTCAGGGGGGTGGGGGTGGGGTTGGTGGGGGTGGGGTTGGTGAGGGTGGGGTCAGTGGGGGTGGGGGTGGGGTTGGTGAGGGTGGGGTAAGTGGGGGTGGGGGTGGGGTTGGTGGGGGTGGGGTTGGTGAGGGTGGGGTCAGTGGGGGTGGGGGTGGGGTTGGTGAGGGTGGGGTAAGTGGGGGTGGGGGTGGGGTTGGTGAGGGTGGGGTAAGTGGGGGTGGGGGTGGGCTCAGGGGGGTGGGGGTGGGGTTGGTGAGGGTGGGGTAAGTGGGGGTGGGGGTGGGGTTGGTGGGGGTGGGGTTGGTGAGGGTGGGGTAAGTGGGGGTGGGGGTGGGGTTGGTGGGGGTGGGGTTGGTGAGGGTGGGGTCAGTGGGGGTGGGGGGTGGGGTTGGTGAGGGTGGGGTAAGTGGGGGTGGGGGTGGGCTCAGGGGGGTGGGGGTGGGGTTGGTGGGGGTGGGGTTGGTGAGGGTGGGGTCAGTGGGGGTGGGGGTGGGGTTGGTGGGGGTGGGGTAAGTGGGGGTGGGGGTGGGCTCAGGGGGGTGGGGGTGGGGTTGGTGGGGGTGGGGTTGGTGAGGGTGGGGTCAGTGGGGGTGGGGGTGGGGTTGGTGAGGGTGGGGTAAGTGGGGGTGGGGGTGGGGTTGGTGGGGGTGGGGTTGGTGAGGGTGGGGTCAGTGGGGGTCAGGGAGGTGGGAGTGGGGTCAGTGGGGGTCAGGGAGGTGGGGGTGGGGTCAGTGGGGGTCAGGGAGGTGGGGTGGGGTCGCTGGGGGTGGAGGCGGTGGGGCTGGGGGTGGGGTTGGTGAGGGTGGGGTTGGTGGGGGTGGGGTTGGTGAGGGTAGGGTCAGTGGGGGTCAGGGAGGTGGGGGTGGGGTCGCTGGGGGTCAGGGAGGCAGAGGTGGGGTCGGTGGGGGTCAGGGAGGCAGAGGTGGGGTCGGTGGGGGTGGGGTCGGTGGGGCTGGGGGTGGGGTTGGTGAGGGTGGGGTTGGTGGGGGTGGGGTCAGTGGGGGTGGGGTTGGTGAGGGTGGGGTTGGTGAGGGTGGGGTCAGTGGGGGTCAGGGAGGTGGGGGTGGGGTCGGTGGGGGTCAGGGAGGCAGAGGTGGGGTCGGTGGGGGTCAGGGAGGCAGAGGTGGGGTCGGTGTGGGTGGGGTCGGTGGGGCTGGGGGTGGGGTTGGTGAGGGTGGGGTCAGTGGGGGTGGGGTCAGTGGGGGTGGGGTCAGTGGGGGTCAGGGAGGTGGGGGTCAGGGAGGTGGGCGTGGGGTCGATGGGGGTGGAGGCGTTGGGGCTGGGGGTGGGGTTGGTGAGGGTGGGGTCAGTGGGGGTGGGGTCAGTGGGGGTGGGGTCAGTGGGGGTGGGGTCAGTGGGGGTGGTGTCGGTGGGGGTGGGGTCAGTGGGGGTGGGGTCAGTGGGGGTGGGGTCATTGGGGGTGGGGTCAGTGGGGGTGGTGTTGGTGGGGGTGGGGTCAGTGGGGGTGGGGTCGGTGGGGTGGGGTCGGTGGGGGTGGGGTCAGTGGGGGTGGGGTCAGTGGGGGTGGGGTCGGTGGGGGTGGGGTCAGTGGGGGTGGGGTCAGTGGGGGTGGGGTCGGTGGGGGTGGGGTCAGTGGGGGTGGGGTCAGTGGGGGTGGTGTCGGTGGGGGTGGGATCAGTGGGGGTGGGGTCAGTGGGGGTGGGGTCAGTGGGGGTGGGGTCATTGGGGGTGGGGTCAGTGGGGATGGTGTTGGTGGGGGTGGGGTCAGTGGGGGTGGGGTCAGTGGGGGTGGGGTCAGTGGGGGGTGGTGTTGGTGGGGGTGGGGTCAGTGGGGGTGGGGTCAGTGGGGGTGGGGTCAGTGGGGGTGGGGTCAGTGGGGGTGGTGTTGGTGGGGGTGGGGTCAGTGGGGGTGGGGTCAGTGGGGGTGGTGTTGGTGGGGGTGGGGTCAGTGGGGGTGGGGTCAGTGGGGGTGGGGTCAGTGGGGGTGGGGTCAGTGGGGGTGGGGTTGGTGGGGGTGGGGTCAGTGGGGGTGGGGTCAGTGGGGGTGGGGTTGCTTGGGGTGGGGTCAGTGGGGGTGGGGTTGGTGGGGGTGGGGTCAGTGGGGGTGGGGTCAGTGGGGGTGGGGTCGGTGGGGGTGGGGTCAGTGGGGGTGGGGTCAGTGGGGGTGGTGTTGGTGGGGGTGGGGTCAGTGGGGGTGGGGTCAGTGGGGGTGGTGTTGGTGGGGGTGGGGTCAGTGGGGGTGGGGTCAGTGGGGGTGGGGTCAGTGGGGGTGGGGTCAGTGGGGGTGGTGTTGGTGGGGGTGGGGTCAGTGGGGGTGGGGTCAGTGGGGGTGGGGTCAGTGGGGGTGGGGTTGGCGGGGGTGGTGTTGGTGGGGGTGGGGTCAGTGGGGGTGGGGTCAGTGGGGGTGGGGTCAGTGGGGGTGGGGTTGGTGGGGGTGGGGTCAGTGGGGGTGGGGTCAGTGGGGGTGGTGTTGGTGGGGGTGGGATCAGTGGGGGTGGGGTTGGTGGGGGTGGGGTCAGTGGGGGTGGGGTTGCTTGGGGTGGGGTCAGTGGGGGTGGGGTTGGTGGGGGTGGGGTCAGTGGGGGTGGGGTCAGTGGGGGTGGGGTCGGTGGGGGTGGGGTCAGTGGGGGTGGGGTCAGTGGGGGTGGTGTTGGTGGGGGTGGGGTCAGTGGGGGTGGGGGTCAGTGGGGGTGGTGTTGGTGGGGGTGGGGTCAGTGGGGGTGGGGTCAGTGGGGGTGGGGTTGGTGGGGGTGGTGTTGGTGGGGGTGGGGTCAGTGGGGGTGGGGTCAGTGGGGGTGGGGTTGCTTGGGGTGGGGTCAGTGGGGGTGGGGTTGGTGGGGGTGGGGTCAGTGGGGGTGGGGTCAGTGGGGGTGGGGTCGGTGGGGGTGGGGTTGGTGGGGGTGGGGTCAGTGGGGGTGGGGTTGGTGGGGGTGGGGTCGGTTGGGGTGGGGTCAGTGGGGGTGGGGTTGGTGGGGGTGGGGTCGGTGGGGGTGGGGTTGGTGGGGGTGGTGTTGGTGGGGGTGGGATCAGTGGGGGTGGGGTCAGTGGGGGTGGGGTCGGTTGGGGTGGGGTCAGTGGGGGTGGGGTCAGTGGGGGTGGGGTTAGTGGGGGTGGGGTTGGTGGGGGTGGGGTCAGTGGGGGTGGGGTCAGTGGGGGTGGGGTCGGTGGGGCTGGGGTCAGTGGGGGTGGGGTCAGTGGGGGTGGGGTCAGTGGGGGTGGGGTCGGTTGGGGTGGGGTCAGTGGGGGTGGGGTTGGTGGGGGGTGGGGTCAGTGGGGGTGGGGTTGGTGGGGGTGGGGTCAGTGGGGGTGGGGTCAGTGGGGGTGGGGTCAGTGGGGGTGGGGTTGGTGGGGGTGGGGTCAGTGGGGGTGGGGTTGGTGGGGGTGGGGTCGGTGGGGGTGGGGTTGGTGGGGGTGGTGTTGGTGGGGGTGGGGTCAGTGGGGGTGGGGTCAGTGGGGGTGGGGTCGGTTGGGGTGGGGTCAGTGGGGGTGGGGTTGGTAGGGGTGGGGTCAGTGGGGGTGGGGTCAGTGGGGGTGGGGTTGGTGGGGGTGGGGTCAGTGGGGGTGGGGTCAGTGGGGGTGGGGTCAGTGGGGGTGGGGTTGGTGGGGGTGGGGTCAGTGGGGGTGGGGTCAGTGGGGGTGGGGTCAGTGGGGGTGGGGTCGGTTGGGGTGGGGTCAGTGGGGGTGGGGTTGGTGGGGGTGGGGTCAGTGGGGGTGGGGTCAGTGGGGGTGGGGTCAGTGGGGGTGGGGTCGGTTGGGGTGGGGTTGGTGGGGGTGGGGTCAGTGGGGGTGGGGTCGGTTGGGGTGGGGTCAGTGGGGGTGGGGTTGGTGGGGGTGGGGTCAGTGGGGGTGGGGTCAGTGGGGGTGGGGTCAGTGGGGGTGGGGTTGGTGGGGGTGGGGTCAGTGGGGGTGGGGTCAGTGGGGGTGGGGTCAGTGGGGGTGGGGTCAGTGGGGGTGGGGTCGGTTGGGGTGGGGTTGGTGGGGGTGGGGTCAGTGGGGGTGGGGTCAGTGGGGGTGGGGTCAGTGGGGGTGGGGTCAGTGGGGGTGGGGTCGGTGGGGGTGGGGTCAGTGGGGGTGGGGTTGGGTGGTTGGGAATCCGACCGGTGCCCCTGACGGTCATTACACGGGCGGGTCAGGGACAGTGGCAACATGGGGAGGGGGTGGGGTCAGGAGCGGGGGAGGGGAGGGGAGGGGGTGGGGTCAGGAGCGGGGGAGGGGAGGGGAGGGGGTGGGGTCAGGAGCGGGGGAGGGGAGAGGAGGGGGTGGGGTCAGGAGCGGGGGAGGGGAGGGGAGGGGGTGGGGTCAGGAGCGGGGGAGGGGAGAGGAGGGGGTGGGGTCAGGAGCGGGGGAGGGGAGGGGAGGGGGTGGGGTCAGGAGCGGGGGAGGGGAGGGGAGGGGGTGGGGTCAGGAGCGGGGGAGGGGAGAGGAGGGGGTGGGGTCAGGAGCGGGGGAGGGGAGAGGAGGGGGTGGGGTCAGGAGCGGGGGAGGGGCCTGTGAAGCAGAGGGAACCTGGTCACAGGGCTGGGTCCTGCTGAAGGTGGCAGGTCGCTGGGCGGTCAGCTCCGTCTTTCTCTGATGGGGGTCTCGCTGCCCTCCTGGGGGAGGTGGCAGTGCCCAGGGACCAGAGGACGAGGCCCCTCCACCTCAGCGAACATGCCTGGGAGGAGGTGGCTCCCGTGATGTGGTGAGATGCTCGTGGGGGCAGAGCCGCAAGCGCTTCAATGATCTGCTGCTATCGGGAGGGGTGGGTACCGGGTGGTATTGGGCAGTTAGGAGGTGCCCCAGTCCTTTGGAACTCAGAGTTCTCAGAGGGTGGGTGACAAATGTCAGCGAGGCAGCTTCTGGCCAAGGCGGTGAGCCCTGGCTGCTTGGACTGAGGGCGTTGTGGCTCCAGGGTCAGGAATCGGCTGAGCCCCGCGAGGTGTCCCTCAGGTGGGGTTGGTCAGGCTGCGATGGGGCTGCAGGTACAGGGTGGACTCTGTCAGGGGAAGAGAGCCCACAATAATGCGGAGCGACTGGGGACTGACGGAGAGCACGCCCACCTTCTCATCATCACCAGGTACGAGCGGGAGGCTCTGGAGCTGGAGAGATGCCATGTGTCCAGGTCAAGCGGCTGCAGTGAGGTTGGGGTGCCACAGGGAGGTGAGAGTGCAATGCCCTGAGGTCAGAATGTCTGTCACTGCAACCATTCCACTGTGGTCTGTATGTTAATGTGAGCCTGGAACATGGAATCCCCATTGATAAAGGGAAGACGAGGTCCCCTGGTCCGGGTGCTGGGCAGGCACAGTAACAGTGTAATGTCTTCAACTGGTCTCATGTCCTTGTTCTTCCTTTCAGACGCATCAGAAGCCCATCGGGGTGAGGATACTGAAGGCCCAACACTGACCCCAGAGGTCAGCAATCATCGAAACCCACCTGTGTCACACCCACTCTCTGAACCAGGCACCAGCACAGATACCAGCACCTCGGTGGGCATTAGATCAGCGGCTTGAATCTCGCTGCACAGTGACTGTGCGAAGACTTTTACTAATGACATGTCCTTGTTCACCCTTAGATTCCCCAGCACCCACTCATTCACAGGACCCTGAAGGGCCAACCCTAACGCCAGAGGACTGCCGGGCTTCAGCTGCACCTGCGTCACACCCACTCTCTGCACCAGGCACTAGCGCAGGTACCAGCACCTCGGTGTGCATTAGATTGTCAGCTTGAATCTCGCTGCACAGTGGTGAGGCCACTTCACACTCGCTTGCGGTGCAGGTGGAGACAGAGAGTGCCCAGGGTGCCGGCAGTGGGAGGGAGGGTTGCTGGGGAACAGGACCATGCTCAGTCTGTGGATGATGATGAGCCTCTGGAGTCGTCCCTGAGGCAGCAGATGCTGGATCCAGTGGGATGTGCGGGAGGATCTGGTGGAGATCCATGAGGGTCTGTGTGCCATGGTCTCCATGTGGAGGAGTCCATGAGGAGCGTGAGTACTGCATAGACCCTCATGGCCGAGAGCACTGCCTCCTCCATGGAGAGAGTGGTGATTCTCATGGAGAGACAGCTCCAGGGACAGAATCAGGGGTCCCTGGGGATGTGCTGGGACCTGCAGCCCTCACACAGGCCCTGAGCTCAGGTGGTCAGTGTCAGTGTGGGAGATGGATGAGGCACCCAGGATCCCAGCGAGGTGCCCGTCCATCACTGGTGAGCAGGGAGATCCAGAGGAACCTCACATTGGCACATGACCTGCCTGTGGGCTCTGTGGGCTCCTCTCCGGGCGCTCTGGATGATGACAGCAGCTCCTCTGTCCCTCTGCCAGTGACCGTGCCATCTGATGAGGCTGTGGTGACTGGGGAGATACCAGCTGTGCCACTGGCCGCTCCCTCCCAGGCAGGCCCAGCACAGGCTCCACTGACCAGAGGACGACCACCAAGGTCATCGAGACCAACAGGACAGTAGAGTCAGCAGCTGTCTCCAATAGCGGTGCCAGCGAGGGGGCAGCACCAGGATTCAGCCCCCACAAACATAGACTTAAGGCACCGTGAGCACAACACGGGCTTCTCACTAGTGATATTTTTCCCCCAGTTTTACATTAAATATTATTTGGTGTGATGGATAACACCTTTCAATGTAATCTGTATTATATACCCCAAGCACCACAGCAATAAACGTGTTTCTGTTCAACAAGCCTCTGGGTGCTGCCTTAGTTCTGCAGGTGCAGGGGAACCCAGGATGTTCTGAGTGATTGTTTGTCATTGAACTTTATTGAAGTGGCACATGGTACATGTTGTTCACCAGGCAAATGTTCCTGTCAGGTATCAAGTACAGAGTCTGCAATCCTGGCACGTGGTGGTGGTTCATCTTGGGTAACAGGAGCAGCAGGCGGTAAAGAAGGCAAATGGTATGTTGGCCTTCATGGCGAGAGGATTCGAGTACAGGAACAGAGATGTCTTGCTGCAATTGTACAGGGCCTTGGCGAGACCGCACCTGGAATATTGTGTGTCGTTTTGGTCTCCTTATCTGAGGAAGGATGTACTTGCTATAGAGGGAGTGCAGCAAAGGTTTATCAGACTGATACCTGGGATGGTGGGACTGACATATGAGGAGAGATTGAGTTGGTTAGGATTATATTCACTGGAGTTCAGAAGAATGAGGGGGGATCTCATAGAAACCTATAAAATTCTAACAGGACTAGACAGGGTAGATGCAGGAAGGATGTTCCCGATGGTGGTGGAGTCCAGAACCAGGGGTCACAGTCTGAGGATACGGGGTAGACCATTTAGGACTGAGATGAGGAGAAATTTCTTCACCCAGAGAGTGGTGAGCCTGTTGAATTCACTACCACAGAAAGTAGTTGAGACCAAAACATTGTATGTTTTCAAGAAGGAGTTAGATATAGCTCTTGGGGCGAAAGGGACTAAAGGATATGGGGGGAAAGCGGGAGCAGGATATTGAGTTGGATGATCAGCCATGATCATGATGAATGTTGGAGCAGGCTTGAAGGGCCAAATGGCCTCCTCCTGCTCCTAGTTTCTGTTCCTATGTGTGCTAGCTGAAGGTTCATTGGATTAAAGCCTCCCAGGTGTCCCTGCCTCCCTGGAGTATGCCCGGGTCAGCGTCTACCCCCTCAGTGTTCTGTTCATGCTCATCCTCGGAATCACTGCTGGACTCATCGTTTGCATCCAGAGCTTCTTCCTCGTTTGCATCCCCCCTTTCCAGTGTCAGATTGTGGAGAACGCAGCATGCAACCACTATCACTGACACACAATCTGGGGGGTACTGGAGCGCAACCCCTGAACGGTCCAGGCATCGGAATCACATCTTGGGAAGACCAATGGTTCTCTCCACCACAGCCCTTGTGGAGGCTCCTATTGTACCGCTGCCCGGCTTCTGTTCTTGGATGGGGGAGAGGCGTCATGAGCCACCTTCTGAGGGGATAGCCCTTGTCACCCAGCAGCCAACCATCCAGCCGGGCTGGAGCACTGAAGAGCCCCGGCACCTGGGAGTGTCTGAGGGTGTAGGTGTCGTGGGAGCTGCCTGGGTACCTTGCACGGACTTGTAGAATCAGCATCCTGTGGTCACACTCTATCTGCATGTTCATGGAGTGGAAGCCCTTCCTGTTGATGAAGGCACCGGGCTCACCTGCTGGTGCCTTGATGGCCACATGTGTACAGTCTATAGCACCCTGGACACGGGGGAAGCCAGCAATGGCCACGAAGCCTCTGGCTCACTGTGTCTGACTTGCCTGGTCACAGCAGAAGTGGATGAAGGTCGGTGTGTAAAATCACAGACAATTGGTACCTAAAGAGCCCTAACTAGCCCGTTAACTAATGGTGGGGGTTCCTCTGTCCTCATCGTAAACCTCCCGAGCGAAATATCACAGAGGTGCACGGTGATGTCAGGATGCACACCTGATATCATCGCTTGTCATATTGCATTCCACTGTGTTGGGTGCACGTCCACAAACCACAGGTAAAATTCTGGCCCCTGTCTCTCTCTCTGTCTCTTTCTCTCTGTTTTTCTCACCCGGTCTCTCTCTCTCTCTCTTTCTCTCTGTCTCTTTCTCTCTCTTTCTCTGTCTCTCTCTTTGTTATGGATGAGTTAAGGGTGAGGATTGACATGTGGAATTGTGATACAGTAGCCATCACTGAGACATGGATGAGGGAAGGGCAGGATTGGCAGCTCAACATTCCAGGATATAGAATCTTCAGGTGAGACAGGGGCGGGGGTAAAAGAGGAGGAGGCATTGCGTTATTAGTTAAGGAGTCAGTTACTGCAGTAAGGCGAGATGATATCTTGGAGGGGACATCAAATGAAGCTTTGTGGGTAGATTTTAGGAATAAAAAAGGGGCAGCCACATTGTTAGCTGTTTATTATATATCCCCAGAAGTCAGCGGGAAATTGAGGAGCAAATATGTGCACAATTTGTGGAGGTGTGTAAAAACAATAACAATAGGGTAATTATATTAGGTGATTTCAACTTTCCCAACATTAATTGGGATAGACATAGTGTTAAGGGCTCAGATGGAGTGGATTTCTTGAAATGTGTACAGGAGAACTTTTTAAGTCAATATGTAGAGGGTCCAACAAGGGACGGTGCATTGCTGGACCTAATTCTGGGGAATTAAGCCGGACAGGTGGCTGAGGTGGTGGTGGGGGAGCATTTTAGTGATAGCGATCACAACATGGTACAGTTTAAGTTTGTTATGGAGAAAGAAAATGACAAGTTGCAAAAAACTGTTTTGGATTGGGGGAGAGTGGATTTTAGTAAAATAAGGCAGGATCTGGCCAAGGTAGACTGGGAACAGCTACTTGTGGGGAAATCTACAGAGGAACAGTGGGGGGGGGGGGGGGCGTTCAAAAAGGAAATGGGGAGGGTACAGGTTCAACATGTTCCCTCTAGGGTGATAGGAAGGAGTAACAAGCCCAGAGAACCATGGATGACCAGAGATATTCAGGATACGATGAGAAGGAAAAGTGA
The DNA here is from genome assembly GCF_017639515.1 of Carcharodon carcharias. NCBI lineage: Eukaryota > Metazoa > Chordata > Chondrichthyes > Lamniformes > Lamnidae > Carcharodon > Carcharodon carcharias. Next base: position 198,249,302 of record NC_054472.1, read on the forward strand.
GTGGGGTGGGGGGGGTGGTGAGTGGGAGGGTGAGTGGGCGGGTGAGTGGGGGGGGTGAGTGGGGGGGGTGAGTGGGAGGGTGAGTGGGGGGGTGAGTGGGGGGGTGAGTGGGGGGGTGAGTGGGGGGGTGAGTGGGGGGGTGAGTGGGGTGATTGGGGGGGTGAGTGGGGTAGAGGGTGAGTGCGGGGGGTTAGTGGCGAGGGGTTGAGTGGGGGGGTGAGTGAGGAGGGGGTGAGTGGGGGGTTAGTTGGGGGTGGAGGGGGTGTTAGTGGGAGAGTTGGGGGGTAGGTGGGTGGTGTTAGTGGGGGGAAGGGATTGAATGGGTTGGGCTAGTGCGGGGATGATTGGGGAGGGGGTGAGTGGGCAACGGGGTGAATAGGGGCATGACCGGGGTGGTTAATGGGGGGCGTTAGTGGGGGGCTGAGTAGGGGGCGGGAGTGAGTGGGGGTGGGGTGAGTGGGGGGGCTGAGTGGGCTCGTGAGTGGGGGGTGAGTGGGGGGGCTGAGTGGGCTCGTGAGTGGGGGGTGAGTGGAGGGTGAGTGGAGGGTGAGTGGGGGGTGAGTGGGGGGTGAGTGGGGGGTGAGTGGGGGGTGAGTGGGGTGCGAGTGGGGCGCGAGAGGGGGGCGAGTGGGGGGCGAGTGGGGGGCGAGTGGGGCTCGAGTGGGGCGTGAGTGGGGGGTGAGTGGGGGGTGAGTGGGGCGCGAGTGGGGGGTGAGTGGGGGGTGAGTGGGGGGTGAGTGGGGGGTGAGTGGGGGGTGAGTGGAGGGTGAGTGGGGCGCGAGTGGGGGGTGAGTGGGGGGTGAGTGGGGGGTGAGTGGGGCGTGAGTGGGGGGTGAGTGGAGGGTGAGTGGGGGGTGAGTGGAGGGTGAGTGGGGGGTGAGTGCGGCGCGAGTGGGGGGTGAGTGGGGGGTGAGTGGAGGGTGAGTGGGGCGCGAGTGGGGGGTGAGTGGAGGGTGAGTGGGGGGTGAGTGGAGGGTGAGTGGGGGGTGAGTGCGGCGCGAGTGGGGGGGTGAGTGGGGCGCGAGTGGGGTGCGAGTGGGGCTCGAGTGGGGGGTGAGTGGGGGGTAAGTGGGGGTGAGTGGGGGTGAGTGGGGCGCGAGTGGGGCGCGAGTGGGGGGTGAGTGGGGCGCGAGTGGGGGGTGAGTGGGGCGCGAGTGGGGGGCGAGTGGGGCTCGAGTGGGGCGTGAGTAGGGGGTGAGTGGGGGGTGAGTGGGGCGTGAGTGGGACGCGAGTGGGGGGTGAGTGGGGCGCGAGTGGGGGGTGAGTGGGGGGTAAGTGGGGGGTGAGTGGGGCGCGAGTGGGGCGTGAGTGGGGCGTGAGTGGGGCGTGAGTGGGGCGCGAGTGGGGCGTGAGTGGGGCGTGAGTGGGGCGTGAGTGGGGCGCGAGTGGGGCTCGAGTGGGGCGTGAGCGGGGGGTGAGTGCGGCGCGAGTGGGACGTGAGTGGGGCGCGAGTGGGGGGTGAGTGGGGGGTGAGTGGGGGGTGAGTGGAGGGTGAGTGGGGGGTGAGTGGGGCGCGAGTGGGGCTCGAGTGGGGCTCGAGTGGGGCGTGAGTGGGGGGTGAGTGGAGGGTGAGTGGGGTGCGAGTGGGGGGCGAGTGGGGGGTGAGTGGGGCGCGAGTGGGGGGCGAGTGGGGGGCGAGTGGGGGGTGAGTGGGGGGTGAGTGGGGGGTGAGTGGAGGGTGAGTGGAGGGTGAGTGGGGCGTGAGTGGGGGGTGAGTGGAGGGTGAGTGGGGGGTGAGTGGGGGGTGAGTGGGGGGTGAGTGGGGGGTGAGTGGGGGGTGAGTGGGGGGTGAGTGGAGGGTGAGTGGAGGGTGAGTGGGGGGTGAGTGGGGGGTGAGTGGGGCGCGAGTGGGGGGTGAGTGGGGCGCGAGTGGGGGGTGAGTGGGGCGTGAGTGGGGGGTGAGTGGGGGGTGAGTGGGGGGTGAGTGGGGGTGAGTGGGGGGCGAGTGGGGGGTGAGTGGGGGGTGAGTGGGGGGTGAGTGGGGGGTGAGTGGAGGGTGAGTGGAGGGTGAGTGGAGGGTGAGTGGAGGGTGAGTGGGGGGTGAGTGGGGGGTGAGTGGAGGGTGAGTGGAGGGTGAGTGGAGGGTGAGTGGAGGGTGAGTGGAGGGTGAGTGGGGCGTGAGTGGGGGGTGAGTGGGGGGTGAGTGGGGGGTGAGTGGGGGGTGAGTGGGGGGTGAGTGGAGGGTGAGTGGAGGGTGAGTGGAGGGTGAGTGGGGCGCGAGTGGGGCGCGAGTGGGGGGTGAGTGGGGGGTGAGTGGAGGGTGAGTGGAGGGTGAGTGGAGGGTGAGTGGGGGGTGAGAGGGGGGTGAGTGGGGGGTGAGTGGGGGGTGAGTGGGGGGTGAGTGGGGCGCGAGTGGGGGGTGAGTGGAGGGTGAATGGGTCACGAGTGGGGGGTGAGTGGGGGGTGAGTGGAGTGCGAGTGGGGGGCGAGTGGGGGGTGAGTGGGGGGTGAGTGGAGGGTGAGTGGAGGGTGAGTGGGGGGTGAGTGGGGGGTGAGTGGGGGGTGAGTGGGGGGTGAGTCGAGGGTGAGTGGGGGGTGAGTGGGGCTCGAGTGGGGCTCGAGTGGGGCGCGAGTGGGGGGTGAGTGGGGGGTGAGTGGGGGGTGAGTGGGGGGTGAGTGGGGGGTGAGTGGGGGGTGAGTGGGGGGTGAGTGGGGGGTGAGTGGAGGGTGAGTGGGGCGCGAGTGGGGGGTGAGTGGGGGGTGAGTGGGGGGTGAGTGGGGGGTGAGTGGGGGGTGAGTGGGGGGTGAGTGGGGCGTGAGTGGGGGGTGAGTGGGGGGTGAGTGGGGCGTGAGTGGGGCGTGAGTGGGGGGTGAGTGGGGGGTGAGTGGGGGGTGAGTGGGGGGTGAGTGGGGGGTGAGTGGGGGGTGAGTGGGGGGTGAGTGGGGGGTCAGTTGGGGGTGAGTGGGGGGTGAGTGGGGGTGAGTGGGGGGTGAGTGGGGGGTGAGTGGGGGGTGAGTGGGGGTGAGTGGGGGGTGAGTGGGGGGGTGAGTGGAGGGTGAGTGGGGCGCGAGTGGGGGTGAGTGGCGGCGCGAGTGGGGGGTGAGTGGGGCGTGAGTGGGGGGTGAGTGGGGGGAGAGTGGGGGGCTGAGTGGGGGGTGAGAGGGGGGTGAGTGGAGGGTGAGTGGAGGGTGAGTGGGGTGAGTGAGTGGGGGGTGAGTAGGGGTTGAGTGGGAGGGTGAGTGGGGCGCGGAGTGGGGCGGAGTGGGGGTGAGAGGGGGGTGAGTGGAGGGTGAGTGGGGGGTGAGTGGGGGGTGAGTGGGGGGTGAGTGGAGGGTGAGTGGAGGGTGAGTGGGGGGTGAGTAGGGGGTTGAGTGGAGGGTGAGTGGGGCGCGAGTGGGGCACGAGTGGGGGGTGAGAGGGGGGTGAGTGGAGGGTGAGTGGGGGGTGAGTGGGGGGTGAGTGGGGGGTGAGTGGAGGGTGAGTGGAGGGTGAGTGGGGGGTGAGTAGGGGTTGAGTGGAGGGTGAGTGGGGCGCGAGTGGGGGGTGAGTGGGGGGTAAGTGGGGGTGAGTGGGGGGTGAGTGGGGGTGAGTGGGGGGCGAGTGGGGGGTGAGTGGGGGGTGAGTGGGGGGTAAGTGGGGGGTGAGTGGGGCGCGAGTGGGGCGTGAGTGGGGCTCGAGTGGGGCGCGAGTGGGGCTCGAGTGGGGCTCGAGTGGGGCGTGAGTGGGGGGTGAGTGGAGGGTGAGTGGGGGGCTAGTGGAGGGTGAGTGGGGTGCGAGTGGGGGTGCGTGTGTGGGGCGCGAGTGGGGGGCGAGTGGGGGGCGAGTGGGGCGTGAGTGCGGGGTGAGTGGGGGGTGAGTGGGGCGCGAGTGGGGCGTGAGTGGGGCGTGAGTGGGGGGTGAGTGGGGGGTGCGTGGGGGGTGAGTCGGGCGCGAGTGGAGGGTGAGTGGGGGGTGAGTGGGGGGTGAGTGGGGGGTGAGTGGGGGGTGAGTGGGGGGTGAGTGGGGCGTGAGTGGGGGGTGAGTGGAGGGTGAGTGGAGGGTGAGTGGGGGTGAGTGGGGGTGAGTGGGGGGTGAGTGGAGGGTGAGTGGGGCGTGAGTGGGGGGTGAGTGGAGGGTGAGTGGAGGGTGAGTGGGGGGTCAGTTGGGGGTGAGTGGGGGGTGAGTGGGGCGTGAGTGGGGGGTGAGTGGAGGGTGAGTGGGGCGTGAGTGGGGGTGAGTGGGGGGTGAGTGGGGGGTGAGTGGGGGGTGAGTGGAGGGTGAGTGGAGGGTGAGTGGGGGGTGAGTGGAGGGTGAGTGGGGGGTGAGTGGGGGGTGAGTGGGGGGTGAGTGGGGAGTGAGTGGAGGGTGAGTGGAGGGTGAGTGGAGGGTGAGTGGGGGGTGAGTGGGGGGTGAGTGGAGGGTGAGTGGAGGGTGAGTGGGGGGTGAGTGGAGGGTGAGTGGGGCGCGAGTGGGGGGTGAGTGGGGCGCGAGTGGGGGGTGAGTGGGGGGTGAGTGGGGCGTGAGTGGGGGGTGAGTGGGGGGTGAGTGGGGGGTGAGTGGGGGGTGAGTGGGGGGGTGAGTGGGGGGTCAGTTGGGGGTGAGTGGGGGGTGAGAGGGGGGTGAGAGGGGCGCGAGTGGGGGGCGAGTGGGGGTGAGTGGGGGGTGAGTGGGGGGTGAGTGGGGGGTGAGTGGGGGGTGAGTGGGGGGTGAGTGGGGCGCGAGTGGGGGGTGAGTGGAGGGTGAGTGGGGCGCGAGTGGGGGGTGAGTGGGGCGCGAGTGGGGGGTGAGTGGGGGGTGAGTGGGGCGCGAGTGGGGGGTGAGTGGAGGGTGAGTGGGGCGCGAGTGGGGGGTGAGTGGCGCGCGAGTGGGGGGTGAGTGGGGGGTGAGTGGGGCGTGAGTGGGGGGTGAGTGGGGGGTGAGTGGGGGGTGAGTGGGGGGTGAGTGGGGGGTGAGTGGGGGGTGAGTCGAGGGTGAGTGGGGGGTGAGTGGGGGGTGAGTGGGGCGAGAGTGGGGGGTGAGTGGGGGGTGAGTGGGGGGTGAGTGGGGCGTGAGTGGGGCGTGAGTGGGGGGTGAGTGGAGGGTGAGTGGGGTGCGAGTGGGGGGCGAGTGGAGGGCGAGTGGAGGGTGAGTGGGGTGTGAGTGGAGGGTGAGTGGGGTGCGAGTGGGGTGCGAGTGGGGCGCGAGTGGGGGTGAGTGGGGGGCTGAGTGGAGGGTGAGTGGGGTGTGAGTGGGGGGTGAGTGGGGGGGTGAGTGGGGGGTGAGTGGGGGGTGAGTGGGGCGCGAGTGGGGCATGAGTGGGGGGTGAGTGGGGGGTGAGTGGGGGGTGAGTGGGGGGTGAGTGGGGCGTGAGTGGGGGTGAGTGGAGGGTGAGTGGGGGGTGAGTGGGGCGCGAGTGGGGCATGAGTGGGGGGTGAGTGGGGGGCGAGTGGGGCCTGAGTGGGGCGCGAGTGGTGCGCGAGTGGGGCGCGAGTGGGGCGCGAGTGGGGCCTGAGTGGGGCGCGAGTGGTGCGCGAGTGGGGGGTGAGTGGGGGGTGAGTGGGGGGTGAGTGGGGGGTGAGTGGAGGGTGAGTGGAGGGTGAGTGGGGGGTGAGTAGGGGTTGAGTGGAGGGTGATTGGGGCGCGAGTGGGGCGCGAGTGGGGGGTGAGAGGGGGGTGAGTGGGGGGCGAGTGGGGGGTGAGTGGGGGGTAAGTGGGGGGTGAGTGGGGCGCGAGTGGGGCGTGAGTGGGGCGTGAGTGGGGCGTGAGTGGGGCGCGAGTGGGGCTCGAGTGGGGCTCGAGTGGGGCGTGAGTGGGGGGTGAGTGGAGGGTGAGTGGGGGGCTAGTGGAGGGTGAGTGGGGTGCGAGTGGGGGGCGAGTGGGGCGCGAGTGGGGGGCGAGTGGGGGGCGAGTGGGGCGTGAGTGCGGGGTGAGTGGGGGGTGAGTGGGGCGCGAGTTGGGGGTGAGTCGGGCGCGAGTGGAGGGTGAGTGGGGGGTGAGTGGGGGGTGAGTGGGGGGTGAGTGGGGGGTGAGTGGGGGGTGAGTGGGGCGTGAGTGGAGGGTGAGTGGAGGGTGAGTGGGGGTGAGTGGGGGTGAGTGGGGGGAGAGTGGAGGGTGAGTGGGGTGTGAGTGGGGGGTGAGTGGAGGGTGAGTGGGGGGTCAGTTGGGGGTGAGTGGGGGGTGAGTGGGGCATGAGTGGGGGTGAGTGGGGGGTGAGTGGAGGGTGAGTGGAGGGTGAGTGGAGGGTGAGTGGAGGGTGAGTGGAGGGTGAGTGGAGGGTGAGTGGAGGGTGAGTGGGGGGTGAGTGGAGGGTGAGTGGAGGGTGAGTGGAGGGTGAGTGGAGGGTGAGTGGGGCGTGAGTGGGGGGTGAGTGGGGGGTGAGTGGGGGGTGAGTGGAGGGTGAGTGGAGGGTGAGTGGAGTGTGAGTGGAGGGTGAGTGGAGGGTGAGTGGGGGGTGAGTGGGGGGTGAGTGGGGGGTGAGTGGGGCGCGAGTGGGGCGCGAGTGGGGGGTGAGTGGGGGGTGAGTGGGGGGTGAGTGGGGTGCGAGTGGGGGGTGAGTGGGGGGTGAGTGGGGGGTGAGTGGGGGGTGAGTGGGGGGTGAGTGGGGTGCGAGTGGGGGGTGAGTGGGGGGTGAGTGGGGGGTGAGTGGGGGGTGAGTGGGGGGTGAGTGGAGGGTGAGTGGAGGGTGAGTGGAGGGTGAGTGGAGGGTGAGTGGGGCGTGAGTGGGGGGTGAGTGGGGGGTGAGTGGGGGGTGAGTGGGGGGTGAGTGGAGTGCGAGTGGGGGGTGAGTGGGGGATGAGTGGGTGGCGAGTGGGGGGTGAGTGGGGGGCGAGTGGGGGGTGAGTGGGGCGTGAGTGGGGTGCGAGTGTGGGGCGAGTGGGGGGTGAGTGGGGGGTGAGTGGGGGGTGAGTGGGGGGTGAGTCGAGGGTGAGTGGGGGGTGAGTGGGGCTCGAGTGGGGGGTGAGTGGGGCCTGAGTGGGGGGTGAGTGGAGGGTGAGTGGGGCGCGAGTGGGGGGTGAGTGGGGCGTGAGTGGGGCGCGAGTGGGGGGTGAGTGGGGCGTGAGTGGGGGGTGAGTCGAGGGTGAGTGGGGGGTGAGTGGGGGGTAAGTGGGGGGTGAGTGGGGCGCGAGTGGGGCGCGAGTGGGGGGTGAGTGGGGGGTGAGTGGAGGGTGAGTGGAGGGTGAGTGGGGCGCGAGTGGTGGGTGAGTGGGGGGTGAGTGGGGCGCGAGTGGGGGGTGAGTGGGGCGTGAGTGGGGGGTGAGTGGGGGGTGAGTGGGGCGCGAGTGGGGGGTGAGTGGGGCGCGAGTGGGGGCGAGTGGGGGGTGAGTGGGGCGCGAGTGGGGGGTGAGTGGGGGGTGAGTGGGGGGTGAGTGGGGGGTGAGTGGGGCGCGAGTGGGGGGTGAGTGGGGCGCGAGTGGGGGGTGAGTGGAGGGTGAGTGGGGCGCGAGTGGGGGGTGAGTGGGGGGTGAGTGGGGCGTGAGTGGGGCGCGAGTGGGGGGTGAGTGGGGGGTGAGTGGGGGGTGAGTGGGGGGTGAGTGGAGGGTGAGTGGGGGGTGAGTGGAGGGTGAGTGTGGGGTGAGTGGGGGGTGAGTGGGGCGTGAGTGGGGCGCGAGTGGGGGGTGAGTGGGGGGTGAGTGGGGGGTGAGTGGGGGGTGAGTGGAGGGTGAGTGGGGGGTGAGTGGAGGGTGAGTGGGGTGCGAGTGGGGTGCGAGTGGGGCGCGAGTGGGGGGCGAGTGGGGAGCGAGTGGAGGGCGAGTGGAGGGTGAGTGGGGTGTGAGTGGGGGGTGAGTGGGGGGGTGAGTGGGGGGTGAGTGGGGGGTGAGTGGAGGGTGAGTGGGGCGCGAGTGGGGCATGAGTGGGGGGTGAGTGGGGGGTGAGTGGGGGGCGAGTGGGGGGTGCATGGGGGGTGAGTGGGGGGCGAGTGGGGGGTGAGTGGGGGGTGAGTGGGGGGTGAGTGGGGGGTGAGTGGGTCACGAGTGGGGGGTGAGTGGGGGGTGAGTGGGGGGTGAGTGGGGCGCGAGTGGAGGGTGAGTGGAGGGTGAGTGGGGCGCGAGTGGGGCGCGAGTGGGGCGTGAGTGGGGCGCGAGTGGGGCGTGAGTGGGGTGCGAGTGGGGGGCGAGTGGGGGGTGAGTGGGGGGGTGAGTGGGGCGTGAGTGGAGGGTGAGTGGGGGGTGAGTGGGGGGTGAGTGGGGGGTGAGTGGGGGGTGAGTGGAGGGTGAGTGGGGGGTGAGTGGGGGGTGAGTGGGGGGTGAGTGGGGCGCGAGTGGGGCGTGAGTGGGGCGCGAGTGGGGGGTGAGTGGGTCACGAGTGGGGGGTGAGTGGGGGGTGAGTGGAGGGTGAGTGGAGGGTGAGTGGAGGGTGAGTGGGGGGTGAGTGGAGGGTGAGTGGGGGGTGAGTGGGGGGTGAGTGGGGGGTGAGTGGGGGGTGAGTGGGGGGAGGGGGTGAGTGGGGGGAGGGGGTGAGTGGGGGAGGGGGTTAGTGGGGGGAGGGGGTGTGAGTGGGGGGAGGGGGTTAGTGGGGGGAGGGGGTTAGTGGGGTGAGGGGGGTTAGTGGGGGGAGGGGGTTAGTGGGGGGAGGGGGTTAGTGGGGTGAGGGGGGTTAGTGGGGGGAGGGGGTGAGTGGGGGGAGGGGGGGTTAGTGGGGGGAGGGGGTTAGTGGGGGGAGGGGGTGAGTGGGGGGAGGGGATTTAGTGGGGGGAGGGGGGTGAGTGGGGGGAGGGGGTTAGTGGGGGGGAGGGGGTTAGTGGGGGGAGGGGGTTAGTGGGGGGGGAGGGGTTAGTGGGGGGGAGGGGTTTAGTGGGGGGTGGGGGTGAGTGGGGGGGAGGGGGTGAGTGGGGGGAGGGGGTGAGTGGGGGGAGGGGGTGAGTGGGGGGAAGGGGGTGAGTGGGGGGAGGGGGTGAGTGGGGGGGAGGGGGTGAGTGGGGGGAGGGGGTGAGTGGGGGGGAGGGGGGTGAGTGGGGGGAGGGGGTGAGTGGGGGGAGGGGGTTTAGGGGGGGAGGGGGTTAGTGGGGGAGGGGGTTAGTGGGGGGGAGGGGGTGAGTGGGGGGAGGGGGTGAGTGGGGGTGGGGGTTAGTGGGGGGAGGGGGTGAGTGGGGGGAGGGGTGTAGTGGGGGGAGGGGGTGAGTGGGGGGAGGGGGTTAGTGGGGGGAGGGGGTGAGGTGGGGGAGGGGGTTAGTGGGGGAGGGGGTGTGGGTGAGGGGGTTAGTGGGGGAGGGGGTGTGGGTGAGGTGGGGGAGGGGGTTAGTGGGGGAGGGGGTGTGGGTGAGGTGGGGGAGGGGGTTAGCGGGGGAGGGGGTTAGTGGGGGGAGGGGGTGAGTGGGGGAGGGGGTTTTTAGGGGGGAGGGAGTTAGTGGGGGAGGGGGTTAGTGGGGGGAGGGGGTTTAGTGGGGGAGGGGGTTTAGTGGGGGGAGGGGGTTTAGTGGGGGGAGGGGTGAGTGGGGGGAGGGGTGAGTGTGGTGGGAGGGGGTTAGTGGGGGGAGGGTTAGTGGGGGGAGGGGGTTAGTGGGGGGGAGGGGGTGAGTGGGGGGAGGGGGTTAGTGGGGGGAGGGGGTGAGTGGGGGGAGGGGGTTCGTGGGGGGGGAGGGGGTTAGTGGGGGAGGGGGTTAGTGGGGGGGAGGGGGTTAGTGGGGGGGAGGGGTTAGTGGGGGGAGGGGTTAGTGGGGGGGAGGGGGTTAGTGGGGGGGAGGGGGGTTAGTGGGGGGAGGGGGGGTGAGTGGGGGGAGGGGGTTAGTGGGGGGAGGGGTTAGTGGGGGGAGGGGGTGAGTGGGGGGAGGGGGTGAGTGGGGGGAGGGGGTTAGTGGGGGGAGGGGGTGAGTGGGGGGAGGGGGTTAGTGGGGGAGGGGTGGGAGTGGGGGGAGGGGGTGAGTGGGGGGAGGGGGTTTAGTGGGGGGAGGGGGTAGTGGGGGGAGGGGGTGAGTGGGGGGAGGGGGTTTAGTGGGGGGAGGGGGTTAGTGGGGGGAGGGGGTTAGTGGGGGGGAGGGGGGTGAGGGGGGAGGGGGTTTAGTGGGGGGCGGGGTGTGAGTGGGGGAGGGGGTTAGTGGGGGGAGGGGTTTAGTGGGGGGAGGGGTGTTAGTGGGGGGGAGGGGGTTAGTGGGGGGGAGGGGGGTGAGTGGGGGGAGGGGTTGTGAGTGGGGGAGGGTGTGAGTGGGGGGGAGGGGGTGAGTGGGGGAGGGGTGAGTGGGGGGGGGGAGGGGATGAGTGGGGGAGGGGGTTAGTGGGGGGGAGGGGGTTCGTGGGGGGAGGGGGTTAGTGGGGGGGAGGGGGTGAGTGGGGGAGGGTGTTTAGTGGGGGGGAGGGGGTTAGTGGGGGGAGGGGGTGTGAGTGGGGGAGGGGGTTAGTGGGGGGGAGGTGTTTAGTGGGGGGAGGGGGTTTAGTGGGGGGGAGGGGTGAGTGGGGGAGGGGGTTAGTGTGGGGGAGGGGGTGAGTGGGGGGAGGGGGTGAGTGGGGGAGGGGTGTGAGTGGGGGAGGGGTGTGAGTGGGGGAGGGGGTGAGTGGGGGGAGGGGGTTAGTGGGGGGAGGGGTGTGAGTGGGGGGGAGGGGTGTGAGTGGGGGGAGGGGGTGAGTGGGGGAGGGGGGTTAGTGGGGGGAGGGGGTTAGTGGGGGGAGGGGTGTGAGTGGGGGGAGGGTGTGAGTGGGGGAGGGGGTGAGTGGGGGAGGGGGTGAGTGGGGGGAGGGGGGTTAGTGGGGGGAGGGGCTTAGTGGGGGGAGGGGGTGTGAGTGGGGGGGAGGGGGTGAGTGGGGGGAGGGGGTTAGTGGGGAGGGGGTTAGTGGGGGGAGGGGGGTTAGTGGGGGGAGGGGATTTAGTGGGGGGGAGGGGGTTAGTGGGGGGAGGGGATTTAGTGGGGGGGAGGGGGTGAGTGGGGGGAGGGGATTTAGTGGGGGGGAGGGGGTTAGTGGGGGGAGGGGATTTAGTGGGGGGAGGGGGTTAGTGTGGGGGAGGGGGGTGAGTGGGGGGGAGGGAGTTAGTGGGGGGAGGGGGTTAGTGGGGGGGAGGGGGTTTAGTGGGGGAGGGGGTGAGTGGGGGGTGGGGGTTAGTGGGGGGAGGGGGTTAGTGGGGGAGGGGGTGAGTGGGGGGAGGGGGTTAGTGGGGGGGAGGGGGTTAGTGGGGGGAGGGGGGTGAGTGGGGGGAGGGGGTTAGTGGGGGGAGGGGGTGTGAGTGGGGGAGGGGGTGAGTGGGGGGAGGGGGTTAGTGGGGGGAGGGGGTTAGTGGGGAGGGGGTGAGTGGGGGGAGGGGGTTAGTGGGGGGGAGGGGGTTAGCGGGGGAGGGGGTGAGTGGGGGGTGGGGGTTAGTGGGGGGGAGGGGGTTAGTGGGGGGAGGGGGGTGAGTGGGGGGAGGGGGTTAGTGGGGGGAGGGGGTGAGTGGGGGGAGGGGGTTAGTGGGGGAGTGGGGTTATTGGGGGGGAGGGGGTGAGTGGGGGGAGGGGGTTAGTGGGGGGGAGGGGGTTAGTGGGGGGAGGGGGTTAGTGGGGGGAGGGGGTGAGTGGGGGGAGGGGGTGAGTGGGGGAGGGGGTGTGAGTGGGGGGAGGGGGGTGAGTGGGGGAGGGGGTTAGTGGGGGGGAGGGGGTTAGTGGGGGGGAGGGGGTTAGTGGGGGGAGGGGGTGAGTGGGGGAGGGGGTGAGTGGGGGAGGGGGTGTGAGTGGGGGGAGGGGGGTTAGTGGGGGGGAGGGGGTTAGTGGGGGGGAGGGGGTTAGTGGGGGGAGGGGGTGAGTGGGGGAGGGGGTGAGTGGGGGAGTGGGGTTATTGGGGGGGGAGGGGGTGAGTGGGGGGGAGGGGGGGTGAGTGGGGGAGGGGGTTAGTGGGGGGAGGGGGTGTGAGTGGGGGAGGGGGTGAGTGGGGGAGGGGGTTAGTGGGGGGAGGGGGTTAGTGGGGGGAGGGGGTGAGTGGGGGGAGGGGGTTAGTGGGGGGAGGGGGTTAGTGGGGGGAGGGGGGTGAGTGGGGGAGGGGGTTAGTGGGGGGAGGGGGTGTGAGTGGGGGAGGGGGTTAGTGGGGGGAGGGGGTTAGTGGGGGGAGGGGGTTAGTGGGGGGAGGGGGTGTGAGTGGGGGAGGAGGTTAGTGGGGGGAGGGGGTTAGTGGGGGGGAGGGGGTGAGTGGGGGGAGGGGGTGAGTGGGGGGAGGGGGTGAGTGGGGGGAGGGGGTTAGTGGGGGGAGGGGGTGAGTGGGGGGAGGGGGTGAGTGGGGGGAGGGGGTGAGTGGGGGGAGGGGGTGAGTGGGGGGAGGGGGTGAGTGGGGGAGGGGGTTAGTGGGGGGGAGGGGGTGAGTGGGGGGTGGGGGTGAGTGGGGGGATGGGGTGAGTGGGGGAGGGGGTGAGTGGGGGGTGGGGGTGAGTGGGGGGAGGGGTGTGAGTGGGGGGTGGGGGTTAGTGGGGGGAGGGGGTTAGTGGGGGGGAGGGGTGAGTGGGGGGTGGGGGTGAGTGGGGGGAGGGGTTAGTGGGGGGAGGGGGTTAGTGGGGGGGAGGGGGTTAGTGGGGGGCAGGGGGTTAGTGGTGGTGAGGGGGTTAGTGGGGGGGAGGGGGTTAGTGGGGGGTGGGGGTGAGTGGGGGAGGGGGTTAGTGGGGTGAGGGGGTTAGTGGGGGGGAGGGGGTTAGTGGGGGGGAGGGGGTTAGTGGGGGGAGGGGGTGTGAGTGGGGGGAGGGGGTTAGTGGGGGGAGGGGGTGAGTGGGGGGTGGGGGTGAGTGGGGGAGGGGTTAGTGGGGTGAGGGGGTTAGTGGGGGGGAGGGGGTTAGTGGGGGGAGGGGGTGTGAGTGGGGGGAGGGGGTTAGTGGGGTGAGGGGGTTAGTGGGGGGGAGGGGGTTAGTGGGGTGAGGGGGTTAGTGGGGGGGAGGGGGTTAGTGGGGGGGAGGGGGTTAGTGGGGGGGAGGGGGTTAGTGGGGGGAGGGGGTTAGTGGGGGGAGGGGGTGTGAGTGGGGGAAGGGGTTAGTGGGGGGGAGGGGGTTAGTGGGGGGGAGGGGGTTAGTGGGGGGAGGGGGTTAGTGGGGGAGGGGGTTAGTGGGGGGGAGGGGGTTAGTGGGGGGAGGGGGTTAGTGGGGGGAGGGGGTGTGAGTGGGGGGAGGGGGTTAGTGGGGGGAGGGGGTTAGTGGGGGGAGGGGGTGTGAGTGGGGGGAGGGGGTGTGAGTGGGGGGGAGGGGGTTAGTGGGGGGAGGGGGTTAGTGGGGGGAGGGGGTGAGTGGGGGAGGGGTTAGTGGGGGGGAGGGGGTTAGTGGGGGGAGGGGGTTAGTGGGGGGGAGGGGGTTAGTGGGGGGAGGGGGTGAGTGGGGGGGAGGGGGTTGAGTGGGGGGGAGGGGGTTAGTGGGGGGGAGGGGGTTAGTGGGGGGAGGGGTTTAGTGGGGGAGGGGGTTAGTGGGGGGAGGGGGTTTAGTGGGGGGAGGGGGTTAGTGGGGGGTGGGGGTGAGTGGGGGGAGGGGGTGTGAGTGGGGGAGGGGGTTAGTGGGGGGAGGGGGTTAGTGGGGGGGAGGGGTTAGTGGGGGGAGGGGGTGAGTGGGGGGAGGGGGTGTGAGTGGGGGGAGGGGTTAGTGGGGGGAGGGGGTTAGTGGGGGGAGGGGGTGTGAGTGGGGGGAGGGGGTTAGTGGGGGAGGGGGTTAGTGGGGGGAGGGGGTGTGAGTGGGGGGAGGGGGTTAGTGGGGGGAGGGGGTTAGTGGGGGGGAGGGGGTTAGTGGGGGGAGGGGGTGTGAGTGGGGGAGGGGGTGAGTGGGGGGAGGGGGTTAGTGGGGGGGAGGGGGTTAGTGGGGGGAGGGGGTTAGTGGGGGGAGGGGGTTAGTGGGGGGGGTGTGAGTGGGGGGAGGGGGTTAGTGGGGGGAGGGGGTTAGTGGGGGGGTGGGGGTGAGTGGGGGAGGGGGTTAGTGGGGTGAGGGGGTTAGTGGGGGGGAGGGGGTGAGTGGGGGGAGGGGGTTAGTGGGGGGGGTGTGAGTGGGGGGAGGGGGTTAGTGGGGGGAGGGGGTGAGTGGGGGGAGGGGGGTGAGTGGGGGAGGGGGTTAGTGGGGGGAGGGGGTTAGTGGGGGGAGGGGGTTAGTGGGGGGAGGGGGTGAGTGGGGGGAGGGGGTGAGTGGGGGAGGGGGTTAGTGGGGGGAGGGGGTTAGTGGGGGGAGGGGGTGAGTGGGGGAGGGGGTTAGTGGGGGAGGGGGTTAGTGGGGGGTGGGGGTGAGTGGGGGGAGGGGGTTAGTGGGGGAGGGGGTGAGTGGGGGGAGGGGGTTAGTGGGGGAGGGGGTTAGTGGGGGGGAGGGGGTTAGTGGGGGGAGGGGGTGAGTGGGGGGAGGGGGTTAGTGGGGGGGAGGGGTTAGTGGGGGGAGGGGTTAGTGGGGGGGAGGGGGTTAGTGGGGGGAGGGGGTGAGTGGGGGAGGGGGTTAGTGGGGGGAGGGGGTTAGTGGGGGGAGGGGGTTAGTGGGGGGAGGGGGTGAGTGGGGGAGGGGGTGAGTGGGGGGAGGGGGGTGAGTGGGGGGAGGGGGTTAGTGGGGGGAGGGGTTAGTGGGGGGGAGGGGGTTAGTGGGGGGAGGGGGTGAGTGGGGGGGAGGGGTTAGTGGGGGGGAGGGGTTAGTGGGGGGGAGGGGGTTAGTGGGGGGAGGGGGTGAGTGGGGGAGGGGGTTAGTGGGGGGAGGGGGTTAGTGGGGGGAGGGGGTTAGTGGGGGGAGGGGGTGAGTGGGGGGAGGGGGTGAGTGGGGGGAGGGGGTTAGTGGGGGGAGGGGGTGAGTGGGGGGAGGGGGTGAGTGGGGGGAGGGGGTTAGTGGGGGGGAGGGGGTGAGTGGGGGAGGGGGTTAGTGGGGGGGAGGGGGTTAGTGGGGGGAGGGGGTTAGTGGGGGGAGGGGGTTAGTGGGGGGAGGGGGTTAGTGGGGGAGGGGGTTAGTGGGGGGAGGGGGTTAGTGGGGGGAGGGGGTGAGTGGGGGGAGGGGGTGAGTGGGGGGAGGGGGTTAGTGGGGGGGAGGGGGTGAGTGGGGGAGGGGGTTAGTGGGGGGGAGGGGGTTAGTGGGGGGAGGGGGTTAGTGGGGGGAGGGGGTTAGTGGGGGGAGGGGGTTAGTGGGGGAGGGGGTTAGTGGGGGAGGGGGTTAGTGGGGGGAGGGGGTTAGTGGGGGGAGGGGGTTAGTGGGGGGAGGGGGTTAGTGGGGGGAGGGGGTTAGTGGGGGGAGGGGGTGTAGTGGGGGGAGGGGGTTAGTGGGGGGAGGGGGTTAGTGGGGGGAGGGGGTTAGTGGGGGAGGGGGTTAGTGGGGGGAGGGGGTGAGTGGGGGGAGGGGGTTAGTGGGGGGAGGGGGTGAGTGGGGGGGAGGGGGTTAGTGGGGGGAGGGGGTTAGTGGGGGGAGGGGGTGTAGAGTCTGTGTAAAATGGGCAGTAATTGCATTGCCGATTTGCTCTATGTTGGTTCTACACTGGGTCTCTGCTGCCCCCCTGTGGCCTCTGAGCTTCACAGACAATCAGTCCCAGGCTGAGCATTTCTCAGCCCTGCCTTATAGGGTCTGACACTTGGGATTTTATTCCCAGTAGCTCATTCGCTTTCTCTCCTTTCCCTACAAGTGGTAAATATCTCGGAGTGACGAATATGATAAGCAGTAAAATGCAGAATCAAAAGACTTGGCAGGTCAGATGATATAAAACCTCCCTGGTATCAGTGTGAGGGGATGAACTGCATTAACTTTGCTCTTCTGGAATCCTCTGGATTTTACAACATTTCCCAGGGATTGGAAATGTGACGTGGCTCTGGAAGGAGGGAGGGAGGGAGAGACTAACAGGGAACTACAGGCCAGTGAGCCTGACATCAGTCCCTGGGAAAGTGCTGGAATCTATTATTAAAGGCACGATAACAGTGCAGTTAGAAAATGATCTGAATGGGCAGATTCCACATATTTTAATGATGGGGACAAAAGATTGACAAACCTGATTTTTGAGGGTGTAACTGGAGCGGTCTGGACGATGGAGCCAGTCGTTATATATTTGGATTTCCAAAATGTCTTTGATAAGGTGCTACAGAAAATGTTCCACAAGACACAGAGTCACGGGGTGGGGGTGATATATTAACACGGAGAGAGGATTGGAGAATGGGCAGGAAGCAGATAGGGATAAATGGAGCGTCTCAGGTTGACTGTGACTAGTGATGTGCTGCAAGGGTCAGTGCTGGGGCAGCAGCTATTTACAAACCATATGCAGTGAGGCAATGGTAGAGTTATGTAGCCGCTGGACTAGTAATCCAGAAAGCCAGGGGAATGCTCTGGAGACATGGGTTCCAATCCCAACACAGCAGCTGGTGGAATTTAAATCCAATGAATAAGGCTGGAATATGAAGCTAGTCTCAGTAATGGGTGAGCATGAATCGATTGTTGTAAAAAACCCATCTGGGTCACCAATGTCCTTTAGGGAAGGAAATCTGTCACCCTTACCTGGTCTGGTCTACACGTGGCTCCAGACACACAGCATTGTGGTGTGCTGTGAAATGGCTGAGCCAGACACTCAGTTTATTGCCAATTTGGGATGGGGGACACCCACATCCCATGAAAGAATATAAAAAAATGAGTGACTTGGACAAAGAGACAGAGAATAATGTATCTAAGTTTGTTGATGATACTGAGCTCAGTGGGAATATGAGCTGGAAGTGTCGATGTCTTATCAATGAAATTGTTAAGGGAAACAGATGATGGGTATTTGAACCCATATAGATCAGGGATAGCTGCAGCACTGGGTGTATGTGAGAGGTGTTAAAACCGAACAAAGTCAATGAACTCTCTCAGCAAGGAAAGGCTCTGTGTCTGAGTATTCCCTTCACCCACAGGCGTGAACATTGGGGAGGACATGGGGGTGCTGGGGGGTGCTGCGGAGATATGGACAGGTTCAGTGAGTCAGCAACAAGGTGGCAGATGGAGTATAATGTGGGGGAGTGGGAGCTTATTCACTTTGGTTGTAACAATAAAAAAGCAGAGTTGTTTTTTAAAAAGTTGAGAGACTGGAAGATGTTTGTACTCAGAGGGACTTTAGTGCCCCTTGTAAATGAATGCCAGAAAATTAGCATGTAGCTGCGAAAAACAAATAGGAAGCCAAACTGTAAGTTAGCTTTGATTGCACAAGGAGTCCAGCACCAATAAAGAAGTCTCACTCCAGATGTACAGGGTTTGGGTGAGACCACATCTGGAATACGCTGTGCAGTTTTGGTCTCCACATTTAGGAAAGGATAAATTTACATTGGAGGGGGGACAGTGAAGGGTCACTCGATCGGTCCCGGGGGTCAGCAGGCTGTCTGGTGATGAGACGCTGAGTAAACTGGGTCTATATTGTTTGGAGTTTAGAATAATGAGATGTGATCTGACTGAAACATCAAAGATTCTGAAGGGGTTTGACAGGGTGGACACAGAGCTATTGTTCCCACTGGTTGGGGGATCTACAACACGGGGGCTCAGTCTCAGGATAAGAGACTGAGAGGAGGAGAAATTTCTTCACTCAAAGGGCTGTCAATCTTGGGAATTCTCCGTCCCAGAAGATTGTGGATTTCAGCTGTTAAGCCAATCGGAGGCTGTAAGGATTGGGTTTTTGGTACAATGGGAATGTGGGGACAGCAGAGTTCAGGCAGGAGGTCGGCTGTGATCTTATTGAATAGCAGAGAAGGGCTGAATGGCCTACTTCTGTTCCTATTTCGATTGTTATTAATGCAAGATAGCTGCATGAGTCAGAGTCATCATGACAGCACAGAAAGAGGTGATTTGGCCCATCAAATCCATGCTGGATCTCTCAAGAGCAATCCATTCAGTCCCTTTTCACTGCTTCATCCCCATTGCTCTGCAAGATTATTTCCTACATGTGTCCATCCAGATTCCTTTGAAACGATTGATCCCATGATCATCTCCACTGCCTTCTCTGTGTCATCACCACCCACAGTACAAAACAGACTCTTCCTCACAGTCCCCCACATCCCTTTCCCAATTTTACAAATCTGTCTCCCCTCCCCCACCCTCCGAGTCCTTGTACCACCAGCCAATTGGAACAGCTTTCCTTTCTCTACCTTATCTAACCCTGTCATCATCTTGTCCCCCTCTATCAAATCCTCCCCTCAATCTCCTTCACTCCAAGGTGAACAACCCCAGCTTCTCCAACCCAGCCTTGTAGCTTAAACCCCCTCATCCCTGGAACCATTCAGGTAAATCTCCTCCACACCCTCTCACGGAGCCTCACATCCTCCCTAAAGTGTGGTGACAGGAACTGGACACAGTTCTCCAGTTGTGGCCTAACCAGAGCTTCATAAAGGTTCATCAACACGTTTTTTCCTTTCACAGGACTTGGGTGTTGCTGGTCAGGCCAACATTATTGCCCTTCAGGAGGTGGTGTTGAGCCGGAGGTTGCCTGCTCTTGTACACGATGCCTCCATTTATCAAGTGAGTTGGGCCAATTTAGTCCACGTGTATCATCAGGGCCAGGAAAGCAGGAAGGAGGGTCCCTACAGAGCTGGCTGGGAAATGTCGTGTCTCTCTGTCCCTGCCTGGGGGAGAGTGGAGCAGGGTAATAGGAAGGAGGGTCCCTACAGAGCTGGCTGGGAAATGTCGTGTCTCTTTGTCCCTGTCTGGGGGAGAGTGGAGTGGGGTAATAGGAAGGAGGGTCCCTACAGAGCTGGCTGGAAAATATCGTGTCTCTCTGTCCCTGTCTGGGGGAGAGTGGAGCAGGGTAATAGGAAGGAGGGTCCCTACAGAGCTGGCTGGGAAATGTCGTGTCTCTCTGTCCCTGTCTGGGGGAGAGTGGAGCAGGGTAATAGGAAGGAGGGTCCCTACAGAGCTGGCTGGGAAATGTCGTGTCTCTCTGTCCCTGTCTGGGGGAGAGTGGAGCAGGGAAACAGGAAGGAGGGTCCCTACAGAGCTGGCTGGGAAATGTCGTGTCTCTCAGTCCCTGCCTGGGGGAGAGCGGAGCAGGGAAACAGGAAGGAGGGTCCCTACAGAGCTGGCTGGGAAATGTCGTGTCTCTCAGTCCCTGCCTGGGGGAGAGCGGAGCAGGGAAACAGGAAGGAGGGTCCCTACAGAGCTGGCTGGGAAATGTCGTGTCTCTCTGTCTCTGTCTGGGGGAGAGTGGAGCAGGGAAACAGGAAGGAGGGTCCCTACAGAGCTGGCTGGGAAATGTCGTGTCTCTCTGTCCCTGCCTGGGGGAGAGTGGAGCAGGGTAATAGGAAGGAGGGTCCCTACAGAGCTGGCTGGGAAATGTCGTGTCTCTCTGTCCCTGTCTGGGGGAGAGTGGAGCAGGGAAACAGGAAGGATGGTCCCTACAGAGCTGGCTGGGAAATGTCGTGTCTCTCTGTCCCTGTCTGGGGGAGAGTGGAGCAGGGTAACAGGAAGGAGGGTCCCTACAGAGCTGGCTGGGAAATGTCGTGTCTCTCTGTCCCTGTCTGGGGGAGAGTGGAGCAGGGTAACAGGAAGGAGGGTCCCTACAGAGCTGGCTGGGAAATGTCGTGTCTCTCTGTCCCTGTCTGGGGGAGAGTGGAGCAGGGAAACAGGAAGGAGGGTCCCTACAGAGCTGGCTGGGAAATGTCGTGTCTCTCTGTCCCTGTCTGGGGGAGAGTGGAGCAGGGTAATAGGAAGGAGGGTCCCTACAGAGCTGGCTGGGAAATGTCATGTCTCTCTTTCCCTGTCTGGGGGAGAGTGGAGCAGGGAAACAGGAAGGAGGGTCCCTACAGAGCTGGCTGGGAAATGTCGTGTCTCTCTGTCCCTGTCTGGGGGAGAGTGGAGCAGGGAAACAGGAAGGAGGGTCCCTACAGAGCTGGCTGGGAAATGTCATGTCTCTCTGTCCCTGTCTGGGGGAGAGTGGAGCAGGGAAACAGGAAGGAGGGTCCCTACAGAGCTGGCTGGGAAATGTCGTGTCTCTCTGTCCCTGTCTGGGGGAGAGTGGAGCAGGGAAACAGGAAGGAGGGTCCCTACAGAGCTGGCTGGGAAATGTCGTGTCTCTCTGTCCCTGTCTGGGGGAGAGAGGAGCAGGGAAACAGGAAGGAGGGTCCCTACAGAGCTGGCTGGGAAATGTCGTGTCTCTCTGTCCCTGTCTGGGGGAGAGTGGAGCAGGGAAACAGGAAGGAGTGTCCCTAAAGAGCTGGCTGGGAAATGTCGTGTCTCTCTGTCCCTGTCTGGGGGAGAGCGGAGCAGGGAAACAGGAAGGAGGGTCCCTAAAGAGCTGGCTGGGAAATGTCGTGTCTCTCTGTCCCTGTCTGGGGGAGAGTGGAGCAGGGTAACAGGAAGGAGCGTCCCTACAGAGCTGGCTGGGAAATGTCGTGTCTCTCTGTCCCTGTCTGGGGGAGAGTGGAGCAGGGAAACAGGAAGGAGCGTCCCTACAGAGCTGGCTGGGAAATGTCGTGTCTCTCTGTCCCTGTCTGGGGGAGAGTGGAGCAGGGAAACAGGAAGGAGGGTCCCTACAGAGCTGGCTGGGAAATGTCGTGTCTCTCTGTCCCTGTCTGGGGGAGAGTGGAGCAGGGAAACAGGAAGGAGGGTCCCTACAGAGCTGGCTGGGAAATGTCGTGTCTCTCTGTCCCTGTCTGGGGGAGAGTGGAGCAGGGAAACAGGAAGGAGGGTCCCTACAGAGCTGGCTGGGAAATGTCGTGTCTCTCTGTCCCTGTCTGGGGGAGAGTGGAGCAGGGAAACAGGAAGGAGGGTCCCTACAGAGCTGGCTGGGAAATGTCGTGTCTCTCTGTCCCTGTCTGGGGGAGAGTGGAGCAGGGTAATAGGAAGGATGGTCCCTACAGAGCTGGCTGGGAAATGTAGTGTCTCTCTGTCCCTGTCTGGGGGAGAGTGGAGCAGGGAAACAGGAAGGAGTGTCCCTACAGAGCTGGCTGGGAAATATCGTGTCTCTCTGTCCCTGTCTGGGGGAGAGTGGAGCAGGGTAATAGGAAGGAGGGTCCCTACAGTGCTGGCTGGGAATTGTCGTGTCTCTCTGTCCCTGTCTGGGGGAGAGTGGAGCAGGGAAACAGGAAGGAGGGTCCCTACAGAGCTGGCTGGGAAATGTCGTGTCTCTCTGTCCCTGCCTGGGGGAGAGTGGAGCAGGGTAATAGGAAGGAGGGTCCCTACAGAGCTGGCTGGGAAATATCGTGTCTCTCTGTCACTGTCTGGGCGAGAGTGGAGCAGGGAAACAGGAAGGAGGGTCCCTACAGAGCTGGCTGGGAAATGTCGTGTCTCTCAGTCCCTGTCTGGGGGAGAGTGGAGCAGGGAAACAGGACGGAGGGTCCCTACAGAGCTGGCTGGGAAATGTCGTGTCTCTCTGTCCCTCTCTGGGGGAGAGTGGAGCAGGGTAATAGGAAGGAGGGTCCCTACAGAGCTGGCTGGGAAATGTCGTGTCTCTCTGTCCCTGTCTGGGGGAGAGTGGAGCAGGGAAACAGGAAGGAGGGTCCCTACAGAGCTGGCTGGGAAATGTCGTGTCTCTCTGTCCCTGTCTGGGGGAGAGTGGAGCAGGGAAACAGGAAGGAGGGTCCCTACAGAGCTGGCTGGGAAATGTCGTGTCTCTCTGTCACTGTCTGGGCGAGAGTGGAGCAGGGAAACAGGAAGGAGGGTCCCTACAGAGCTGGCTGGGAAATGTCGTGTCTCTCTGTCCCTGTCTGGGGGAGAGTGGAGCAGGGTAATAGGAAGGAGGGTCCCTACAGAGCTGGCTGGGAAATGTAGTGTCTCTCTGTCCCTGTCTGGGGGAGAGTGGAGCAGGGAAACAGGAAGGAGGGTCCCTACAGAGCTGGCTGGGAAATGTCGTGTCTCTCTGTCCCTGTCTGGGGGAGAGTGGAGCAGGGTAATAGGAAGGAGGGTCCCTACAGAGCTGGCTGGGAAATGTCGTGTCTCTCTGTCCCTGTCTGGGGGAGAGTGGAGCAGGGTAATAGGAAGGAGGGTCCCTAGAGAGCTGGCTGGGAAATGTCGTGTCTCTCTGTCTCTGTCTGGGGGAGAGTGGAGCAGGGAAACAGGAAGGAGGGTCCCTACAGAGCTGGCTGGGAAATGTCGTGTCTCTCTGTCCCTGTCTGGGGGAGAGTGGAGCAGGGAAACAGGGCCACGAGCAGACTACAACTTCCAGACGATACTGTGGCCTGGGCTGGTGGGGAATCGATGACGTGGTTGTCAAGTGAAAGGGCAGAGGTTGAGGTAAAAGGTGGGAGGAGCAGCTGGATGTGGCTGTGATGGAGGGTAAGTAGCAGCTCAGTTAGGATTGTGATGTTCTGGTTACTGATGTTTCGAGTATTTCTCCCCACCCCACCACCCCAATTATTGGGAACTGATAGCAGTAAAAGGAGGTGAGGCAGGATTTGTATTTGTCAATCTCTGTGCATAGCCAACTCATAATCACAGAGCCCACTCGTGCTGGGTTCTGTAACATCACTTTCACCAATGCCCCCTGGAATATGTCCAGCCTGAGTTGGCAACTCAAACTCCCTGCACACTCTTTAGCACTGGGCCAGTAACTCTCTGCTGCCTCTCCCGATCCCTTCTGCCAAAATGCATCACCTCACACTTCTCTATATAATGATGTGAACAGTTAACGCACAGAGTATATAAATACAGTCATTTGTCTCCATGTAGGCATATTACAATCTCACACCCAAAATAAATGTTTAAACACTAAGACATAATGTTAATACAAACATACTGAAGTGTATTTACAAACACAAACAAAAATACACATTCGCACACATGCACACACACAATGAATCTGTGCCCTCTCGTTCCTGATCCTTTTACCAGAGGGAACAGCTTCTCTCTATCTACTCGGTCCAGCCCCCTCATGATTTTGAACACCTCTATCAAATCTACTCTCAGCTTCTCCTCTCCAAGGAGAACAGTCCCAACCTCTCCAATCTATCCTCATAGCTGAAGTTTCTCATCCCTGGAACCATTCTTGTAAACCTCTTCATTTTTAAAATTCATTCACAGGATGTGGGCTTCGCTGGCTGGGCCAGCATTTATTGCCCATCCCTAGTTGCCCTTGAGAAGGTGGTGGTGAGCTGCCTTCTTGAGCCACTGCAGTCCATGTGGTGTAGGTACACCCACAGTGCTTGGGACCACTGCTTTCTGAAGGGCAATTAGGGATGGGCAATAAATGCTGGACCAGCCAGCGACACCCACGTCCCGGGAATGAATTGTTGAAAATCCCAGGGTACTGTAACTTCTCTCCCCACCTGTCCTGCCAGTATGACTCTGACAGTGCAGCACTCCCTCAGTACTGACCCTCCGACAAGGCAGCACTCCCTCAGTACTGACCCTCTGACAGTGCAGCACTCCCTCAATACTGACCATCCAACAGTGCAGCACTCCCTCAGTACTGACCCTCTGACAGTGCAGCACTCCCTCAATACTGACCCTCTGACAGTGTAGCACTCCCTCTGTACTGACCCTCCAAAAGTGCAGCACTCCCTCAGTACTGCCCCTCTGACAGTGCAGCACTCCCCAAGTACTGACCCTCTGA
Organism: Carcharodon carcharias; assembly: GCF_017639515.1. NCBI lineage: Eukaryota > Metazoa > Chordata > Chondrichthyes > Lamniformes > Lamnidae > Carcharodon > Carcharodon carcharias. The sequence goes on from NC_054472.1 coordinate 198,272,557, forward strand.
CAGTACAGCGCTCCCTCAGTACTGACCTTCTGACAGTGCAGCACTCCCTCAGTACTGACCCTCTGACAGTGCAGCACTCCCTCAATACTGACCCTCTGACAGTGCGGCACTCCCTCAGTACTGACCCTCTGACAGTGCAGCACTCCCTCAGTACTGACCCTCTGACAGTGCAGCACTCCCTCAGTACTGACCCTCTGACAGTGCGGCACTCCCTCAGTACTGACCCTCTGACAGTGCAGCACTCCCTCAGTACTGACCCTCTGACAGTGCAGCACTCCCTCAGTACTGACCCTCTGACAGTGCAGCACTCCCTCAGTACTGACCCTCTGACAGTGCGGCGCTCCCTCAGTACTGACCCTCTGACAGTGCAGCACTGCCTCAGTACTGACCCTCTGACAGTGCGGCGCTCCCTCAGTACTGACCCTCTGACAGTGCAGCACTCCCTCAGTACTGACCCTCTGACAGAGCAGCACTCCCTCAGTACTGACCCTCTGACAGAGGAGCACTCCATCAGTACTGACCCTCTGACAATGCAGCACTCCCTCAGTACTGACCCTCTGACAGAGGAGCACTCCCTCAGTACTGACCCTCTGACAGAGGAGCACTCCCTCAGTACTGACCCTCTGACAGAGGAGCACTCCCTCAGTACTGACCCTCTGACAGAGGAGCACTCCCTCAGTACTGACCCTCTGACAGTGCAGCACTCCCTCAGTACTGACCCTCTGACAGTGCAGCACTCCCTCAGTACTGACTCCCCGACAGTGCAGCACTCCCTCAGTACTGACCCTCCGACAGTGCAGCACTCCCTCAATACTGACCCTCTGACAGTGCTGCACTCCCTCAATACTGACCCTCTGACAGTGCAGCACTCCCTCAGTACTGACTACCCGACAGTGCAGCTCTCCCTCAGTACTGACCCTCTGACAGTGTAGCACTCCCTCTATACTGACCCTCCAAAAGTGCAGCACTCCCTCAGCGCTGACCCTCTGACAGTGCAGCACTCCCTCAGTACTGACCCTCTGACAGTGCAGCACTCCCTCAGTACTGACCCTCTGACAGTGCAGCACTCCCTCAGTACTGACCCTCTGACAGTGCAGCACTCCCTCAGTACTGACCCTCTGACAGTGCAGCACTCCCTCAGTACTGACCCGCTGACAGTGCAGCACTCCCTCAGTACTGACCCTCCGACAGTGCAGCACTCCCTCAGTACTGACCCTCTGACAGTGCAGCACTCCCTCAGTACTGACCCTCTGACAGTGCAGCACTCCCTCAGTACACAGACACACACAGTCATACGCAGTGAAGCACTGTTTAAATTGTATAAGCTGATAAATGAACTTATACATTGAAACGATAAACTTACTCACATAGAATAAGCTTACACACCCCTTCCACACTCCGCCTCGCACACTTCACCTCGTACACCCCTCCTCGCGCACACCCCCTCGCACAGTCCCCCTCGCACACCCCAACTCGCACACCCCTCCTCGCACACCCCGCCTCGCACACCCCGCCTCGCACACTCCGCCTCGCACACTCCGCCTCGCACACTCCGCCTCGCGCACTCCGCCTCGCGCACTCCCCCTCGTGCACACCCCAACTCGCACACCCCTCCTCGCACACCCCTCCTCGCACACCCCTCCTCGCACACTCCCCTCGCACACTCCCCTCGCACACTCCCCTCGCACACTCCCCCTCGCACACTCCCCCTCGCGCACTCCTCCTCGCGCACACCCCCTCGCACAGTCCCCCTCGCACACTCCCCCTCGCACACCTCTCCTCGCACACTCCCCCTCGCACACTCCCCCTCGCACACCTCTCCTCGCACACACCTCCTCGCACACCTCTCCTCGCACAATCCCGCTCGCACACCCCTCCTCGCACACCCCTCCTCGCACACACCACACACCTCCTCGCACACTCCTCCTCGCACACTCCCCCTCGCACACCTCTCCTCGCACACCTCTCCTCGCACACTCCCCCTCGCACACTCCCCCTCGCACACTCCCCCTCGCACACTCCCCCTCGCACACTCCCCCTCGCACACACCTCCTCGCACACACCTCCTCGCACACTCCCCCTCGCACACCTCTCCTCGCACACCCCTCCTCGCACACACCACACACCTCCTCGCACACTCCTCCTTGCACACTCCCCCTCGCACACCTCTCCTCGCACACTCCCCCTCGCACACTCCCCCTCGCACACTCCCCCTCGCACACCTCTCCTCGCACACAACTCCTCCCACACCCCTCCTCGCACACTCCCCCTCGCACACCCCTCCTCGCACACTCCTCCTTGCACACACCTCCTCGCACACTCCCCCTCGCACACTCCTCCTCGCACACCCCTCCTCGCACACTCCCGCTCGCACACCCCTCCTCGCACACTCCTCCTCGCACACACCTCCTCGCACACTCCCCCTCGCACACACCTCCTCGCACACTCCCCCTCGCACACCCCGCCTCGCACACTCCGCCTCGCACACTCCGCCTCGCACACTCCGCCTCGCACACTCCGCCTCGCACACTCCCCCTCGTGCACACCCCAACTCGCACACCCCTCCTCGCACACCCCTCCTCGCACACCCCTCCTCGCACACCCCTCCTCGCACACTCCCCTCGCACGCTCCCCTCGCACGCTCCCCTCGCACACTCCCCTCGCACACTCCCCCTCGCACACTCCCCCTCGCGCACTCCTCCTCACGCACACCCCCTCGCACAGTCCCCCTCGCACACTCCCCCTCGCACACCTCTCCTCGCACACTCCCCCTCGCACACTCCCCCTCGCACACCTCTCCTCGCACACACCTCCTCGCACACCTCTCCTCGCACAATCCCGCTCGCACACCCCTCCTCGCACACCCCTCCTCGCACACCCCTCCTCGCACACACCACACACCTCCTCGCACACTCCTCCTTGCACACTCCCCCTCGCACACCTCTCCTCGCACACTCCCCCTCGCACACTCCCCCTCGCACACTCCCCCTCGCACACTCCCCCTCGCACACTCCCCCTCGCACACTCCCCCTCGCACACTCCCCCTCGCACACCTCTCCTCGCACACACCTCCTCGCACACTCCCCCTCGCACACCTCTCCTCGCACACCCCTCCTCGCACACACCACACACCTCCTCGCACACTCCTCCTTGCACACTCCCCCTCGCACACCTCTCCTCGCACACTCCCCCTCGCACACTCCCCCTCGCACACTCCCCCTCGCACACCTCTCCTCGCACACACCTCCTCCCACACCCCTCCTCGCACACTCCCCCTCGCACACCCCTCCTCGCACACTCCTCCTTGCACACACCTCCTCGCACACTCCCCCTCGCACACTCCTCCTCGCACACCCCTCCTCGCACACTCCCGCTCGCACACCCCTCCTCGCACACTCCTCCTCGCACACACCTCCTCGCACACTCCCCCTCGCACACACCTCCTCGCACACCCCTCCTCGCACACTCCCCCTCGCACACACCTCCTCGCACACTCCTCCTCGCACAACCTCCTCGCACACTCCCCCTCGCACACCTCTCCTCGCACTCCTCTCCTCGCACACTCCTCCTCACACACCTCCTCGCACACTCCTTCTTACACACCGGTGTCAGTTTCAGATCCTGGATCACGTCGTCCATGAAGTGAAATTCCGAGAGACCTTTATTCACCAGCTCCTTTCGCACCTCCAGAATTCGACCCATCACCCCTTCCAGGAGCATGTCCACCACCTTCCATTTCTGGGGGTGAGCCATTTGATCCTGGATAATTTCCAGCTTGCGGAATATGCGAATGTATTTGATGTAGAGGTTGTTCTGGTATCGGAAGAAAGCTGCTCTGTCTTTGTTAACGTCCAGTGTCGTACCAGCTGATTCGAGCTCAAGGACATCACCTAGGCTGTCCTGAGTTCTCATCCACAGGCGATTGTATGTGCTGAGAGAGGGACAGAGAAGGAGCTGTCAGCTCTCCTTCATACTAAATCCTGAACGGTGAACATTTGAGACATGACAAACCACTAACTGCACCTTCAGGAGCAGGAGGTAATGAGCTGCCTAGTTCGATAGCTTTTCAACATGAAGCAAAGCGGCAGACAGCACACTGGGATTGGTACCCAGGCGGCCTCACTGGACAGGAACACTCAGCAACCCCCACACAGAGACGGCCAGTGACCCTCACCCAGGGATGCAGCATTCAGGGGTCCACAGAATTGGGCATTGAGGAATAACATTGCCTGAAACCAATGTGTAACAGTGAAGGAAATGTGGCCTCTATCACAAGAGGATGTGAGTACAGGACTAAAGGAGGCTTGCAGCAATTGTACAGGGCCTTGGTGAGACCACACCTGGAGAGTTGTGTGCAGGTTTGGTCTCCCTACCTAAGAGGGAGTGCAGTGAAGGTTCACCAGACTGATTCCTGGGATGGCAGGATTGTTGTATGAGGAGAGATTGGGCCGACTAGGCCTATATTCACTGGAGTTTAGAAGAATGAGAGGGGATCTCACTGAAACTTATAAAATTCTGACAGGGATGGACAGACTGGATGTAGGGGTGATGCTTCCTCTGGCTGGGGTGGGGGGGTCTAGATTCAGGGTACACAGTCTCAGGATAATGTGGTCACCACATTACAGGAAGGATGTAACAGCTCTGCAGAGAGTGCAGAGGGGGTTTACAAGAATGTTGCCAGGGTTAGAAAAGTGTAGCTCCGAGGAGAGATTGGATAGGTTGGGGTTATTTTCCTTAGAACAAAGAAGGCTGAGAGGGGACTTGATTGAGATGTACAAAATTATGAGGGGAATAGATAGAGTGGACAGGATCAAATTGTTTCCCTTGGTGGAGAATTCTAGAACCAGGGGACATAGATTCAAGATAGGTGGCAGAAGGTGTAGGGGGGACATGAGGAAGAACGTTTTTACGCAGAGGGTAGTGGGTGTCTGGAATTCGCTGCCCAAGTTGGTGGTAGAGGCAGAAACTTTAAACTCTTCTAAAAAGTACCTGGATCTGCACCTTAAGTGCTGTAAGCTGCAGGGCTATGGGCCGGGTGCAGGAAGGTGGGATTAGAAAGGGCACCTGGGTGTCCATGGGCTGGCATGGACAAGATGGGCTGAATGGCCTCCTTCTGTGCTGTAACTTTTCTATGGTTCTATGGTTCTATAAGGGGTCGGCCATTTAACAATGAAATGCGGAGGGATTTCTTCACTCAGAGGGTGGTGAATCTTTGGAATTCTCTACCCCAGAGGCCTGTGGAAGCTCAATCATTGAGTATGTTCCAGACTGAGATTGATAGATTTCTACATATTAAAAACATCCAGGGATACGGGGTGGGGTAGTGCAGGGAACTGGTCTTGAAGGAGAAGATCAGCCATAATCTCACTGAATGGTGGAGTGAGCTCGAAGGGCTGAATGGCCTCCTCCTATTCCTTATATTCTTCTCTGGGAGGCAGCACGCAGAGGAGAGCGTGTAAAAATGAGAGTGCCTTCAATGGGACGGGGGAGCGGATGCTGATTTGTGAGGGGCTGCTGAATTCTTTTAGTTTATTATCCTTAGTTTATTGCTGCTCAGGATAGTTCTTCTGCTAATCAATAGTGGGATAGCAGAGCACCTCAGCCACCATGGGATACTCTCCCTATTCCGTGTGGGAACTGCAGGACACAGCTGACATCCTGGCCAGACATAGTGCAAGCAGTGTCTCCAGCTGCAGCAGCTTGTACTGCAGGTTTGGGGAGCTGAGTGGGAGTGGGAGTCACTGTGAGGTACCACTGAGGCTGCGAGCTCTGCGAGTGGATCTGGTCACCCTGCAGCTTCAGAGTGTGCAGCGGGAGAGGGAGGGGTGGTCACCGGGCAGATTGTCCAGCTGTCCCCTGAGTGCATCCCATTCTCCAACCCGTATTGAGTCCTGGACACAAATGAGAGGTGATGGTTCATCTGGAGAGTACAGCCAGAGCCCTGTCCATGACCCCACGGGGTGGGACTCAGCTGGACAGAGGGTAGAAGGAAGACTGAAAGAGCAGTGGTGACAGGTGATTCAATGGCTAGGGGGAGAGATGGGCCTTTCTGCGGCTGCAGATGTGAATCCAGGATGGTGTGTTGCCTCCCTGGTGTCAGTGCCCAGAATGTCACTGAGCAGCCTCACAGCCCCGAGGGGTAGGGTGAACAGCCACCAGTCAGGGTCCACATCAGTCCCAGTGACACAGTAGAAAGAGGGATGTGGTCCTACAGTCTGAATTTAGAGAGCTCGGTAGGAAATGAGCAAGCAGAACCTCCAAAGTAATAATATCCGGATTCCTCCCAGCGCCAAGTACAAAATGAATACAGAAATAGGAAGATAAGGACAGGGGAACGTGTGGCTGGGAAGGCAGTGCAGGAGCAAAGACTCGAGACTCTTGGGGCTGGATCTGGGGGAGATGAGAGCTGTACAGATCAGATGGGTTGCACCTGAACAGAGCCTGGAATGAGCTCCTTGTGGGGCATTCGGCTAGTCCTGTTGGGGAGGTCTTAAACTAACTCAGCTGCGGTGTGAGAACCAGGATGTAACATTAGAAAGATAAACAAAGTGATCAAAGGATTGGGAGAGAGAACTAGCACGAGAGACAGAAACAGGAGGGTATTCAGGGGGGTCAGTGTAAGAGCAAATGCAATCTTTTTTACTGTTCACTCATGGGATGTGGGTGTCACTGGCTGGGCCAACATTTATTGCCCATCCCTAATTGCCCTTGAGAAGGTGGGGGTGAGCTGCCTTCTTGAACCGCTGCAGTCCATGTGGTGTAGGTACACCCACAGTGCTGTTAGGGAGGGAGTTCCAGGATTTTGACCCAGCGACAGCGAAGGAATGGTGATATATTTCCAAGTCAGGATGGTGAGTGACTTGGAGGGGAACTTCCAGGTGGAGGTGATCCCACGTTAACTCTCTCCTTGCACCGTGACCTGGGTAGCATCTTCTCACTCAGTAAAATCAGAGATGCAAAGTATTCATTTAATACCTCAGCTCTGCCTCCAGCCTCCAGGCATGCAGTTCAAGAAATGCAGCTCACCACCACCACCCTCTCAAGGGCAACTAGGGATGCGCAATAAATGTCAGTGATACCCGGATCTCATACGATAATAGCTGGATTAAAAATGTATAAAGTGAAGATATTTGAAAAGCTGCCTGAATTTAAAGTTGATGAGTTGTAGGGTCAGTACAGCAGAGAAGGAGGCCATTCGGCCCATTCAGTCCGTGCCAGTTCTCTATGGAGTAATCCAGTCAGTCCCATTCCCCACTCGATCCCCATAACCCGGCAAGTTTATTTCCCTCAAATGCCCATCCAATTTCCTTTCAAAATCCTCCATCGTCTCCACTTCCACCAGCCTCATAGACAGAGAGTTCCTGGTCACTATCACTCGCTGTGTAAAAATGCTCTTTCTCACCACCCCCCCCAACCCGTGTCTCTTACCCAAAACCTTAAATTCATGTCCCCCGAGTCCTTGTACCATCAGCCAATGGGAACAGCTTTCCTTTCTCTACCTTATCTAACCCTGTCATCATCTTGTCCCCCTCTATCAAATCCTCCCCTCAATCTCCTTCACTCCAAGGTGAACAACCCCAGCTTCTTCAACCCAACCTTGTAACTAAAACCCCCTCATCCCTGGAACCATTCAGGTAAATCTCCTCCACACCCTCTCATTCAATGAACTTGGGAAGAGGCAGTACAGCCAAGACCTAATCAAACGATGGGACAGGAATGAGGGGCACAATGACCTCCTGCTCTTTCTAACATCGTGGACTGGTGACAAACCCAAACAAGGAAAACCCTCGCAGGGTCTCACTGTGTGAGGACAGAACACGTTCATTCAGCTAAAGGCATAGAAAACACACCTCAGACACCACCCTGACGTCAAAATCATCAGCAAGAGAAGAAAACTGAGAACTGGTATCAAAACAGCAGCTAGACACAGGATAGGTTCAATACAGAGTAAATCTCCCTCTACACTGTCCCCATCAAACACTCCCAGGACAGGTACAGCCCAGGGTTAGATACAGAGTAAAGCTCCCTCTACACTGTCCCCATCAAACACTCCCAGGACAGGTACAGCACGGGGTTAGATACAGAGTAAATCTCCCTCTACACTGTCCCCATCAAACACTCCCAGGACAGGTACAGCACGGGGTTAGATACAGAGTAAACCTCCCTCTACACTGTCCCCATCAAACACTCCCAGGACAGGTACAGCACGGGGTTAGATACAGAGTAAATCTCCCTCTACACTGTCCCCATCAAACACTCCCAGGACAGGTACAGCACGGGGTTAGATACAGAGTAAATCTCCCTCTACACTGTCCCCATCAAACACTCCCAGGGCAGATACAGCACGGGGTTAGATACAGAGTAAATCTCCCTCTACACTGTCCCCATCAAACACTCCCAGGACAGGTACAGCACGGGGTTAGATACAGAGTAAATCTCCCTCTACACTGTCCCCATCAAACACTCCCAGGACAGGTACAGCACGGGGTTAGATACAGAGTAAAGCTCCCTCTACACCGTCCCCATCAAACACTCCCAGGACAGGTACAGCACGGGGTTAGATACAGAGTAAATCTCCCTCTACACTGTCTCCATGAAACACATGCTGTCCATCTGGTCAGGAGTGTCAGATCCCATGGGATACAGGGGAAGGTGGCAGGTTGGATCCAAACTCAGCTCAGTGACAGGAAACAAAGGGTAAAGGTCGATGATGTTTTTGCGAATGGAAAACAGTTTACCAGTGGAGTTCCACAGGGCTCAGTCTAGGGACCCCTGCTGTTTGTTGTATATATGAGTGATTTAGACTTAAATGTGGGAGGTATGTTTGGGAAATTTGCAGATGAGAACAGAACTGGCCGTGTAGTTGGTAGTGAAGAGGTTAGCTGTCAACTCCAGAATCATATCAATGGTTTGGTTCAGTTGGTGGAAAAGTGGCAAATGGAATTCAATCTGGAAAAGCTGATGTGAGGTAGGTAGAGGAAGTGCGAGACCTTGGAGTGCATGTCCACAGGTCCTTGAAGGTGGCAGGACAGGTGGATAAAGTGGTTAAGAAAGCATATGGAATGTTTTAAAAGCAAAAAACTGCGGATGCTGGAAATCCAAAACAAAAATAAAAATAAAAATACATGGAAAAACTCAGCAAGAAAGTTCTCCTTTTTTGGCGAGGTATTGAATACAAAAGCAGGGATGGAATGATGGAACTGTATAAAACACTGGTTAGGCCACAGCTGGAATGTTGTGTACTGTTCTGGTCACCACATTACAGGTAGGACAGAATTACTCTGGAGAGAGACAGAGGAGATTTACAAGAATGTTGCCAGGGATGGAAAATTGCAGCTATGAGGAGAGATTGGATGGTCTGGGTTTGTTTTCCTTAGAACAGAGGAGGCTGAGGGGTGACCTAGTTGAGGAGTACAAAATAATGAGGGGCCGAGATAGGGTAGGGAGTAGAGATTTGTTTCCCCCTGGCTGAGGGGTCAGTTACAAGGGGCATAGATTTAAGGTGATTGGTAGCAGGATTCGAGGGGACCCTTTTCACCCAGAGGGGTGGTGGGTTACTGGGATTCACTGCCTGGTTTGGTTGTTGAGGCTAAAAAATTCATTTAAAAGGAACCTGGAACTGCATCTAAAGTGCTGGAACCTGCAAGGCCACACACCAGGGGTAGAAAGTGGGATTAAAATGAACGGCAAGTTTGTTTCCCATCTTTTTCTGGCTGGCACAGAAACGATGGGCTAAATGGCCCGTTTTTGCACAATAAATTTTCTAAGTTTCTATGGTCTGTGGGTGTATCCCATAAGCTGACCTTCAGTACTGACCTTCTGACAGTGCAGCACTCCCACAGTACTGACCCTCTGACAGTGCAGCACTCCCTCAGTACTAACCCTCTGACAGTGCAGCACTGCCTCAGTACTGACCCTCTGAAAGTGCAGCACTCCCTCAGTACTGACCCTCTGACAGTGCAGCACTCCCCAGTACTGACCCTCTGATAGTGCAGCACTCCCTCAGTACTGACCCTCTGACAGTGCAGCATTCCCTCAGTACTGACCCTCCGACAGTGCAGCACTCCCTCAGTACTGATCCTCTGACAATGCGACACTCCCTCAGTACTGACCCCCTGACAGTGCAGCATTCCCTCAGTACTGACTGTCCGACAGTGCGGCACTCCCTCAGTACTGACCCTCTGACAGTGCAGCACTCCCTCAGTACTGACCCTCCAACAGTGCAGCAATCCCTCAGTACTGACCCTCTGACAGTGCAGCACTCCCTCAGTACTGATTCTCTGACAGTGCAGCACACCCTCCGTTCTGACCCTGTGACAGTGCAGCACTCCCTCAGTACTGACACTCTGACAGAGCAGCACTCCCTCAGTACTGACCCTCCGACAGTGCAGCAGTCCCTCAGTACTGACCCTCTGACAGTGCAGCACTCCCTCAGTACTGATTCTCTGACAGTGCAGCACACCCTCCGTTCTGACCCTGTGACAGTGCAGCACTCCCTCAGTACTGACCCTCTGACAGAGCAGCACTCCCTCAGTACTGACCCTCCGACAGTGCAGCAGTCCCTCAGTACTGACCCTCCGACAGTGCAGCAGTCCCTCAGTACTGACCCTATGACAGTGCAGCACTCCCTCAGTACTGACGCTCTGACAGTGCGGCACTCCCTCAGTACTGACCCACCGATAGTGCGGCACACCCTCAATACTGACCCTCCGACAGTGCGGCACTCCCTCAGTACTGACCCTCCGACAGTGCGGCACTCCCTCAGTACTGACCCCCTGACAGTGCAGCACTCCCTCAGTATTGACCCTCTGACAGTGCAGCACTCCCTCAGTACTGACCTTCCGACAGTGCAGCATTACCTCAGTATTGACCCTCCGACAGTGCGTCACTCCCTCAGTACTGACCCTCCGACAGTGCGGCACTCCCTCAGTACTGAAACTCCGACAGTAAGGCACTCACTAAGTACTGACCCTCCGAAAGTGCGGCACTCTCTCAGTACTGATCCTCTGACAGTGCAGCACACCCTCAGTACTGACCCCCTGACAGTGCAGCATTCCCTCAGTACTGACTGTCCGACTTTGCAGCAGTCCCTCAGTACTGACCCTCCAACAGTGCGGCACTCCCTCAGTACTGACTCTCTGACAGTGCAGCACTCCCACCGTTCTGACCCTGTGACAGTGCAGCACTCCCTCAGTACTGACCCTCCGACAGTGCAGCACTCCCTCAGCACTGACCCTCCGACAGTGCAGCAGTCCCTCACTACTGACCCTCTGACAGTGCGGCACTCCCTCAGTACTGACCCTCTGACAGTGCGGCACTCCCTCAGTACTGACCCACCGATAGTTCGGCAGTCCCTCAGTACTGACCCTCCGACAGTGCGGCACTCCCTCAGTACTGACCCACAGACAGTGCGGCACTCCCTCAGTACTGACCCTCTGACAGTGCAGCACTCCCTCAGTACTGACCCTCCGACAGTGCGGCACTCCCTCAGTACTGACCCTCCGACAGTGCGGCACTTCCTCAGTATTGACCCTCCGACAGTGCGGCACTCCCTCAGTACTGACCCTCCGACAGTGCGGCACTCCCTCAGTACTGACCCTCTGACAGTGCAGCACTCCCTCAGTACTGACCCTCTGACAGTGCAAGACTCCCTCAGTACTGACCCTCCGACAGTGCAGCAATCCCTCAATACTGACCTTCCGACAGTGCAGCATTACCTCAGTACTGACCTTCCACAGTGCAGCACTCCCTCAGTACTGACCCTCTGACAGGGCAGCACTACCTCAGTACTGACCCTCTGAGAGTGCAGCACTCCCTCAGTACTGACCTTCCGACAGTGCAGCATTACCTCAGTACTGACCTTCCGACAGTGCAGCAGTCCCTCAGTACTGACCCTCTGGCAGTGCAGCACTCCCTCAGCATTGACCCTCCGACAGTGCGGCACTCCCTCAGTACTGACCCTCCGACAGTACGGCACTCCCTCAGTACTGACCCTCCGACAGTGCGGCACTCTCTCAGTACTGACCCTCTGACAGTGCGGCACTCCCTCAGTACTGACCCTCTGACAGTGCAGCACTCCCTCAGTACTGAACCTCTGACAGTGCAGCACTTCCTCAGTACTGACCCTCTGACAGTGCAGCACTCCCTCAGTACTGACCCTCTCACAGTGCAGCATTCCCTCAGTACTGACTGTCCGACAGTGCAGCACTCCCTCAGTACTGACCCTCTGACAGTGCATCACTCCCTCAGTACTGACCTTCCGAGAGTGCAGCATTCCCTCAGTACTGACTGTCCGACAGTGCAGCAGTCCCTCAGTACTGACCCTCTGACAGTGCAGCACTCCCTCAGTACTGACTCTCTGACAGTGCAGCACTCCCTCCGTTCTGACCCTGTGACAGTGCAGCACTCCCTCAGTACTGACCCTCCGACAGTGCAGCATTCCCTCAGTACTGACCCTCTGACAGTGCGGCACTCCCTCAGTACTAACCCTCTGACAGTGCAGCACTCCCTCAGTACTGAACCTCTGACAGTGCAGCACTTCCTCAGTACTGACCCTCTGACAGTGCAGCACTCCCTCAGTACTGACCGTCTCACAGTGCAGCATTCCCTCAGTACTGACTGTCCGACAGTGCAGCACTCCCTCAGTACTGACCCTCTGACAGTGCATCACTCCCTCAGTACTGACCGTCCGAGAGTGCAGCATTCCCTCAGTACTGACTGTCCGACAGTGCAGCAGTCCCTCAGTACTGACCCTCTGACAGTGCAGCACTCCCTCAGTACTGACTCTCTGACAGTGCAGCACTCCCTCAGTACTGACTCTCTGACAGTGCAGCACTCCCTCAGTACTGACCCTCCGACAGTGCAGCATTCCCTCAGTACTGACCCTCTGACAGTGCGGCACTCCCTCAGTACTGACCCTCTCACAGTGCAGCATTCCCTCAGTACTGACTGTCCGACAGTGCAGCACTCCCTCAGTACTGACCCTCTGACAGTGCATCACTCCCTCAGTACTGAATTTCCGAGAGTGCAGCATTCCCTCAGTACTGACTCTCCGACAGTGCAGCATTCCCTCAGTACTGACCCTCTGAAAGTGCAGTACTCCCTCAGTACTGACCTTCCGACAGTGCAGCAGTCCCTCAGTACTGACCCTCTGGCAGTGCAGCACTCCCTCAGTATTGACCCTCCGACAGTGCGGCACTCCCTCAGTACTGACCCTCTGACGGTACGGGACTCCCTCAGTACTGACCCTCCGACAGTGCGGCACTCCCTCAGTACTGACCCTCCGACAGTGCGGCACTCCCTCAGTACTGACCCTCTGACAGTGCAGCACTCATTCAGTACTGACCCTTTGACAGTGCAGCACTCCCTCAGTACTGACCCTCTGACAGTGCTGCATTCCCTCAGTACTGACTGTCCGACAGTGCAGCATTACCTCAGTACTGACCTTCCGACAGTGCAGCACTCCCTCAGTACTGACCTTCCGTCAGTGCAGCATTCCCTCAGTACTGACTGTCCGACAGTGCAGCATTCCGTCAGTACTGACCCTCTGAGAGTGCAGCACTCCCTCAGCACTGACCCTCCGACAGTGCAGCAGTCCCTCAGTACTGACCCTCCGACAGTGCAGCAGTCCCTCAGTACTGACCCTCTGACAGTGCGGCACTCCCTCAGTACTGTCCCTCCGACAGTGCGGCACTCCCTCAGTACTGACACTCCGACAGTGCAGCACTCCCTCAGTACTGACCCTCTGACAGTGCAGCACTCCCTCAGTACTGATCCTCTGACAATGCAGCACTCCCTCAGTACTGACCCACTGACAGTGCAGCATTCCCTCAGTACTGACTGTCCGACAGTGCGGCACTCCCTCAGTACTGACCCTCCAACAGTAAAGCACTCCCTCAGTACTGACCCTCTGACAGTGCCGCACTCCCTCAGTACTGACTCTCTGACAGTGCAGCAGTCCCTCAGTACTGACCCTCTGACAGTGCAGCACTCCCTCAGTACTGATTCTCTGACAGTGCAGCACACCATCCGTTCTGACCCTGTGACAGTGCAGCACTCCCTCAGTACTGACCCTCTGACAGTGCAGCACTCCCTCAGTACTGACCCTCCGACAGTGCGACACTCCCTCAGTACTGACCCTCCGACAGTGCGGCAAACCCTCAGTACTGACCCTCCGACAGTGCGGCACTCCCTCAGTACTGACCCTCCGACAGTGCGGCACTCCCTCAGTACTGACCCTCCGACAGTGCGGCACTCCCTCAGTACTGACCCTCCGACAGTGCGGCACTCCCTCAGTATTGGCCCTCCGACAGTGCGGCAATCGCTCAGTACTGACCCTCTGACAGTGCAGCACTCCCTCAGTACTGACCCTCTGACAGTGCAGCACTCCCTCAGTACTGACCTTCCGACAGTGCAGCATTACCTCAGTACTGAACTTCCGACAGTGCAGCACTCCCTCTGTACTGACCCTCTGGCAGTGCAGCACTACCTCAGTATTGACCCTCCGACAGTACGGCACTCCCTCAGTACTGACCCTCCGACAGTGCAGCACTCCCTCAGTACTGACCCTCCGACAGTACGGCACTCCCTCAGTACTGACACTCCGACAGTGCGGCACTCTCTCAGTACTGACCCTCCGACAGTGCAGCACTCCCTCAGTACTGATCCTCTGACAATGCAGCACTCCCTCAGTACTGACCCCCTGACAGTGCAGCATTCCCTCAGTACAGACTGTCCGACAGTGCGGCACTCCCTCAGTACTGACCCTCCAACAGTGAAGCACTACCTCAGTACTGACCCTCTGACAGTGCCGCACTCCCTCAGTACTGACTCTCTGACAGTGCAGCACTCCCTCAGTACTGATTCTCTGACAGTGCAGCACACCATCCGTTCTGACCCTGTGACAGTGCAGCACTCCTTCAGTACTGACCCTCTGACAGAGCAGCACTCCCTCAGTACTGACCATCCGACAGTGCAGCAGTCCCTCAGTACTGACCCTCTGACAGTGCGGCACTCCCTCAGTACTGACGCTCTGACAGTGCGGCACTCCCTCAGTACTGACCCACCGATAGTGCGGCACTCCCTCAGTACTGACCCTCCGACAGTGCGGCACTCCCTCAGTACTGACCCTCCGACAGTGCGGCACTCCCTCAGTACTGACCCTCCGACAGTGCGACACTCCCTCAGTACTGACACACCGACAGTGCTGCAAACCCTCAGTACTGACCCTCCGACAGTGCGGCACTCCCTCAGTATTGACCCTCCGACAGTGCGGCACTCCCTCAGTATTGACCCTCCGACAGTGCGGCACTCCCTCAGTACTGACCTTCCGACAGTGCAGCATTCCCTCAGTACTGACTGTCCGACAGTGCAGCATTACCTCAGTACTGACCTTCCGACAGTGCAGCACTTCCTCAGTACTGACCCTCTGAGTGTGCAGCACTCCCTCAGCACTGACCCTCCGACAGTGCAGCAGTCCCTCAGCACTGACCCTCCGACAGTGCAGCACTCCCTCAGTACTGACCCTCTGACAGTGCAGCACTCCCTCAGTACTGACCCTCCGACAGTGCAGCACTCCCTCAGTACTGACCCTCTGACAGTGCAGCACTCCCTCAGTACTGACCCTCTGACAGTGCAGCACTCCCTCAGTACTGACCCTCTGACAGTGCAGCAGTCCCTCAGTACTGACCCTCTGACAGTGCGGCACTCCCTCAGTACTGACCCTCTGACAGTGCGGCACTCCCTCAGTACTGACCCTCTGACAGTGCGGCACTCCCTCAGTACTGACCCACCGATAGTGCGGCAGTTCCTCAGCACTGACCCTCTGACAGTGCGGCACTCCCTCAGTACTGACCCTCCGACAGTGCGGCACTCCCTCAGTACTGACCCTCCGACAGTGCAGCACTCCCTCAGTACTGACCATCTGACTGTGCAGCACTCCCTCAGTACTGACCCTCCGACAGTGCAGCAGTCCCTCAGTACTGACCCTCTGACAGTGCGGCACTCCCTCAGTACTGACCCTCCGACAGTGCGACACTCCCTCAGTACTGACCCTCCGACAGTGCGGCAAACCCTCAGTACTGACCCTCCGACAGTGCGGCACTCCCTCAGTACTGACCCTCCGACAGTGCGGCACTCCCTCAGTACTGACCCTCCGACAGTGCGCCACTCCCTCAGTATTGGCCCTCCGACAGTGCGGCACTCCCTCAGTACTGACCCTCTGACAGTGCAGCACTCCCTCAGTACTGACCCTCTGACAGTGCAGCACTCCATCAGTACTGACTGTCCGACAGTGCAGCATTACCTCAGTACTGACCTTCCTACAGTGCAGCATTCCCTCAGTACTGACTGTCCGACAGTGCAGCATTACCTCAGTACTGACCTTCCGACAGTGCAGCACTCCCTCAGTACTGACCTTCCGACAGTGCAGCATTACCTCAGTACTGACCTTCCGACAGTGCAGCAGTCCCTCAGTACTGACCCTCCGACAGTACGGCACTCCCTCAGTACTGACCCTCCGACAGTGCGGCACTCCCTCAGTACTGACCCTCCGACAGTGCGGCACTCCCTCAGTACTGACCCTCCGACAGTGCGGCACTCCCTCAGTACTGACCCTCTGACAGTGCAGCACTCCCTCAGTACTGACCCTCTGAGAGTGCAGCACTCCCTCAGTACTGACCCTCTCACAGTGCAGCATTCCCTCAGTACTGACTGTCCGACAGTGCAGCACTCCCTCAGTACTGACCCTCTGACAGTGCATCACTCCCTCAGTACTGAACTTCCGAGAGTGCAGCATTCCCTCAGTACTGACTCTCCGACAGTGCAGCATTCCCTCAGTACTGACCCTCTGAAAGTGCAGTACTCCCTCAGTACTGACCTTCCGACAGTGCAGCAGTCCCTCAGTACTGACCCTCTGGCAGTGCAGCACTCCCTCAGTATTGACCCTCCGACAGTGCGGCACTCCCTCAGTACTGACCCTCTTACGGTACGGGACTCCCTCAGTACTGACCCTCCGACAGTGCGGCACTCCCTCAGTACTGACCCTCCGACAGTGCGGCACTCCCTCAGTACTGACCCTCTGACAGTGCAGCACTCATTCAGTACTGACCCATTGACAGTGCAGCACTCCCTCAGTACTGACCCTCTGACAGTGCTGCATTCCCTCAGTACTGACTGTCCAACAGTGCCGCATTACCTCAGAACTGACCTTCCGACAGTGCAGCAGTCCCTCAGTACTGACCCTCTGGCAGTGCAGCACTCCCTCAGTATTGACCCTCCGACAGTGCGGCACTCCCTCAGTACTGACCCTCTGACGGTACGGGACTCCCTCAGTACTGACCCTCCGACAGTGCGGCACTCCCTCAGTACTGACCCTCCGACAGTGCGGCACTCCCTCAGTACTGACCCTCTGACAGTGCAGCACTCATTCAGTACTGACCCTTTGACAGTGCAGCACTCCCTCAGTACTGACCCTCTGACAGTGCTGCATTCCCTCAGTACTGACTGTCCGACAGTGCAGCATTACCTCAGTACTGACCTTCCGACAGTGCAGCACTCCCTCAGTACTGACCTTCCGTCAGTGCAGCATCCCCTCAGTACTGACTGTTCGACAGTGCAGCATTCCGTCAGTACTGACCCTCTGAGAGTGCAGCACTCCCTCAGCACTGACCCTCCGACAGTGCAGCAGTCCCTCAGTACTGACCCTCCGACAGTGCAGCAGTCCCTCAGTACTGACCCTCTGACAGTGCGGCACTCCCTCAGTACTGTCCCTCCGACAGTGCGGCACTCCCTCAGTACTGACACTCCGACAGTGCAGCACTCCCTCAGTACTGACCCTCTGACAGTGCAGCACTCCCTCAGTACTGATCCTCTGACAATGCAGCACTCCCTCAGTACTGACCCTCTGACAGTGCCGCACTCCCTCAGTACTGACTGTCCGACAGTGCGGCACTCCCTCAGTACTGACCCTCCAACAGTGAAGCACTCCCTCAGTACTGACCCTCTGACAGTGCCGCACTCCCTCAGTACTGACTCTCTGACAGTGCAGCAGTCCCTCAGTACTGACCCTCTGACAGTGCAGCACTCCCTCAGTACTGATTCTCTGACAGTGCAGCACACCATCCGTTCTGACCCTGTGACAGTGCAGCACTCCCTCAGTACTGACCCTCTGACAGTGCAGCACTCCCTCAGTACTGACCCTCCGACAGTGCGACACTCCCTCAGTACTGACCCTCCGACAGTGCGGCAAACCCTCAGTACTGACCCTCCGACAGTGCGGCACTCCCTCAGTACTGACCCTCCGACAGTGCGGCACTCCCTCAGTACTGACCCTCCGACAGTGCGGCACTCCCTCAGTACTGACCCTCCGACAGTGCGGCACTCCCTCAGTATTGGCCCTCCGACAGTGCGGCAATCGCTCAGTACTGACCCTCTGACAGTGCAGCACTCCCTCAGTACTGACCCTCTGACAGTGCAGCACTCCCTCAGTACTGACCTTCCGACAGTGCAGCATTACCTCAGTACTGAACTTCCGACAGTGCAGCACTCCCTCTGTACTGACCCTCTGGCAGTGCAGCACTACCTCAGTATTGACCCTCCGACAGTACGGCACTCCCTCAGTACTGACCCTCCGACAGTGCAGCACTCCCTCAGTACTGACCCTCCGACAGTACGGCACTCCCTCAGTACTGACACTCCGACAGTGCGGCACTCTCTCAGTACTGACCCTCCGACAGTGCAGCACTCCCTCAGTACTGATCCTCTGACAATGCAGCACTCCCTCAGTACTGACCCCCTGACAGTGCAGCATTCCCTCAGTACAGACTGTCCGACAGTGCGGCACTCCCTCAGTACTGACCCTCCAACAGTGAAGCACTACCTCAGTACTGACCCTCTGACAGTGCCGCACTCCCTCAGTACTGACTCTCTGACAGTGCAGCACTCCCTCAGTACTGATTCTCTGACAGTGCAGCACACCATCCGTTCTGACCCTGTGACAGTGCAGCACTCCTTCAGTACTGACCCTCTGACAGAGCAGCACTCCCTCAGTACTGACCATCCGACAGTGCAGCAGTCCCTCAGTACTGACCCTCTGACAGTGCGGCACTCCCTCAGTACTGACGCTCTGACAGTGCGGCACTCCCTCAGTACTGACCCACCGATAGTGCGGCACTCCCTCAGTACTGACCCTCCGACAGTGCGGCACTCCCTCAGTACTGACCCTCCGACAGTGCGGCACTCCCTCAGTACTGACCCTCCGACAGTGCGACACTCCCTCAGTACTGACACACCGACAGTGCTGCAAACCCTCAGTACTGACCCTCCGACAGTGCGGCACTCCCTCAGTATTGACCCTCCGACAGTGCGGCACTCCCTCAGTATTGACCCTCCGACAGTGCGGCACTCCCTCAGTACTGACCTTCCGACAGTGCAGCATTCCCTCAGTACTGACTGTCCGACAGTGCAGCATTACCTCAGTACTGACCTTCCTACAGTGCAGCACTTCCTCAGTACTGACCCTCTGAGTGTGCAGCACTCCCTCAGCACTGACCCTCCGACAGTGCAGCAGTCCCTCAGCACTGACCCTCCGACAGTGCAGCACTCCCTCAGTACTGACCCTCTGACAGTGCAGCACTCCCTCAGTACTGACCCTCCGACAGTGCAGCACTCCCTCAGTACTGACCCTCTGACAGTGCAGCACTCCCTCAGTACTGACCCTCTGACAGTGCAGCACTCCCTCAGTACTGACCCTCTGACAGTGCAGCAGTCCCTCAGTACTGACCCTCTGACAGTGCGGCACTCCCTCAGTACTGACCCTCTGACAGTGCGGCACTCCCTCAGTACTGACCCACCGATAGTGCGGCAGTTCCTCAGCACTGACCCTCTGACAGTGCGGCACTCCCTCAGTACTGACCCTCCGACAGTGCGGCACTCCCTCAGTACTGACCCTCCGACAGTGCAGCACTCCCTCAGTACTGACCATCTGACTGTGCAGCACTCCCTCAGTACTGACCCTCCGACAGTGCAGCAGTCCCTCAGTACTGACCCTCTGACAGTGCGGCACTCCCTCAGTACTGACCCTCCGACAGTGCGACACTCCCTCAGTACTGACCCTCCGACAGTGCGGCAAACCCTCAGTACTGACCCTCCGACAGTGCGGCACTCCCTCAGTACTGACCCTCCGACAGTGCGGCACTCCCTCAGTACTGACCCTCCGACAGTGCGCCACTCCCTCAGTATTGGCCCTCCGACAGTGCGGCACTCCCTCAGTACTGACCCTCTGACAGTGCAGCACTCCCTCAGTACTGACCCTCTGACAGTGCAGCACTCCATCAGTACTGACTGTCCGACAGTGCAGCATTACCTCAGTACTGACCTTCCTACAGTGCAGCATTCCCTCAGTACTGACTGTCCGACAGTGCAGCATTACCTCAGTACTGACCTTCCGACAGTGCAGCACTCCCTCAGTACTGACCTTCCGACAGTGCAGCATTACCTCAGTACTGACCTTCCGACAGTGCAGCAGTCCCTCAGTACTGACCCTCCGACAGTACGGCACTCCCTCAGTACTGACCCTCCGACAGTGCGGCACTCCCTCAGTACTGACCCTCCGACAGTGCGGCACTCCCTCAGTACTGACCCTCCGACAGTGCGGCACTCCCTCAGTACTGACCCTCTGACAGTGCAGCACTCCCTCAGTACTGACCCTCTGAGAGTGCAGCACTCCCTCAGTACTGACCCTCTGAGAGTGCAGCACTCCCTCAGTACTGACCTTCCGACAGTGCAGCATTACCTCAGTACTGACCCTCCGACAGTGCAGCAATCCCTCAGTACTGACCCTCTGACAGTGCAGCACTCCCTCAGTACTGACCCTCTGACAGTGCAGCAGTGCCTCAGTACTGACCCTCTGACAGTGCAGCAGTGCCTCAGTACTGACCCTCTGGCAGTGCAGCAGTGCCTCAGTACTGACCCTCTGGCAGTTCCGCACTCCCTCAGTACTGACCCTCTAACAGTGCAGCACTCCCTCAGTACTGACCCTCCGACAGTGCGGCACTCCCTCAGTACTGACCCACCGATAGTATGGCAGTCCCTCAGTACTGACCCTCCGACAGTGCGGCACTCCCTCAGTACTGACCCTCCGACAGTGCAGCACTCCCTCAGTACTGACCCTCCGACAGTGCGGCACTCCCTCAGTACTGACCTCCGACAGTGTGGCACTCCCTCAGTACTGACCCTCCGACAGTGCGGCACTCACTCAGTACTGACCCTCTGACAGTGCGGCACTCCCTCAGTACTGACCCTCCGACAGTGCAGCACTCCCTCAGTACTGACCCTCTGACAGTGAGGCACTCCCTCACTACTGACCTCTGGCAGTGCTGCACTCCCTCAGTACTGACCCTCTGACAGTGCAGCGCTCCATCAGTACTTACCATCTGACAGTGCAGCACTCCCTCAGTACTGACCCTCCGACAGTGCAGCGCTCCCTCAGTACTGACCTTCCGATAGTGCAGTGCTCCCTCAGTACTGACCCTCCGACAGTGCGGCACTCCCTCAGTACTGACCCTCTGACAGTGCGGCACTCCCTCAGTACTGACCTTCCGACAGTGCAGCAATCCCTCAGTACTGACTGTCCGACAGTGCAGCACTCCCTCAGTACTGACCCTCTGACAGTGCAGCACTCCCTCAGTACTGACCCTCTGACAGTGCAGCACTCCCTCAGTACTGACCTTCCGATAGTGCGGCACTCCCTCAGTACTGACCCTCTGACAGTCCGGCCTTCCCTCAGTACTGACTGTCCGACAGTGCAGCATTCCCTCAGTACTGATCCTCTGACAGTGCGGCACTCCCTCAGTACTGACCTTCTGACAGTGCATCACTCCCTCAGTACTGACCCTCTGACAGTGCAGCACTCCCTCAGTACTGACCCTCTGACAGTGTGGCACTCCCTCAGTACTGACCCTCTGACAGTGCAGCTCTCCCTCAGTACTGACCCTCTGACAGTGCATCACTCCCTCAGTACTGACCCTCTGACAGTGTGGCACTCCCTCAGTACTGACCCTCTGACAGTGCAGCAGTCCCTCAGTACTGACACTCTGACAGTGCGGCACTCCCTCAGTACTGACCCTCTGACAGTGCAGCACCCTCTCAGTACTGACCCTCTGACAGTGCAGCACCCTCTCAGTACTGACCCTCTGACAGTGCAGCGCTCCCTCAGTACTGACCCTCCGACAGTGCGGCACTCCCTCAGTACTGACCCTCTGACAGTGCAGCTCTCCCTCAGTACTGACCCTCTGACAGTGCATCACTCCCTCAGTACTGACCCTCTGACAGTGCATCACTCCCTCAGTACTGACCCTCTGACAGTGTGGCACTCCCTCAGTACTGACCCTCTGACAGTGCAGCAGTCCCTCAGTACTGACACTCTGACAGTGCGGCACTCCCTCAGTACTGACCCTCTGACAGTGCAGCACCCTCTCAGTACTGACCCTCTGACAGTGCAGCACCCTCTCAGTACTGACCCTCTGACAGTGCAGCACCCTCTCAGTACTGACCCTCTGACAGTGCAGCGCTCCCTCAGTACTGACCCTCCGACAGTGCGGCACTCCCTCAGTACTGATCCTCTGACAGTGCAGCACTCCCTCAGTACCATAATGGTCATTGGTCTGATGGGCGTGAAGCGATGTCTTTCTGCGTTAGAGTGCAGTTTTTTCTGTCCTCTGAGACCGAGTTTACACTAACAACCCTGAGCTATTGGCTGAATTTGGAACACATTAGAATATTCTGTAAGGTGCACTTGATGTTTGGTACTAACCTGTGGGCCATAATTCCAATTGTCTGTCGCTGTGCAGCTGATGGTCACTTTGTTTGATGGTGATCACTGCTCTTCACTGGTCAAATCCTGGCGGGCAGTAATGGGCACTGGTCATTACCCTGGGTTACTGACCACTGCTGGTTAGTCACTCACTAATCAGTTACTGCTCAGTTGCTGGTTTGTTACTGGTGACTGCTGGTCAGTTCCTGGTCAGTTCCTGGTCTGAGCTGTTAGAAGGTTTCAGCCAGGAGGATTCTGGCCAATTGCAGCTTCTTTCTCCCTCGGGGGCGATGGGTTGATTCCACTAAATGAAGCTTTAAGTCGGCTCCAACTCTGAGTCCAATTAAACCCCCTCAAACTGTCCCCTTCCCCAAATTCCACCCCCACAATCACCCTAACCCTCTCGGGTCAATCCTACTGACCCCTTTCAGACCCCTTCCCCTGTCAAACTCCTGCCAGACTCTCGGCAGCTCTGACCTCCCCCTGACTCAAACTCAAACCACCCAGCATGAGGCTCTCCAGACCAAACACCACCTCTCTCCCTGTCCCCGTCCCTCACTCTGTCCCTCTCCCTCTCAGTGACCCTCACTCTGTCCCTCACTCTGTCCCTCTCACTGACCCTCACTCTGTCCCTCTCCCTGACCCTCACTCTGTCCCTCTCCCTGACCCTCACTGACCCTCACTCTGTCCCTCTCCCTCTCACTGACCCTCACTCTGTCCCTCTCCCTGACCCTCTCCCTGACCCTCACTCTGTCACTCACTCTGTGTCCCTCTCCCTCTCCCTGACCCTCACTCTGTCCCTCTCCCTGACCCTCACTGACCCTCACTCTGTCCCTCTCCCTCTCACTGACCCTCACTCTGTCCCTCACTCTGTCCCTCTCCCTGACCCTCACTCTGTCACTCACTCTGTCTCTCTCACTGACCCTCACTCTGTGTCCTTCTCCCTCTCCCTGACCTTCACTCTGTCCCTCTCCCTGACCCTCTCTCTCTCTCTCTCTCTCTCACTCACTGTCTCACTCCCTCTCTCTCTCTGTCCCGGCTGTTTATTTTCTCTCTCTCTCTCTCTCTCTCTCTGGGTTTTGTTTACTCGGTTCCCCTGGAAACTCGGACAATCAGAGTTTGGAGTTTTAGCGAGTTCCAGTGCCGGTGCTGAGAGTTCGAGCCGCGAGTTAAAGCAGCAAAACCCCTGGGAACTCTCCCCAAATCCCCCAATTTCCCAGGAATTTCCCAACAAAAGCCAGCAACAGGAAACCTGGAAACACAGCAGGGGGTAAATTCGAGCAGACCGGACAACGAAAGGACAAACACTGTCTAACAGAGTCCAACGCAGTCTAACACCGTCTAAAACACAGTCTAACTCAGTCCAACACGATGTAAAACAGTCTAACACTGTCTAAAACACCATCTAACATTGTTTAAAACAGCCTAACAGAAACCATCTTTGTCTAACACCATCTAAAACACAGTCTAAAACAGTCTAATTCAATCACAGTCTAACACTGTCTAAAACACAGTCTGAAACAGTATAACACTGTCTGAAACAGACCCAACAGTCAAAGGACAAACACAGTGTAACAGAGTCCAGTGTTGGTGGCGTAGTGCTGTTGTTACTGGACTGGTAATCCAGAGACCTGGGGTAGTGTTTTGGGGACCCTGGTCCAAATCCACCATGATAGATGGTGGCCATTGCTTTCATTAAAAGTCTAACGATGACCATGAAACCATTGTTGATTGTTGTAAAAACCCACCTGGTTCGCTAATGTCCTTCAGCGAAGGAAATCTGCTGCCCTTACCTGGTCTGGTCTACACGTGACTCCAGACCCACCGCAATGTGATTAACTCTGAAATGCCCTATAAATAAGGGCAATTAGGGATGGGTAATAAATGCCCCACATCCCATGAATAAATGAAAGAGGCCTGATTGCCCCACACTCAATCATCTGGATCATGCTGATGTGTTCCACTTGCAGGCAGCACCTCATCACTGTTAGAGGGGCTCATGGGCAGGTCTCTACCGACCAAACCAGCCGTAAGGCCTGGTGGGGGGTCCTTTCAATGGCTGCGGGGCTGGGGCTTGCTTGGGGAAGGGGGAGAAGTGGCCTCAGGCAAGGGAAGAGGCTGCAAGGTGAGGGCTGTACTGGGGGAGAGGGGTGTCCCACATGTTGATCTGTGCAAGTGGCTTCAAGATGGTGAGGGCTGAGGAGGCAACCTCCAGAGGAGATGAGGCCAGATGGAGATGTGAGGGTGTGTGTGAGAGAGTGTGTGGTGATGTCCCTTGAGCTGGCAGTGAGTGAGATGCCAGTTATTCTGTGATGGCCTTGTGAGTGTGTAAGTTTAGAGTGGTGAGATGGTTGCCTTGCCCTGGTGGCACAGATGAGATCATTCATCCTCTTTCTGCACTGGATGGCCAGCCTCTCATGTGCAGCATTGGCACTGACCACCTCTGGCACCGCCACCCAAGCCGGAGTGGTGAGACTGATGGGCCTTTTGTGGCCAGAGTGGTGGTGGAGGACATCGTGTCGGGCCTCCATGGGATCCAGAAGGCGTCCCAGGGATGGGTCACTGAATCAGGAGGCTGCAATCTTCTGGGCTTTTGGGGCCACGTCTTCACCGGAGCAGTCCTGGGCTGCAAGCATTGAGAAGTGTCTGCACGCAGCTACAGTTTAAATATGGTGCCTGGAGTGAGAAAGCGGGAGGTAACAGCGTGACGAACAAATCAAGGCCTCCCACCAGCCAGACGGTGAGTTCCTTGCAGCTGCGCAATGAATGAGGTGGGAAGGGGGTGGACATGGTGCACAAACCCCCATTGCAGCCGGCGAGTAAAACATCATTTTCCTGCCTGGTACCACACTCTGTGCAAATCTGGGACGATTCCGCTGTAAATCTATCCGAATACAACAAGGGAGATGATTTAAAGGCACAAATAGAAGTAAATGGGTCTGATCCAATTGTCATTACAGAAACATGGCCACAGGGTGGACCAAGACTGGGAACTGCATATTCAAGGCTATGCAACATTTAGGAAGGAAAAGGAGGTGGAGCTGTGCTGATAATAAGGGATGGGATCAGTAACTCAGCAAGGGAGGATGTCAGATGAGAACAAAATGTGGAATCTGTTTGGGTGGAGCTAAGAAACAGCAAATGGCAGCAAACATTGGTCAGAGTTGTTTATAGGCCACCGAACAGTAGTGTTAGTGTGGGGCATGGTATTAATCAGGAGATGAGAGAAGCTTGTAGCATGGGCAATATGGTAATCATGGGTGACTTCAATCTGTATATGGACTGGGTAAACCCAATGAGCACTAATGTTGTGGGGGGCGAGTTTCTGGGGTGTGTTAGGGAGGGTTTTCTAGAGCAGTATGTTGAAGAACAGGCTATTTTAGATCTAGCATTATGTAACAGGAAAGGGCTAGTTAATAATCTTGCTGTGAAAAGAAGCTTTAGGGATGAGTGACCATAATGTGATAGGATTTTACAGTCTGTTTGAAAGTGAGGTAGTTCAATCTGAAACCAGGTTGTTAAATTTGAACAAAGGAAATTATGAAGGTATGAGGGGCAAATTGACAGAGGTGGATTGGGAAAACACATGAAAAGGTATGACAGTACATAGGCAATAGATAGTCTTTAAGGAATTATTACATGATTTACAGCAATTATACAGCCCTTCAAGGCACAAAAACTCAAAGAAAAGTCAGTCAACTGTGGCTAACAAAGGAATTTAAAGATTGTGTAAGGTTAAAAGAAAAACCTATAAAGTTGCCAGAAATAGTAGTAAACCTAAAGATTTGGAGGATTTTAGAATAAAGCAAAGGAGAATAAAGAAAGGTGGAATAGAATATGAATATAAGCTAGCAAAAAATATAAAAACGGACTGTAAAAGTTTCAATA
Source organism: Carcharodon carcharias (assembly GCF_017639515.1). NCBI lineage: Eukaryota > Metazoa > Chordata > Chondrichthyes > Lamniformes > Lamnidae > Carcharodon > Carcharodon carcharias. The sequence continues at coordinate 198,299,255 of NC_054472.1, forward strand.
GGTATGTAAAAAGGAACATTCCTTGTTGCAGTCCTACTCCGGCCCCCTTCCACAACTCTTTCTCCGGTACATCGATAATTATTTCGGTGCTGCTTCATGCTCTCGTCAGGACTTGGACTCACGCTGAACAATTTCTCCTTCAACTCCTCTCACTTCCTCCAAATAAAAGGTGTGGCTATGGGTACCCGCATGGGCCCCAGCTATGCCTGTCTCTTTATGGGGTATGTGGAACATTCCTTGTTGCAGTCCTACTCCGGCCCCCTTCCACAACTCTTTCTCCGGTACATCGATGATTATTTCGGTGCTGCTTCATGCTCTCGTCAGGACTTGGACTCACGCTGAACAATTTCTCCTTCAACTCCTCTCACTTCCTCCAAATAAAAGGTGTGGCTATGGGTACCCGCATGGGCCCCAGCTATGCCTGTCTCTTTATGGGGTATGTGGAACATTCCTTGTTGCAGTCCTACTCCGGCCCCCTTCCACAACTCTTTCTCCGGTACATCGATGATTATTTCGGTGCTGCTTCATGCTCTCGTCAGGACTTGGAAAAATTTATTAATTTTGCTTCCAATCTCCACCCCTCCATCATTTTCACGGGGTCCATCTCTGACACTTCCCTTCCCTTCCTTGACCTCTCTGTCTCAATCTCTGGTGATAGACTGTCCACCAATATCCATTACAAACCCACCGACACCCACAGCTATCTCGACTACAGCTCCTCACACCCCACTTCCTGTAAGGACTCCATCCCATTCTCTCAGTTCCTTCGCCTCCGTCGCATCTGTTCCGATGATGCTACATTCAAAAACAGTTCCTCTGACATGTCCTCCTTCTTCCTTAACCGAGGTTTTCCACCCACGGTCGTTGACAGGGCCCTCAACCGTGTCCGGCCCATCTCCCGCGCATCCGCCCTCACTCCTTCTCCTCCCTCCCAGAAACATGATAGGGTCCCCCTTGTCCTCACTTATCACCCCACCAGCCTCCGCATTCAAAGGATCATCCTCCGCCATTTCCGCCAACTCCAGCATGATGCCACTACCAAACACATCTTCCCTTCACCCCCCTTATCGGCATTCCGTAGGGATCGCTCCCTCCGGGACACCCTGGTCCACTCCTCCATCACCCCCTACTCCTCAACCCCCTCCTATGGCACAACCCCTTGCCCACGCAAAAGATGCAACACCTGCCCCTTCACTTCCTCTCTCCTCACCGTCCAAGGACCCAAACACTCCTTTCAAGTGAAGCAGCATTTCACTTGCATTTCCCCCAACTTAGTCTACTGCATTCGTTGCTCCCAATGTGGTCTCCTCTACATTGGAGAGACCAAACGTAAACTGGGCGACCGCTTTGCAGAACACCTGCGGTCTGTCCGCAAGAATGACCCAAACCTCCCTGTCGCTTGCCATTTTAACACTCCACCCTGCTCTCTTGCCCACATGTCTGTCCTTGGCTTGCTGCATTGTTCCAGTGAAGCCCAACGCAAACTGGAGGAACAACACCTCATCTTCCGACTAGGGACTTTACAGCCTTCCGGACTGAATATTGAATTCAACAACTTTAGGTCGTAAGCTCCCTCCCCCATCCCCACCCCCTTTCTGTTTACCCCTTCCTTTTTTTTTCCAATAAATTATAAAGATTTTCCTTTTCCCACCTATTTCCATTATATAAAAAAAAACCCACTAGAGCTATACCTTGAGTGCCCTACCATCCATTCTTAATTAGCACATTCGTTTAGATAATATCACCAACTTTAACTTTAACACCTATGTGTTCTATTGTACTATTGTTGTTGACATCTTTTGATGATCTGCTTCTATCACTGCTTGTTTGTCGCTACAACCACACCAACCCCCTCCACCTCTCTGTCTCTCTATCTCTCCGCCCCCCACACACACACCTTAAACCAGCTTATACTTCAGCTCTTTCCTGGACTCGAACTCAAGTTCTGTCGAAGGGTCATGAGGACTCGAAACGTCAACTCTTTTCTTCTCCGCCGATGCTGCCAGACCTGCTGAGTTTTTCCAGGTAATTCTGTTTTTGTTTTGGATTTCCAGCATCCGCAGTTTTTTTGTTTTTATCTATTGTAAAAAGGAAGCGTTTGGCTAAGACAAATGTGGGTCCATTACAGGCAGAGTCAGGAGAATTCATATGGGGAATAGAGCAATGGCAGAGACGCTAAATGATTACTTTTTGTCTGGCTTCACTGAGGAAGATACAGGAAATCTCCCAGATGGGGCTAATACAAGAAGGATGGATTACAATCTAACAGGACTGGGACTAGTGTCCTCACCAGGAGGGTTGCTAAGTGCTGTCGGGAGGGTTTAAACTAGATCATCAGGGGATAGGAACCTGAGAGGAAATTCAGAGTGGAGAAGAGAGGAACTGGCAGTGGGAAGTAGAGCAGTATTAACTGATAACAGGGATATATCAAAGAGTAATATCAAGGTAAATAGAATATTGGAGAGTTTGATAGAATTAGAGTGGGCAATTGTGAGTCATTAGATGGGTCAGGGTAAGGGGGAAAAGTAAAAAATTCTAAATCAGGATTAATGTGCATGTATGTAAATGCACGGAGTGTGGTTAATAAGATTGGTGAGCTACAGGCACAGGCTGACAAATGGAATTATGATATTACTGTTCTAACAGAGACCTGGCTCAAAGAAGGACAGGGCTGGGTGTTAAATATTCCAGGGTACAAGGTGTTTAGGAGAGACAGGGAAGCAAGAGAAGGGCATGGGTGGGGAGGAGGGGGTGATGGTGGGGGTGTGCAGAGTGACAGTATTGATTAAGGATGATATTAAAGTGCTGGAGAGAGAGGATGCTCCAGAGGGATCAAGGATGGAATTTCTCCGGCCAGAGATGAGGAATGAAAAAGATGCAATAACATTGATTGGTGAGTGACTTGGAGGGGAACTTCCAGGTGGTGGTGTTCCCATCTATCTGCTGCCCTTGTCTTTCTAGGTGGTAGTGGCCATGGGTTTGGTGGAGGGAGTGAATGTTTGTGGATGTGGTGCCAATCAAGTGGGCTGCTTTTTCCTGGATGGTGCCCAGCTTCTTAAGTGTTGCTGCACTCATCCAGGCAAGTGGGGAGTATTCCATCACACTCCTGACTTGTGCCTTGTAGATGGTGGACAGGCTTTGGGGAGTCAGGAGGTGAGTTACTCTCCGCAAGGTTCCTAGCCTCTGACCTGCTCTTGTAGCCATAGTATTTATATGGCTAGTCCTATTCAGTTTCTGGTCAATGGTAACCCCCAGGATGTTGATAGTGGGGGATTCAGTGATGGTAATGTCATCGAACATCAAGGGGTGATGGTTGGATTCTCCCTTGTTGGAGATGGTCATTGCCTGACACTTGTGTGGTGTGAATGTTACTTGCCACTTGTCAGCCCAAGCCTGGATATTGTCCAGGTCTTGCTGCATTTGGACATGGACTGCTTCAGTATCTGAGGAGTTGCGAATGGTGCTGAACATTGTGCAATCATCAGCGAACATCCCCACTTCTGACCTTATGATGGAAGGACGGTCATTGTTGGAGCAGCTGAAGATGGTTGGGCCGAGGACACTACCCTGAGGAACTCCTGCAGTGATGTCCTGGAGCTGAGATGACTGACCTCCAACAACCACAACCATCTTCCTTTGTACCAGTGGAGAGTTTTCCCCAATTCCCATTGACTCCAATTTTGCTAGGGCCCCTTGATGCCACACTCGGTCAAAGGCAGTCAGTCCCACCTCACCTGGGAAGTTCATCTCTTTTGTCCATGTTTGAACCAAGGCTGTAATGAGGTCAGGAGCTGAGTGGCCCTGGCAGAACTCAAACTGGGCATCAGTGAGGAGGTTATTGCTAAGCAAGTGCCGCTTGATAGCACTGTTGATGACCCCTTCCATTACTTTCCTGATGATGGAGAGTGGACTGATGGGGTGGTAATTGGCCGGGTTGGATTTGTCCTGCTTTTCGTATACAGGACATACCTGGGCATTGTTCACACAGCTGAGTAGATGCCAGTGTTGTAGCTGTACTGGAACATCTTGACTAAGGACCGTCAAGTTCTGGAGCACAAGTCTTCAGTCCTTATGCCAGAATATTATCAGGCATAGCCTTTGAAGTGTACAGTGCAGTCAGCCGTTTCTTGATTATAGAGTGAATCGAATTGGCTGAAGACTGGATTCTGTGATGCTGGAGATCTCTGGAGGAGGCCGAGATGGATCATCCACTCAGCACCTATGGCTGAAGATTGTAGCAAATACTTCAGCTTTACCTTTTGCACTGATGTGCTGGGCTCCTCCATCATTGAGGATGGGGATATTTGTGGAGCCTCCTCCTCCAGTGAGTTGTTTAATTGTCCACCACCATTCACGACTGGATGTGGCAGGACTGCAGAGCTTAGATCTGATCTGTTGGTTGAGGGATCGCTTAGCTCTGTCTATCACTTGCTGCTTATGCTGTTTGGCACACAAGTCATCCTGTGTTATAGCTTCACCAGGTTGACACCTCATTTTTAGGTATGCCTGGTGCTGCTCCTGGCATGCTCTCCTGCACTCTTCATTGAACCAGGGTTAATCCCTCAGTTTGATGGTAATGGTAGAGTGGGGGATATGCTGGGCCATGAGGTTACAGATTGTGTTCGAGGACAATTCTGCTGCTGCTGATGGCCCACAGCACCTCATGGATGCCCAGTCTTGAGTTGCTAGATCTGTTTGAAATCTATCCCATTTAACATGGTGCTAGTGCCACACAACATGATGGAGGGTACAAAAACAAAAATAGCTGGAAAAACTCAGCAGATCTGACAGCATCTGTGGAGACAAAGACAGAATTAACGTTTCGAGTCCGTATGACTCTCCTTCAGAGTTGAAGGGAAGTAGAAATGTGGTGAAATATATACTGTTTAACAGGGGTTGGAAAGGTGAAGCTGGATAGAAGGCCAGCGATAGGTGGAGGCAAAGGAGAGATTGATAAAGATGTCATAGACAAAATGGCAGGACCAGGGTAAGCTCTCTGGAAAATGACCGATGGCCCTAGTGGGGGTGGGTTAGGGGAGGGGACAGGGGTGGGGAAAAAGATCGAAAAGGCTAAAAGCTGGGGATAAAAATGATGCATAAAATGGAAATAAATAATAATAGTGAAACTAAGTGGGAAAAAATTCATAAATAAATAAGAGTTTAAAAATACAAATGAATAAGAAAAAGGAGGGGGATGGGAAAGGGGGTGGGGATGGAGGAGAGAGTTCATGGTCTGAAGTTGTTGAACTCAATATTCAGTCCGGAAGTCTGTAAAGTGCCTAGTCGGAAGATGAGGTGCTGTTCCTCCAGTTTGCGTTGGGCTTCACTGGAACAATGCAGCAAACCAAGGACAGACATGTGGGCAAGAGAGCAGGGTGGAGTGTTGAAATGGCAAGCGACAGGGAGATTTGGGTCATTCTTGCAGACAGACCGCAGGTGTTCTGCAAAGCGGTCACCCAGTCTGCGTTTGGTCTCTCCAATGTAGAGGAGACCACATTGGGAGCAGTGAATGCAGTAGACTAAATTGAGGGAAGTGCAAGTGAAATGCTGCTTCACTTGAAAGGAGTGTTTGGGCCCTTGGACGGTGAGGAGAGAGGAAGTGAAGGGGCAGGTGTTGCATCTTCTGCAGTTGCATGGGAAGGTGCCGTGGGAGGGGGTTGAGGAGTAGGGGGTGATGGAGGAGTGGACCAGGGTGTTCCGGAGGGAACGATCCCTATGGAATGCTGATGGGGAGAGTGAAGGGAAGATGTGTTTGGGGGTGGCATCATGCTGGAGTTGGCGGAAATGGCGGAGGATGATCCTTTGAATGCGGAGGCTGGTGGGGTGATAAGTGAGGACAAGGGGGACCCTATCATGTTTCTGGGAGGGAGGAGAAGGCGTGAGGGCGGATGCGCGGGAGGTGGGCCGGACCCACATTTCACCACATTTCTACTTCCCTCCAGCTCTGAAGAGTCATACGGACTCGAAACATTAACTCTGTCTTTCTCTCCACAGATGCTGTCAGAGCTGCTGAGTTTTTCCGGCATTTTTTGTTTTTGTTTCAGATTTCCAGCATCCGCAGTATTTTGCTTTTATTTACAATGGAGGGTATTCTCAATGTGAAGGTGGGACTTTGTCTCCACAACAATTGTGTGGTGGTCACTCCTACCGATACTCTCATGGACAGATGCATCTGCAGTAGGCAGGTTGGTGAGGATGAGGTCAAGTATGTTTCTCTCTCTTGTTGGTTCTCTCACCACCTGTCACAGACCCAGTCTAGCAGCTATGTCCTTTAGGACTCGGCCAGCACGGTCAGTAGTGGTGCTACCGAGCCACTCTTGGTGATGGACATTGAAGTCCCCCACCCAGAGTACATTCTGTACCGTTGCCACCCTCAGTGCTTCCTCCAAGTGATGTTCAACATGGAGAAGCCCTGATTCATCAGCTGAGGGAGGGCGGTACGTGGTAATCAGCAGGAGGTTTCCTTGCCCATGTTTGACCTGATGCCATGAGACTTCATGGGGTCCGGAGTCGATGTTGAGGACTCCCAGGGCAACTCCCTCCTGACTGTATACCACTGTGCCCCCACCTCTGCTGGGCCTGTCCTGTCAGTGGGACAGGACATACCCAGGGATGGTGATGGTGGTGTCTGGGACATTATCTGTAAGGTATGATTCCGTGAGGATGACTATGTCAGGATGTTCTTGACCAGTCTGTGAGATGCTCTCCCAATTTTGGCACTAGCCCCCAGATGTTAGTAAGGAGGACTTTGCAGGGTTGACAGGGCTGAGTTTGCCGTTGTCATTTCTGGTGCCCAGGTCAATGCCGGGTGGTCTGTCCGGTTTCATTCCTTTTTTGTGACTTTGTAGCCGTTTGTTACAACTGAGTGTCTGGCTCGGCCATTTCAGAGTCAACCACGTTGCTGTGGGTCTGGAGTCACATGTAGGCCAGACCAGGTAAGGATAGCTGATTTCCTTCCCTAAAGGACATTAGTGAACCAAATAGGCTTTTACAACAATCAATGATAGTTTCTTGATCATCATTAGACTCTTAATAAGATTTTTACTGAGTTCAAAATGCACCATCTGCTCCATCAGAGCATTCCCCGGGGTCTCTGAGTTACTTCTCCACCGACAATACCACCATGGCATCGCCTCGCCAACTTGAGGAAGGGATGTGGAGAAACAAATTTCCAATGAAATTACAAGGAGGTGTAAGAATTATAGAGTAATTATAATGAGTAACTTCAATTATCCAAATATAGACTGAGATAGGAATAGTGCAAAGGGACAAGAGGAGTGAGAGTTCTTGGAGTGTGTTGGAGATAATTTTCTGCAGCAGTTTGTTTCCAGTCCAACGAGAGGTTCTGGGGAATGAGTTGGTCCAAGCAGATCAGTATCAGTGGGAGAGTCTCTAGGGGACAATGACCATTGGTTTAGGTTGGAGAAGGACAAGGAATGATCCAGAGCAGGAGGAATTAACTGAGGAAAAGCCAGCTTCAATGGAATGAGAATGCGCCTGAGTCATGTTCTGACTGGTCCCCGGGCGAGATCCCCCAATTTGTTATGATCCCAGAGGAGGTCCCCAAATTGGTCCTGGGTGGGAAACAATGAATTGGCTCCCTTTCTTTATTCAACCCCCTTGGCTGGTTGCAACAAGGCTAATTTAAAAAGGATCCCTTCCCTCGAGGGTACATTCTCCCAGATCCAAAAGGAGCGAACTTAACCAAGATTTCTTGAGTTAAAGAAAGAGTAAGTTTATTGGTTACTGAAATGCAAGAAAAAAATTTAAAAAACACAACACACATACACACAGGTTAGAAATGAGAAGTGAGTCCAGGTATAAATGTTAAAAAGATATATGAATCAGTCTTTGGCTGGTCCATGAGGAGTCGATGATGAAATGTTGCAGCTGTTAAGTTGGATGATTCCCGTAGAGCTGACTTTGCTAGTTGAGAAGTTGGTTTGGAGATTCGTGGTTCTGAAGGTTTGCTGAAAGGAGTTGTCCTGTTTCCTTTCTGACTGTGGCTTTGCTGACTTGTCGCTTGCTTCCAGCAATCAGGGAGAGAGGACTTTTTTACCTGTAAACATAGTGATGCTTAGTTGATGTTCTTCAACTGTGACATTCCAAGCACACCCTCGCACACCAGCCCTGGAACACCAAATCTAGCACACAGAACTAGGATTGCTGTTGGCTTTTTAACTTCTTTCTTGTGTATTCCTGGAAGGGAAAAAACAAACATGAATTTCAAATTTTACACCTTTGTTCAAACAGGGGTGCAAAGATAAAGTTGACTACTACAGACCATTCAATTCAACTTCAGTGGTAGGAAACTTCTGGAATCTTCTGGAAACTATAGTCCAGGACAAAATCAATAGTCACTTAGACAAGTGCAGGATAATTAAGGAAAACCAGCATGGATTCATCAAGGAAAATCATGTTTAACTAACTGTTATGATATGGCAGATGGTAATTGCTGAGCTGACCAAATCCCAAAGGGAAACTTGGCCAAGCTATCACAACAATTTGCAATTTGTATTTTTATTAAGAGAAGGTAGTATGTGCGCTAGAGTCAGAAGTGGAGACCACTTTTTGGAGATTTTAACTATTAAATTAAAACATTTATTAATGAAAGAAAAGAAAATTTAAACACACAAGAGTCCAGTTACACATTCAAATTTAGTCTTATAACATTTCCCAAAAGATTTTTACTTAACTAGAATCCCAAATAAACATCCTTTTCTGGGTAACAGTCCAAATATATTCTTAATCTACAAAACATCCAATAATATTCCTGCAAGGGATTTACTGTTGTTATAAGGGGGGTATTTCACAGCTTCTCTCCTTCTCACTCGACAATGGAAATTCCCAGGCTTTTAACAAAACCTTGCTTTCTGGAACAAACAATTGCTTCCCTGGGCTGGCTAGAGGCTGCTTTTCATAAATCTGCTTTCGCACAGCCCACATTTCAAGATCTCACATGACTACTCCCCATACATTTTTCAATCTTTCCTTAAATATATTTTCTCCTGTTTTGATCATCAAATCCCATTGTTCAAAACTTTCTTTGGAAGTTACTTCTCTCTGAATATAATAATCTTTCATGTTGTCATTATGGCTATCTGCTTCAGGGGAAAATAAACTGAATAAATTTAAAGGCAAAATACTGCAGATGCTGGGCATCTGAAATGAAAACAAAAAATGCTGGAAAAACTCAGCAGGTCTGGCAACATCTGTGGAGAGAGAGACAGAGATAATGTTTTGAGTCCATATGACTCTTTTATAGATCAGGTAGAAGAGTCATGCAGACTCAAAATGTTATCTCCGTCTCTCTCTCTCTCTCTCCACAGATGCTGTCAGACCTGTTGAGTTTTTTCAACTGAATAAAATTTGCCTTGTTTATTTACGATTTTGCCAGTTTTAAAACGTCTAGCCACGTCTCTTTGAAATTCAAACCTCTCGACTTATCTACAAATGCAAATATTATCTAATCCATTTCCATTTCAAAATGCTGACTGTTACACCCACCTCTTTGATGATGTAAGCCTTGCAGTTTGACTGTCTTCAGTTTAATTAAATTGCTCACACACACACACACACAAACCACACACATACGCACCACACACACACATACGCACACACAGCAACCCCTCCCTCACCCCCAAACCTGCTTCAGTATCCCACAGTAGAATTAGGAAAAATGATATTTTGTTTACACTAAATTGCTGGAGCTTTTTGAGGAGGTAACAGAGAAGGTTGGTAAGGGCAATGCTGGTGATGTGGTGTATCTGGATTTTCAAAATGCATTTCTTACAGTGTCACACAACAGACTTGTGAGCAAGATTCTAGCTCATGGAATAAAAGGAAAAATTGGCAGAGTGACAGGAAACAGAGAGTAGTGATAAATGGACGTTTTACAGGTTGGAGGAAGGTTTGTAGTGGAGTTCCCCAGGGGTCAGTTTTGGGACCCTTGCTCTTCCTGATATATATTAATGACCTAGACTGTGATGTGCAGGGCATGATTTCAAAATTTGCAGATGATGTGAAGATTGGAAGTGTTGTCAACTCTGATGGGGATAGTCTTGAACTTCAAAAGGACATAGACATGTTGGTGAGTTGGGCAGACAAGTGGCAGATGAAGCTCAATGTAGAAAAGTGTGAGGTGATTCATTTTGGCAGGAAATATATGTTGAGACAGTATAAAATAAAGGGAGAAACTCTAAAGGAGGTGCAGGACCAGAGAGACCTCGGTGTATACGTACATAGGTCATTGATGATGGCAGGGCATGTTGAGAGAGCAGGTAATAAAGCATATAGTACCTTAGGCTTTAGTAATAGGAGCATTGAGTAGGAGAGTAAGGAGGTCATGTCAAGCCTGTATAAGACACTAGTTAGGCCACATCTGGAGTACTGTGTCTGGGCACCATACTTGAGGAAGGATATGAAGGCTTTGGAGAGAGTCCAGAGGAGATTCACAAGAATGATTCCCGGGATGAAGAACGGTAGCTATGAGGATAGATTGGAGAGATTGGGACTGTTTTCCTTGGATAAAAGAAGGCTGAGAGGAGACTTGATGGAGATATTTAAGATCCTGAAGGACGTAGACAGAGTAAATAGTGAAAAACTGTTCCCGCTCAAGAGGGCATCAAGAACTAGGGAACAAGTAAGGCCAATTAGGGACCATAGAGGTAATGTGTGTGTGGACCCGGAAGGCATGGGTACAGTCCTCAGTGAATACTTGGTGTCGGTCTTCACAATGGGAAAGGACACAGATATAGACATCAGGGTGGAGGACAGTGAAATATTAGAGGAAATTAACATAGAGAGAGAGAGGAGGTACTGGAGGGTTTAGTGGCCTTAAAAGTGGATAAATCCGCAGGCCCAGATGAGATGTATCCCAGGCTGTTGAGGGAGGGAAGGGAAGAAATATCAGGGGCCCTGGCAGTAATTTTCAAATCCTCTCTGGCCACAGGTGAGGTGCTAGAGGACTGGACACTGCTAATATTGTCCCAATATTAAAAAAGGGAGGAAGGGAGAGTCCAGAAAATTACAGGCCAGTCAGTCTAACCTCTGTGGTGCGAACTTACTATCAAGAATTCTGGAGAGACACGGATAAATCAGGGATAGTCAGCATGGATCTATTAAGGGTTCATGTGAAAAATTTGATTGAATTTTTTGAGGAGGTAACCAGGAGTGTTGATGAGGGTAATGCATTTGATGTGGTCTACATGGACTTTAGCAAGGCTTTTAATAAAGTCCCTCATGACAGTCTAGTTAAGAAAGTAACAGCCCATGGGATCCATCGCAAAGTGGCAGGTTGGATCCAAAATTAGCTGAGAGGCAGGAAGCAGAGGGTGATGATAGAGGGATGTTTCTGTGACTGGAAGTCTGTTTCCAGTGGGGTTTCACAGGGTTCGGTTCTGGGGCCCTTGCTGTTTGTGGTGTGGGTAAATGAGTTGGACTTAAATGTAGGGGGGATGATCAAGAAGTTCGCGGGTAACATGAAAATTGCCAGGGTGGTAAATAATGAGGAGGATAGCGGTAAACTGCAGGAGGATATCAATGGACTGGTCAGGTGGGCAGAGCAGTGGCAAATGGAATTCAACCTAGAAAAGTGTGAGGTAATGCACTTGGGGAGGGCTAACAATGCAAGAGATTACACTCCAAATGGTAGGACTCTGGAAAGTACTGAAGATCAGAGGAACCTTGGTGTGAATATTCACAGATCCCTGAGAGTAGCAGGGCAGGTGGATATGGTGATTAGGAAGCCTTCTGGGATACTTGCAGGAGCTGGGAGGTTATGCTGGAACTGTATAAAACGCTGGTTAGGCCACAGCTGGAGTACTGTGTGCAGTTCTGGTCACCACATTATAGGAAGGATGTGATTGCACTGGAGAGGGTGCAGAGGAGATTTACCAGGATGTTGCCTGGGCTGGAGGGTCTGAGCTATGAGGAAAGATTGGATAGACTGGGGTTGTTTTCCTTGGAGCAGCAAAGGTTGAGAGGGGACCTGATAGAGGTGGATAAGAGTATAAGGGGCACAGATAGGGTGGACAGGAAGGCAATATTTCCATTAGTGGAGGGTTCAATAACCAGGGTACACAGATTTAAGGTAAGAGGTAGAAAGCTAAGAGGAGAGTTGAGGAGAAATTTTTTCACCCAGGGAGTGGTGGGAGTCTGGAACCCACTGCCTGAAAGGTTGGTTGAGTCAGAAACTCTTGGAACATTTAAGAAGTATTTCGATATTCACTTGCATTGCCACAGCCTCCAGGGCGATGGGCCAAGTGCTGGATAATGGGATTAGTGTCGTCAGATCTTTGTTGACTGGCGCAGTCACACTGGGCCGAATGGCCTCCTTCTGTGCTGTAAATGTCTGAGTCAAGGAGTGCATAATTAGAAGGCATAGATTCAAAATACTTGGAAAAAGGAGTAAATGTGAGGTGAGGAACAATTTTTTTTTTACCCAGAGGGTGGTTGGAGTCTGGAACAAACTTCCTGAGAGGGTGGTGGAGGCAGGTTCGATTGAGGTATTCAGTAGGGAATTGGATTGTTACCTGAAAAGAAATAATGTCAAACATTATGGGGAAGAAGCAGGAAAGTGGGACTAGGTTGAATGTTCTTTGAGCCAGTGTGAACTCAATGGGCTGAATGGCCTCCTTTTTACTGTAAAGGTTCTGTGATTCTGAACAAATTAGATTCGTGGGTAAGAGAGATTAAATGACAAAGATGCCATGCAGCACAACACAAAGGTAGAGATAATGATACTTTTAAAGTCTAAAGCTTTTGTCCAGAGTGGGTGTTAACAGCAGAATAAAGGTCAGCACTGTCTGACAAGAAAAACAGCAGAACAGGATAGAGATTGGCACTTGCAGGGTGAAAAATCAAAATGGAGCATATAGTTCATGGTCTAAAGTTGTTGAATTCAATATTCAGTCCGGAAGGCTGTAAAGTGCCTAGTCTGAAGATGAGGTGTTGTTCCTCCAGTTTGCGTTGGGCTTCACTGGAACAATGCAGCAAGCCATGGACAGACATGTGGGCATGAGAGCAGGGTGGAGTGTTAAAATGGCAAGCGACAGGGAGGTTTGGGTAATGCTTACAGACAGACCGAAGGTGTTCCGCAAAGCGGTCACCCAGTCTGCGTTTGGTCTCTCCAATGTAGAGGAGACCACATTGGGAGCAGCGAATGCAGTAGACTAAGTTGAGGGAAATGCAAGTGAAATGCTGCTTCACTTGAAAGGAGTGTTTGGGCCCTTGGATGGTGAGGAGAGGGGAAGTAAAGGGGCAGGTGTTGCACCTTCTGCGGGTGCATGGGAAGGTGCCGTGGGAATGTGCTGAGGTGTTGGGGGTGATGGAGGAGTAGACCAGGGTGGGACAGGACATACCCAGGGATGGTGATGGTGGTTTCTGGGACATTATCTGTAAGGTATGATTCCATAAGTGTGTCTACGTCAGGCTGTCCAGCCTATGGTACAGTAATCTGTTGGGTTTCACTCCACTTTGTAGACTCCATTGATACAACTGAGTGTCTGGCTCGGCCATTTCAGAGTCAACCACATTGCTGTGGGTCTGGAGTCACATGTAGGCCAGACCAGGTAAGGACAGCAGATTTCCTTCCCTAAAGGACATTAGTGACCCAGATGGATTTTTATGATATCCTTAGTGAGGCTAGATTTTAAATCCAGAATTATTATCTTAAGTTAAATTCCACCAGCTGCTGTGGTGGGTCTCAAACCCACATTCCTATGAACTAGGAGCAGGAGTACGCCATTCAGCCCCTCAACCTGCTCCACCATTTAATGAGCTCATAGCTGATCTGATTGTAACCTCAAATATACATCCCAGCTACCCTCAATAACCTATCATCCCCTCGCTTACCAAGAATCTATCCACCTCAGCCTTAAAAATATTCAAAGACTCTGCTTCCACCAACTTTTCAGGAAGAGAGTTCCAAAGACTCACAACCCTCTGAGAGAAAAACTTTTCCTCATCTCTGTTTTATATGAGCGACCCCTTATTTTTAAACAGTGCCCCCTAATTCTAGATTCTCCTACACAAGGAAACATTCTCTCCACATCCTCCCTGTCAAGACCCCTCAGGATTTTATATGTTTCAGTAAAGTTGCCTCTTACTCTTCTAAACTCCAGTGGATACAAGTCTAACCTGTCCAACCTTTCCTCATAGGACAACCCACCCATTCCTGGTATTAATCTGGTAAACCTTCTCTGAACTGCTTCCAACACATTTACATCCTTCCTTAAATAAGGAGACCAATACTGTACACAATATTCCAGATGTGGTCTCACCAATGCCTGTGTAACTGAAGCATGACCTCCCTACTTTATTCAATTCCCCTCACAGTAAATGATAACATTCTATTAGCTTTCCTAATTACCTGCTGTACCTGCATACTAACCTTTTGTGATTCATGCACTAGGACACCCAGATCCCTCTGACTCTCGGAGCTCTGCAATTTAACTATTTAGATAATATTCCTCTCTTTTATTCTTCCTTCCAAAATGGACAATTTCACATTTCCCCACATTATGCTCCACTTACCAGCTCCTTGCCCACTGAATTAACCGATCTCTGTCTTTTTGTCCTCTTCACAATTTACTTTCTTGTCTATATTTGTGTTATCAGCAAATTTTGTGACCATCCCATCCATCCCTTCACCCAAGTCATTTATATAAATTGTAAACAGTTGGTGCCCCGGCACTGATCCCTGTGGCACTCCACTCGTCACATCCTGCCAACCAGTTAGTTTAACGTCTGTCATTGGGAAATTGTTGGAACCCATTATTAAGGAAGTAGTAATGGGCCATCAGAGTCAGCATGCTTTTATGAAGAGTAAATCGTGTTTGACTAATTTGCTAGAGTTCTTTGAAGATGTGACGCACAAAGTGGATAATGGGGATCCTGTAGATGTAATATATCTGGACTTCCAGAAGGCCTTTGATAAGGTGCCGCACAAAAGATTAATACACAAGATAAGATCACACGGAGTTAGGGGTAATATATTAGCTTGGATAGAGGATTGGCTAACGTACAGAAAGCAGAGAGTCGGGATAAATGGGTCTTTTTCTGGATAGCAAGCTGTAACTAGTGAGGTGCCACAGGGTTCGGTCCTTGGGCCCCAACTATTTACAATCTATGTTAATGATTTGGATTCAGGGATAGAAGGTACTATAGCTAAATTTGCAGATGACACCAAAATAGGTGGGAAAGTAAGTTGCAATGAAGAAATAAGAAATTTACAAATGGATATGGACAGGTTAGGTGAATGGGCCAAAATTTGGCAGATGGAGTTTAATGTGGATAAGTGTGAGGTTATTCATTTTGGTCGGAAGAATAAAAAGGCGATATTATTTAAATGGAGAGAAACTTCAGAATGCTTCAGTGCAGAGGGATCTGGGTGTCCTCGTGCATGAGTCGCTGAAAGCTGGTATGCAGGTACAGCAGGTAATAAGGAAGGCAAATAGAATTTTGGCATTTATTGCTAAAGGAATAGAGTATAAAAATAGGGAAGTGTTGTTGCAACTGTACAAGGCATTGGTGAGACCGCACCTGGAGTACTGTGCACAGTTTTGGTCCCTTTACTTGAGGAAGGATGTAGTTGCATTGGAGGCGGTTCAGAGGAGGTTCACTAGATTGATTCCAGAGATGCGGAGCTTGTCTTATGAGGAGAGATTGAGCAGTTTAGGCCTATACTCGCTAGAGTTTAGAAGGATGAAAGGAGATCTAATTGAGGTATATAAGATACTAAAGGGGATAAACAAAGTAGACGTGGAGCGGATGTTTCCTCTTGTGGGGTATTCTAGAACGAGAGGCCATAATTTCAGGCTAAGGGGTGGTAGATTTAAATCAGAGTTGAGGAGGAATTACTTTTCTCAAAGGGTCGTAAATCTGTGGAATTCACTACCTCAGAGAGCAGTGGATGCCGGGACGCTGAATAAATTTAAGGAGGAGATAGACCGATTTTTAATTAGTAATGGGTTGAAAGGTTATGGGGAGAGGGCGGAAATTGGAGTTGAGGCTGAAATGAGATCAGCCATGATCGTATTTAATGGTGGGGCAGGCTCGAGGGGCTGAATTGCCTACTCCTGCTCCTAGTTCTTATGTTCTTATGTAACCTGAAAAAGACCCATTTATGCCAACTCTCTGCTTCCTGTTAGCCAGCCAATCTCCTATCCATTCCAATAATTTACCTCCTATACAATCAGCTGATATTTTACACAATAACCTTTGATGTGGCACCTTATCAAATGTCTTCTGGAAATCTAAGTACAGTACATCCACCAGTTCCCCTTTATCCACAGAACATGTGACTTCCTCAAAGAACTCCAATAAATTGGTTAAATATGATTTCCCTTTCACCAAACCACATTGACTCTGCCTGGTTAGCTTAAGTTTATCCAAGTGTCCTGCTGTAGCTTCTTTAATAATGGTTTCTAATATTTTCCCTCTGACAGGTGTTAAGCTAACTGGCCTGTAGTTTCCCGCTTTCTGTCTCCCTCCCTTTTTGAATAAACAAGTTATATTTGCTATCTTCCAATCTAATGGGACCTTCCCCGAATCTTGGGAGTTTTGGAAAACTAAAACCAATGCATCAAGTATCTCACCAGTCACTTCTGTTAAGACCCTCGGATAAAGTCCATCAGGACCCGTCGTTTTGTCAGACCACAGCTCCAACAATTTACTCAGTACCACTCCTCTGCTCATTCTAATTTTCCTGAGTTCCTCCCTACCTTCCATTTCCTGGTTTGTAGCTGCTTCTGGGATGTTACTTGTATCCTCTATAGTGAAAACTGATGTGAAATACCTGGTCAATTCATCTGCCATTTCCTTGTTTTCCATTATCAGTTCTCCAGACTCACTTTCCATAGGACCAATGGTCACTTTGTTAACTCTTTTCTTTTTCAAATATTTATAGTAACTCTTACTATCCATTTTTTATATTTCTGGCCAGCTTTCTCTAGTACTCTAATTTTTCCCTCCTTATTAATCTTTTAGTCATCCTTTGCTGTTCCTTATATTCTGTCCAATCTTCTGGCCCTCCACCTATCTTCGCACAATTATATACTGTTCTTTAAGTTTGATGCTACCTTCAACCTTTCTAATTAACCATAAATGTTCTGTCCGTCCCTTGGAATTTTTCTTGCTCGTTGTAGTGTGTCTATTCTGTGCATTCCAAAATACCCCCTTAAATGTTTACCACTGCATCTCTATTAACCTATCCCTTAATCTAATTTGCCAATTCACTTCAGCCAGATTTGCTTTCATGACCTCATAATTTATGTTTAAAAATATAGCCTTGGACCCACTCCCCTCTCCCTCAAACTGAATTTAAAATTCAATCATGTTATGATCGCTGGTTCCTTGGGGTGCCTTCACTGTGAGGTTATCAATTAATCCCATCTCGCTGCACAATACCGGGTCTCGTATAGATTGCTCTCTGGTTGGGTCCGGAACATGCTGTTCTAAGAAACTATCCCGGAAACATTCTATGAATTCCTCATCTAGGCTACCTTTGCCCATCTGATTTTTCCAGTCTATATGTAGATTAAAATCTCCCATGATTATTGCCATGCCTTTCTGACCAGCTCCCATTATTTATCCCCTTATGCTCCACCCTACCAAGTGGTTACTGTTAGGGGCCTGAGCACAACTCCCACAAGTAACTTCTTGCCTTTCCCATTCCTCAGCTCTGCCCAAACTGTTTCCACACCCTGGTTTCCTGAACGTAGGTCATCTCTCTCTATTGTGCAAATACCATCATTAACTAACAGAGCCAGCCCTCCACCTCTTCGTCACTTCCTGTCCTTCCCAAATGTCCAGGTATTCAGGTCATTAGCTCAGGCCTCTGGATTACTAGTCTAAAATTCGCACTTTGCTCCTTTTAAAAGAAGGGCAGAGCCCAGTCAAAAATAAATTACCACCGATTCACAGTAGCAGCAGTGTGTGTACCATCTACAAGATGCACTGCAGGAATTCACCAAGGTTCCTTCGACAGCACCTTCCAAACTCACAACCACTACCATCTAGATGGACAAGGGCAGCAGAGAGATGGGAACACCACCACTTGGAAATTCCCCTCCAAGTCACTCACCATCCTGACTTGGAAATATATCACTGTTCCTTCACTGTCGCTGGGTCAAAATCCTGGAATTCCCTCCCTAACAGCACTGTGGGTGTACCTACCCCACATGGACTGCAGCGGTTCAAGAAGGCAGCTCACCACCACCTTCTCAAGGAGCAGCTAGGGATGGGCAATAAATGCTGACCCAGCCAGCGACACCACACCCACATCCCGTGAACAAATACAATAAAGGCCCTTTCTCTTCAGTACATCAACACTCACACTCTCACCTCTGAGTCAGAAAGTCGCGAGTTCACGTCGCACTCCAGAGATTTGGATACATGATCCAGTCCGGCACTCCAGTGCAGCACTGAAGGAATGCTGCATTATCAGAGGATCAGTACTGAGGGAGTAAGAGGAGTGTGAGGTGACAGGAGACGATGTCTGAGTGAGGTGGAGACTGAGTGAGTAGCAAATTAGGTTCACGTGGTGAGTTCTCATAAGTCTTTTTCAGGTTAAAATGTAGATTAAGAATCAAACTCTTACATAGAACTAAGAACCTTCATGTGTTACAATCCCAGCTGAGGTTATCCCCGAACAAGTAAAATCCTGGGTGGAACCCAGCTTGATCAATCATAATTTTTATCTGTTTGTTTAGACATGTGGAGAGGGGCAACTGAACAGAGTCACAGGAATCAGCTAACAAAATTTTAACAAAAACATAAAACATTTATTAAACAGGAAAAGATGAACTATATTACAATACTCCTTCACCCACAGCTATACCTTTCCAGATATATACAGATTTGTAAGGATAACACAAGTTACAAAAACTATCTTATACTTTCACGATCACAGTAAGTACCCAGTCCATGTAAACCAATAGACGAGCTGTGGCCAGACACAGCACACTCTGATTTATTGCTGGGTGGATTGGCACATGCCCAACCTGCTCCAGCGTTAAAACAACGGGTGATGGCATTGGGCACGCGTCCTGACATCATTGTGCACTCATGAGATATTTTGTTCGGCGAGCGTGTGCAGGAGTCAGCAGCATGCCTGCTGACAATTAAAAGGCCACTAACAAGGTAATTGATTTTAATTTTTTATTTACAGTTGGCGAGCAGATAAAAAGGCCAAGTGACCTTTGCATTTTAGCAAAACCTCATCCGAGGTTGGGGGGGGGTTGGTGGGGAGGGGGTGAGGTTTCAATCTGCCATTTAAAAAAACTCATCCTAATTTCTAACACGTCCCTGCTCATGTGACAGAGACACATAAGGGGACATGCTTTTTAATATTACAAAACTCTTCATCTTTAATTGTCAAAACTCTTCATCTACCTGAGGCAGCTCTCCGCAGTCACCCCAGCCGCTCCCTCCTACCAACCCCCCCAGAGCCTGCCCGACCAACGACACATCCTGTCCCAAGTGACAGTTGCCACCTGTTTATGACCGGTTGGTAAATTCAGAGTTATTTAAAAATCCAAGAGGGACACTTGAAACAACTGTCAGAACCTATAATTTTATTTTTGTATGGTTGAGAATCAGCTCTAAATTTAAGAGTCAGGCCACCAGTTTTTGAGAGGTTTTATATCAAATTACATGAGATATTTATCAATTTGCACAAGTTAAATATATACACATGGCTATAATTACTATCGTAACTTATAATAATTGACTGATTAAGAAGGGGAAAATAGAGTATGAGAGTAAACTTGCAGAGAACATAAAAACTGAGTGTAAAAGTTCCTATAGGTTTGTGAAGAGAAAAAGATTGGTGAAGACAAATGTAGGTCCCTTACAGTCAGAAACAGGGGAATTTATAATGGGGAACAAAGAAATGGCTGACCAGCTAAATACATATTTTGGTTCTGTCTTCACAAAGGAGGAACTAATAACATACCAGAAATGTTGGGGACACAGGCTTTAGTGAGAGGGAGGAACTGAAAGAAATTAGTATTAGTAGGGAAATGGTGTTGGGGAAATTGATGGGATTGAAGGCCAATAAATCCCCGGGGCCTGATAATCTACATCCCAGAGTACTTAAGGAAGTGGCCCTAGAAATAGTGGATGCATTGGTGGTCATCTTCCGAGATTCTATAGACTCTGGAACAGTTCCTACAGATTGTAGG
The DNA here is from genome assembly GCF_017639515.1 of Carcharodon carcharias. Classification (NCBI taxonomy): domain Eukaryota; kingdom Metazoa; phylum Chordata; class Chondrichthyes; order Lamniformes; family Lamnidae; genus Carcharodon; species Carcharodon carcharias. Next base: position 198,319,441 of record NC_054472.1, read on the forward strand.
GTAGCTAATGTAACCCCACTATTTAAAAAGGGAGGTAGAGAGAAAACAGGGAATTATAGACCAGTCAGTCTGACGTCGGTAGTGGGGAAAATTCTAGAGTCCATGAGAAAAGATTTAATAGCTGAGCGCATGGAAAACAGTGGCAGAATCGGACAGAGTCAGCATGGATTTATGAAAGGGAAATCATGCTTGACAAATCTACTGGAATTTTTCGAGGATGTAACTAGTAGAGTTGATGAGGGAGAGCCAGTCAATGTGGTTTATTTGGACTTTCAGAAGGCTTTCGACAAAGTCCCACATAAGAGATTAGTGTGTAAAATTAAAGCGCATGGGATTGGGGGTAGTGTATTGAGATGGATAGAAAACTGGTTGGCAGACAGGAAACAAAGAGTAGGAATAAACTGGTCTTTTTCCAAATGGCAGGCAGTGACTAGTGGGGTACCGCAGGGATCGTGCTGGGACCCCAGATATTCACAATATATATTAATGATTTAGATGAGGGAACTAAATGTAATATCTCCAAATTTGCAGATGACACAAAGCTGGGTGGGAGGGTGAGCTGTGAGGAAGATGCAGAGATGCTTCAGTGTGACTTGGACAAGCTGAGTGAGTGGGCAAATGCATGGCAGATGCAGTATAATGTGGATAAATGTGATGTTATCCACTTTGGTAGCAAAAACAGGAAGGCAGATTATTATCTGAATGGCTATAAATTGAGAGAGGGGAATGTGCAATGAGACCTGGGTGTCCTTGTACACCAGTTGCTGAAGGTAAGCATGCAGGTACAGCAGGCGGTAAAGAAGGCAAATGGTATGTTGGCCTTCATAGCCAGAGGATTCGAGTACAGGAACAGGGATGTCTTGCTGCAATTGTACAGGGCCTTGGTGAGACCACACCTGGAATATTGTGTGCAGTTTTGGTCTCCTTATCTGAGGAAGGATGTACTTGCTATAGAGGGAGAGCAGCGAAGGTTTACCAGACTGATTCCTGGGATGGTGGGACTGACATATGAGGAGAGATTGAGTCGGTTAGGATTATATTTACTGGAATTCAGAAGAATGAGGAGGGATCTCATAGAAACCTATAAAATTCTAACAAGACTAGACAGGGTTGATGCTGGAAGGATGTTCCTGATGGTAGGGGAGTCCAGAACCAGGGGTCACAGTCTGAGGATATGGGGTAAACCATTTAGGACTGAGATGAGGAGAAATTTCTTCACCCAGAGAGTGGTGAGGCTGTGGAATTCACTACCAAAGAAAGTAGTTGAGACCAAAACATTGTATATTTTCAAGAAGGAGTTTGATATAGCTCTTGGGGTGAAAGGGATCAAAGGATATGGGGAGAAAGCGGGAGCAGGTAATTGAGTTGGATGATCAGCCATGATCATAATGAATGGCGGAGCAGGTTCGAAGGACCTATCTTTCTAAATTCCCAAGCTAATCTCCATTAAGGCAACATCAACCCATAGACTTAACCAGACACCAGGCAAAGCGTTTTCACCTTACAAATTCAAACTGAGGTTCCTTTCACTTTGTTCCTGTGAAAACAGTTGTAGGCTTACAGCTACTTTGATCTCATAGTGTGACTGCCCTGTACACACAAAACTGCTATCTGTTATGCCTAACACAGCTCATTGAATATAAATTCTTATTGTATGACCAGTCCCTTTGAACTCTACCCATTCTAATAATAAAACCTCTTTCGTTGTACCAATTTTATGAATAACATAAACATATTGCTTGGTCTCTGCTAGCTAGGGGCCAGATTTCACCCCACTGCTTGAATACACAATTCAAAAAATTGCAAATGCATTCTACCTCTCTTATATCTCAAAACTTTTACACATCAAAACACCCAGGCTAGCTAGTGGGACAGGTGTTATGTTGCAGCTATGGAATGTGGGTTCTTTTGAGTACCAAGCTGATCCAAGGCAAGCACATCTCCAGGAAGTATAAGCAGCTTGAGGAATTCCGGATCAGGATTATTGGTCTGGAAGCCGATCTGCAGACACTGTGCAACATAAGGGAGGGAGAGAAATACACTGATACTTTGTTCCAGAAGACAGTCTCACCTCTTGGAATAGGATCATCTGTTTTGGCCAACAGTGAGGGACAGGAGAATGTGACCATGAGTGATTCAGGTAAAGGGACCAAGCAGACAGTAGTGGAGCAGCCTCAGACTTTCCAATTGTCAAACAGGTTTGAGGTGCTCACAACTTGTGTGGATGTAAGCGAGGTCTGCAAGGTGGATGAGCTGATTGGCCATGGCACTGTGGTACAGGAAGCTGTTTAAGTGCGGGGAGTAAACAGGAATGTGGTGGTTGTCAGGGACAGTACAAGGAGAGGGATTGACACTGTTCTCTGCAGCAAAGCTGAGTGTCCAGACGGCTGTGTTGCCTGTCTGGTGCCAGGGTTCAGGACATCTGCTCAGGGCTGGAGAGGAACTTGCAGGGGGAGGGGGACAGTCCATATGTCATAGAACCATAGAAAGGTTACAGCACAGGAAGAGGCCATTCGGCCCATCTTGTCCGTGCCAGCCCATGGACACCCAGGTGCCCTTTCTAATCCCACCTTCCTGCACCCGGCCCATAGCCCTGCAGCTTACAGCACTTAAGGTGCAGATCCAGGTACTTTTTAAAAGAGTTTAGAGTTTCTGCCTCTACCACCAACTTGGGCAGTGAATTCCAGATACCCACTACCCTCTGTGTAAAAAAATTCTTCCTCATGTCCCCCCTACACCTTCTGCCACTTATCTTGAATCTATGTCCCCTGGTTCTAGAATTCTCCACCAAGGGAAACAATTTGATCCTGTCCACTCTATCTATTCTCCTCATAATTTTGTACACCTCAATCAAGTCATCTCTCAGCCTTCTTTGTTCTAAGGAAAATAACCCCAACCTATCCAATCTCTCCTCGTAGCTACACTTTTCTAACCCTGGCAACATTCTTGTAAACCTCCTCTGCATTCTCTCCAGAACTATTACATCCTTCCTGTAATGTGGTGACCAGAGCTGCACACAATACTCCAGTTGTGGCCTCACCAGTGTTTTACACAATTCCAACATTATATCTTTACTTTTGTATTCTATACCTCTGCCAATGAAGGAGAGCATTCCATATGCCTTCTTTACAACCTTGTCTACTTGAACTGCTGCCTTCAGGGACCTGTGTACTTGTACGCCAAGATCTCCCACTGCATCTACCCCTCTTAGTATATTCCCATTTATTGTGTAATCCCTGTAACAGTTTGACCTCCTTAAATGTATGACCTCACACTTCTCTATGTTAAAATCCATCTGCCACTTTACCGCCCACTCCACCAACCCATCTATATCATTTTGGAGATTATACCTATCCTCTACACTATCCACTACTCGGCCAATCTTTGTGTCATCTGCAAATTTCCCAATCGTGCCCCCCACGTTCATGTCCAAATCGTTAATATATAACACAAACAGCAAGGGCCCCAACACTGAGCCCTGTGGAACACCACTTGAGATAACTTTCCATTCGCAAGAGCATCCTGTTACAAAGCCAACCTTTTATCCAGTTTGCCACATTACCCTGAATCCCATGGGCTTTTACCTTCCTGACCAATCTGCTATGTGGGACCTTGTCAAATGCCTTGCTAAAATCCATGTACACAACATCCACTACACTACCTTCATCAACCCTTCTTGTCACTTCCTCAAAGAATTCAATCAAATGGCAAGACCTTCCTTTAACAAGTCCATGCTGACCATCCCTGACTAGTCCATGCCTTTCCACATGACAGTTAATCCTATCTCTCAGGATTGATTCTACTAACTTGCTCACCACCGATGTAAGACTAACTGGCCTGTAATTGTTTGGCATTTCCTTTGATCCCTTTTTAAACAATGGAACTATGTTTGCATTTCTCCAGTCCTCTGGTACCTCCCCTGTATCTAGTGAAGATTGGAAAATCATCCTCAGAGCATCTGCTATCTCCTCCCTGGCTTCCTTCAGCAGCCTCGGAAACAATCCATCTGGCCCTGGTGACATCAACTTTCAACGATTTCAACCCTTCGAGTACTTCCTCTCTCTTTATGACTATCCCATCCAATATCTCACAGTGTTCCTCCGGGACTACTATATCTACATCCTCCCTTTCCTTTGTAAACACGGAGACAAAATATTCATTCAAAACCCTTCCCACAGCCTCTGCATCTGCACACAAGTTTCCATCTTCATCTCTGATAGGTCCCACTTTTTCCTTAACTAACCTTTTAGCATTAATGTATTGGTAAAACATCTTTGGGTTATCTTTAACTTTACTTGCTAATCTTTTTTCATGCCCTCTCTTTGATTTCCTTATTTCCTTTTTTACTTCGTCCCTGCGCTTCCTATATTCGTCTAGGCTATCTGCAGTGCTTAGTTCTTTGTGCCTATCGTACGCTTTCTTTTTCTGTTTGATCTTCCCCTGTATTCCTCTAGACAACCAGGGAGGTCTAGATTTGGCAGCACCACTCTTATTTTTGTAGGGGATGTGTCCACTTTGTACAATTAGGATCTCACTTTTTAGTGCTTCCCATTGGTTTTCCACTGTTTTATCCTCCAGCAGTGCTGTCCAGTCCACCTCAGCCAAGTCCCTTCTCATTTCTGCAAAATTTGCGTTCCCCCAGTTCAAGACTTTTACTCCTGTCTTATCCCTGTCCTTTTCCATGGTAATGCTAAATCTAACTGAATTGTGATCACTGTCCCCAATATGGTCGCCAACTGTCACTTCACCCACTTGCCCTTCTTCGTTCCCCAAGACTCGGTCTTGAATTGTATCTCCTCTCGTTGGGTTTGTCACTAATTGGTTGGAAAAATTTTCCTGGACACACTGCATGAATCTTTCTCCCTCAGTGCCCCTTATATTGTTTGAATCCCAGTTGATATCAGGATAGTTGAAGTATCCTACTATTATTGCCCTCTTGTTCTTACAAGCAGAAATTTGCCTACATATTTGTTCTTCTATCTCCCTTTCACTATTTGGGGGTCTGTAGTATACTCCCAGTAGTGTGCCTGCCCCTTTCTTATTTCTAAGCTCAATCCATAAAGCCTCATTTGTTGACCCATTTAGTATATCATTCCTTCTCACGACTGGAATTGATTCTTTAACCATTAGTGCTACCCCCCTCCTTTTCTATCTCCTACTCTATCGTGTCTGAAGACTCTATAACCAGGGATATTAAGCTGCCAGTTTTGTCCCTCCTTTAGCGAGGTCTCTGTTATAGCAATGACATCCTGCTACCATGTGTCTACCTGTGCCATTAACTCATCCACCTTGTTTGTAATACTCCTTGCATTGAAATATAAATAGTTTAACCCCATCAATTTCCCTTGCTGGACACTTTGTTAACTTTGCTTCTCCTGGAACTCTATGTCTATCACAACGTCCCTAGCTAATGTTCCACCTCCATTTCACGGCCTTGTTCCAGGGAGCAGAGTCAGAGAGCGGAGTTCCAGAGAGGTGAGTATAAAAACCTGACCTTGGGGATTCACGGACCTCGGATCTAAATAAAAATTAAAAGTGGCGTCACGGTAAATCTGTGATCTGATTGGCTGGTAGAGAATCTACACTGAATTTGAAATTAAAACATTGTTAAACTGATTAAACCAAATAAATTAATCACTTAATTAATAATTAGAGGGTATCTAGACCAGAATCAGGGGATTACTGTTTTTAGAATTTAGCATTTATAGTAGAAATCTAGCCCTAGGGAACGTATAGTTAATAAGGAGAAAATAAGCAGTTATTAGATTTAAATTGATTTATTAAATCGTTCTAGAAATGGCAGTTGCTGGGGTGAAGTGCTTCACCTGTGGGATGTGGGAAATCTGTGACACTTCAAGTGTCCCGGACAACTACATCTGCAGGAGGTGTACCCAATTGCAGCTCCTCACAGACCCTCATGGATCAGTTGGAGCAGCAGTTGGATGCACTTAGGAGCATTCAGGTGGCGGAAAGCGTCATCGACAGGAGTTTTGCAGATGTGGTCACACCCAAGGTACAGACAGATGGGTGACCGCTAGAAGGGGCAGGCAGTCAGTGCAGAAATCCTCTGTGGCTGTCCCCCTCTCTAACAGGTATACCGTTCTGGATACTGTTGGGGGGGATAGCCTATCAGGGGAAAACAACAGCAGTAGCCAGAGCAGTGGCACCACGGCTGTCTCTGTTGTTCAGCAGGGGGGTGGTGTCAAAGCACAGAAGAGCAATTGTCATAGGGGACTCTATAGTCAGGGGCTCAGATAGGCGCTTCTGTGGTCGTGAAAGAGACTCCGGGATGGTATGTTGCCTCCCTGGTGCCAGGGTCCAGGATATCTCTGATCGGGTACGGGACATTCTGAAGGGGGAGGGAGAACAGCCAGAGGTCGTGGTACACATTGGTACTAACGACATAGGCAGGAAGAGTGACGAGGTCCTGCAGCAGGAGCTCAGGGAGTTAGGCAGAAAGTTAAAAAAACAGGACCTCTAGTGTTGTAATCTCAGGATTACTCCCTGTGCCACGTGCCAGTGAGGCTAGAAATAGGAAGATAGTGCAGCTGAACACGTGGCTGAACAGATGCTGTAGGAGGGAGTGTTTCCGATATCTGGATCATTGGGATCTCTTCCGGGTCAGGTGGGACCTGTACAAGAAGGAGGGGTTGCATCTAAACTGGAGGGGCACCAATATCCTGGCTGCAAGGTTTGCTAGTGTCACTTGGGAGGGTTTAAACTAGAATGGCAGGGGGGTGGGAACCAGAAGAATAGCTCAGCAGGGGAAATAAATGACTAGGAACCAGTGAATATGGCCAGTAGGACTAAGAGGAAGGGCAGGCAGGGAGAAATTACTGAACACGGTGGGACTGGGGGTCTGAAATGCATTTGTTTCAATGCGAGAAGTATAACAGGCAAGGCAGATGAGCTTAGAGCTTGGATTAGTACTTGGGACTATGATGTTGTTACTATTACAGAGACTTGGTTGAAGGATGGACAGGATTGGCAGATAAACGTTCCAGGATTTAGATGTTTCAGGCAGTATAGAGAGGGATGTAGAAGAGGTGGGGAGTTGCACTGCTGGTTAAGGGGAATATCACAGCTGTACGACAGGATGACACCTCAGAGGGCTCATGCAGCGAGGCAATATGGGTAGAGCTCCAGAATAGGAAGGTGCAGTCACAATGTTGGGGGTTTACTATAGGCCTCCCAATTGCCGGCAGGAGATTGAGGAACAGTTATGTGGGCAGATTTTGGAAAGATGTAAAAGCCATAGGGTTGTCGTGGTGGGTGATTTAACTTTCCCTATATTGATTGGGAATCACTTAGTGCTAGAGGTTTGGATGGTGCAGAATTTATAAGGTGTATCCAGGAGGACTTCCTGAGACAATATGTAGATAGTCCAACTAGGGAAGGGGCAATACTGGACCTGGTATTAGGGAATGAACCTGGCCAGGTGGTCGAAGTTTCAGTAGGGGAGCATTTCAGGAAAAGTGACCATAATTTAGTAAGTTTCAAGGTACTGGTGGGTAAGGATAACAGGAGTCCTCGGGTTAAGGTGCTTAATTGGGGGAGGCTAATTATAACAATATTAGGCAGGAACTGAGGAATCTAGACTGGAGGCGGATGTTTGAGGGCAAATCAACAACTGACATGCGGGGGGCTTTCAAACGTCAGTTGATAAGAATTCAGGACCAGCATGTTCCTGCTATGATGAAGGATAAGCATGGCAAGTTTCAGGAACCTTGGATAACGAAGGATATTGTGAGATTAGTCAAAAAGAAAAGGGAAGCAATCGTAAGGGCTAGAAGGCTGGGAACAGATGAAGCCCTTGGAGAATACAAAGAAAGTAGGAAGAAACTTAAGCAAGGATTCAGGAGGGGTAAAAGGGGTCATGAAAAGTCACTGGCAGCCAGGATTAAGGAAAATCCCAAGGCCTTTTATACATATGTAAAAAGCAAGAGGGTAGCCAGGGAAAGGGTAGGCCCACTCAGGGACAGGGGTGGGAATCTGTGTGTGGAGCCAGAAGAAATGGGAGAGATACTAAATGAATACTTCTCATCAGTATTCACCAAAGAGAAGGATGCAGTGGTCGATTTGTCTAGGGAAGAGTGTGTAGAAAGCCTGGATCATGTTGAGATCAAAAAAGAGGAGGTGTTAGGCGTCTTGAAGAATATTAAGGTGGATAAGTCCCCAGGGCCAGATGGGATCTACCCCAGAGTACTGAGGGAGGCAAGGGAGGAGATTGCTGGGGCCTTGACAGAAATCTTTGTATCCTCACTGGCTACAGGTGAGGTCCCAGAGAACTGGAGAATGGCCAATGTTGTTCCATTGTTTAAGAAGGGTAGCAGGGATAATCCAGGAAATTACAGGCCGGTGAGCCTTACGTCAGTGGTAGGAGAATTATTGGAGAAGATTCCTCGTGACAGGATTTACTACCATTTGGAAGCAAATGAGCGAATTAGTGAGAGGCAGCATGGTTTTGTGAAGGGGAGGTCATGTCTCACTAACTTGATCGAGTTTTTCGAGGAAGTGACAAAGATGATCGACAATGGAAGGGCAGTGGATGTTATCTACATGGATTTCAGTAAGGCCTTTGACAAGGTCCCCCATGGCAGACTGGTACAGAAGGTAAAGTCGCACGGGATCAGAGGTGAGCTGGGAAGATGGATGCAGAGTTGGCTTGGTCATAGAAGACAGAGGGTAGCAGTGGAAGGGTGCTTTTCTGAATGGAGAGCTGTGATTAGTGGAGTTCCACAGGGATCAGTGCTGGGACCTTTGCTGTTTGTAGTATACATAAATGATTTGGAGGAAAATGTAACTGGGCTAATTAGTAAGTTTGCAGATGTCACTAAGGTTGGAGGAGTTGCAGATAGTGAAAAGGATTGTCAAAGGATACAACGGGATATAGATCGGTTGGAGACTTGGGTGGAGAAATGGCAGATGGAGTTTAATCCGGACAAATGCGAGGTAATGCATTTTGGAAGGTCTAATACAGGCAGGAATTATACAGTAAATGGCAGAACCCTTAAGTGCATCAACAGGCAGAGGGATCTGGGTGTACAGGTCCACAGGTCACTGAAAGTGGCAACGCAGGTGGATAAGGTAGTCAGGAAAGCATACGGCATGCTTGCCTTCATTGGCAGGGGTATTGAGTATAAAAGCTGGGAAGTCATGCTGCAGCTGTATAAAACCTCGGTTAGGCCCACTTGGAATATTGCGTGCAATTCTGGTCGCCACATTACCAGAAGGATATGGAGGCGTTGGAGAGGGTACAGAGGAGGTTTACCAGGATGCTGCCTGGTCTGGAGGTTATTAGCTATGAGGAGAGGTTGGAGAAACTCGGATTGTTCTCACTAGAGCGACGGAGATTGAGGGGCGACTTGATAGAAGTTTACAAAATTATGAGTGGCATGGACAGAGTAGATAGTCAGAAACTTTTTCCCAGGGTGGAAGAGTCAATTACTAGGGGACATAGATTTAAGGTGAGAGGAGAAAACTATAGAGGAAATGTATGGGGCAAGTTTTTTACGCAGAGGGTAGTGAGTGTCTGGAATTCGCTGCCAGAGGAGGTGATGGAAGCAGGTACGATAGTGGGGTTTAAGAGGCAGCTTGACAAATACATGAATAGGATGGGAATAGAGGGATACGGACCCTGGAAGTGCAAAATGTTTTAGTTGACGGGCAATATGATCGGCGCAGGCTTGGAGGGCCGAAGGGCCTGTTCCTGTGCTGTACTTTTCTTTGTTCATTTTTCTGATCTGAATCTGACCTATGTGATCCTAGTCCTGGGATCCCATCCCCCTGCCCCACTAGGTTAAATTCTCCCCGACAGAACTAGCAAAAGCCCCCACAAGGACACTGGTCCCAGCTCTGCCTGTGTGCAGCCGTCCGGTTTGTACAGGTCCCACCTTCCCCAGAACCAGTCCCAGTGCCTCAAGAATCTGAATCCCTCCCGGCTACACCATCTCTCCAGACACCTGTTCATTTGGTTTATCCTCTTATTCCTGCTCTCGCTAGCACGTGGAACTGGGAATAATCCTGAGATTACTACGTTTGATTTATCTCCTAACTTCCTGTATTGAGCTTGCAGGTCCTCATCCCTTAGTTTACCTATGTTGTTGGTACCAATGTGTACCACGACCACTGGCCGTTTACCTTCCCCCCCCCACCAGAATGTCCTGCAGCCGTTCCGTGACATCCTGGACCCTGGCACCAGGGAGGCAACATACCATCCTTGATTCACGTTTGCGGCCACAGAAGCGCCTGTCTGTGCCCCTAACTATTGAATTCCCTATCACTACAGCCCTGCCACTTGTTTTCCTCCTGCCCCTCTGAGCAGCAGAGCCACCCACGGTGCCGTGAACTTGGCTGTTGCTGCTTTCCCCTGAGAGGCCACCCCCCCCCCCCCAACAGTATCCAAAGCAGGATATCTGTTAGAGAGGGGGGATGACCACAGGGGACTCCTGCACTAACTTCCTGAGGCTTTTACTGTTCCTGATGGACACCCATTCCCTTTCTGCCTGTGTAATCTTCACCTACGGTGTGACCACCTCGCTAAACGTGCTATCCACGACTTGCTCAGCATCGCCAATGCTCCACAACGAGTCCACCCGCAGCTCCAGCTCTGAAATCCAGTTAGCTAGAAGCTGCATTTGGACACACCTTCTGCACACATAGTCACCAGGGATGCTGGAAGCGTCCCTCATTTCCCACATCCTGCAGGAGGAGCATATCACGGGTCTGAGTTCTCCTGCCATGATGCCCCTCTCGAATAAGCTAGTTACTCCCTTAAAAAATACGCTAGCTCGGGTCCTTATTTATGTTCGCTAGGAACCTTGTTTCTTAACTAATTGTAGTTGTACAGTACTACTCTATACTTTTCTTTAACTCCCACCTCAGTATTAAGCAATGAATAACTTTAATAGATTGAAAAGAAACTCACCAGGGTTTACTCACCAACCAGCTGGTCCATGTAGGAGCCAATGACGTAGGCAGGACAAGGAAGGAGGTTTTGATGATCTAGGCATTGAATTAAGAAGCAGAACCTCAAAGGTAATAATGCCTGGATTATTAACTGAGTCATACACAAATTAGCATAGGGAAAATAAGATGAGGGAGATGAGTGTGTGGCTCAAAGACTGATGTGGGAGAAATGGGTTCCAGTTTGTGGGGCACTGACATCAGTACTGGGGAAAGTGAGGGCTGTACCATTGAGACGGTTTACACCTGAACTATTCAGGGACTAGTTTTCTTGCGAACCACATAACCCGGGAAGTAGAGAGTCTTTTAAACTAAACAAAGAGGGTGAGAGATCAGGCTTGGGTAGATGTGGCAAATCAGGAGGTAGAGTCAAGGCAGGAGAGCAACATTGTATAATGGGAAATGAGAATGGAAGGAAGGGACAGAGACTGAGACGTGGCTGCAGGATGACAAGGATTGGGTCCTGAATATTGAGGAGTATTAGCTGTTCAAGAAGAATAGGAAGCGAGGTAAAGGTGGAGGGGTAGCACTGTTAATCAAAAAGAGCATTGGTGCAATAGTTAGAGATAACGTTGGTTCAGGATGTAAAATCGGTTTGGGTGGAAATAAGGAATAGCAGGGAAAGGAGTCACTAGTGAGAATGGTCTACAGGCTCCCTAACAGTAACCATACTGTAGGACAAACTATACAAGAAAAGATATTGGGTGCTTGTGTTAAAGGGACAACAATAATCATGGGTGACTTTAATCTACATGTAAACTGAAAAATCAGATTGGCAGTAGTAGCCTGGATGAGGAGTTCATAGAATGTTTTCGAGAAAGTTTCTTAGAGTAGCACATTCTGGAACCAACCAGAGAGCAGGTTATATTAAACATGGTATTGTGTAACATGACAGGTTTAATTAATGACCTCAGAGTAAAAGCACGCCTAGGTAGCAGCGACCACAGTATGATTGAATTTTATATTCAGTTTGAAAGGGAGAAGAGTGGGTCTAAGACAAGTATCTTAAACCTAAATAAGACCAACTATCTGGGGATGAAAGCTGAGCTAGCTGAAGTGAACTGGGAAACTAGGCTGGAGGATAGATCGATAGAGAAACAGTGGCAGACATTTAAAGAGATACTTCAAAATACTCAGAATAAATATATTGCAACTCTAAGAAAGAACAATTCTAAGGGGAGGACCCACCATCCATGATTACATGAAGAAGTTAAGGAAAGCATCAAATTTAAGGAAAAAGCATATAACTGCGTAAAGATGAGTGGTAGGTCAGACAATTGGTCAGAACATAAAGAACGGCAGAGAATGACTCAAAGATTAATCAGGAGAAATAAATTAGAGTATGAGCGGAAGCTTGCTAGAAATGTTAAAACAGAGAACAAGAGTTTCTACAGGTACTTAAAAAGGAAAAGATTGAGTAAAGTGAGCGTTGGTCCTCTAGAGAGTGACAGTGAGTAGTTAATAGCGGATAATAAGGAAATGGCGGAAGAATTGAACAAATATTTTGCTTCTGTGTTCACTATAGAGGATACAAAAAGCATTCCAGTAATAGCTGCAAATCAGGAGGTGGAAGGAGAGAGGATCTTGGTGAAATTACAATCACTAGGGAAACGGTACTGAACGAACTGATGGAGCTGGGGGCTGACAAGTCTCCGGGTCCTGATGGACTTCATCCTAGGGTCTTTAAAATAGTAGCCAGTGAGATTATAGATTTGTTGGTGTTAACTTTCCAAATCACCCTAGATTCTGGAAAGGTTCCATCAGATTGGAATGTAACAAATATAACCCCTCTATTCAAGAAGGGAGGGAGGCAGAAAAACAGGGAACTATAGGCCAGTTAGCTTGACATCTGTGGTGGGGAAGGTGTTAGAATTGATCATTAAGGAGGTTATAGCTGGGCACTTAGAAAAACTCAAGGTAAATGGAAAGAGTCAGCATGGTTTTGTGAATGGGAAATCATGTTTAGCCAATTCACTGGAGTTCTTTGAAGAAGTCACATGTACTGTGGATAAAGGGGAACCTTTGGATGTGCCGTACTTGGATTTCCAGAAGGCATTTGATAAGGTGCCGGATCAAAGGTTATTATGGAAAATTAAAGCTCCTGGTGTAAGGGATGAACATAGTAGCATGGATAGAAGATTGGCTGACTGGCAGAAACAAGAGTATGTATAAATGGGTCTTTTTCTGATTGGCAGGATGTGACGAGTGGAGTCCCACAGGGGTCTGTGCTGGGGTCTCAACTTTTTACAATTTACATCCATGACTTAGATGAGGGGAGTGAAGACATGACAGCTAAATTTGCAGATGACACAAAGAGAGGTAGGAAAGTATGGTGTGAAGAGGACATGAGGAGGTTGCAGATGGATATAGATAGGTTGAGTGAGTGGGCAAAAATCCGGCAGATGGAGTATAATATAGGAAAAGCTGCAGTTGTTCACTTGGGCAGGAAGAATAAAAAAGCAAAGTATTATCTAAACGAGAAACAACTGCAGAATTGATGTGCAGAGGGATCTAGGTGTTCTAGTGTATAAGTCAGAAAAAGTTAATATGCAGGTTCAGAAAGTAATTATCCTTTATTACAAAAGGAATTGAACATTAAAGTAAGGATGTTCACTATCAGCGGTCAATACTGATGGAGTGCACACTATCACAGGAACATAGAAACATAGAAAATAGGAGCAGGAGTAGGCCATTCAGCCCTTCGAACCTGCTCTGTCATTCAATATCATCATGATTGATTCTCTACCTCAATGCCATACTCTTGATCTCTCCCCATATCCCTTGATGTCCAGAATTCTATCTATTTCCTTCTTAAATATATTCAGTGACTTGGCCTCCACAGCTTCTGTGGTTGAGAATTCCACAGGTTCACCACCCTCTGAGTGAAGAGGTTTCTCCTCATCTCAGTCCTAAATGGTCTACCCCGTATCCTGAGACTGTGACCCCTTGTTCTAGACTCTCCCAGCCAGAGGAAATATCATCCCTGCATCGTCTGTCCATCCCTCTCAGAATTTTATATGTTTCAATGAGATCCCCTCTCATTCTTCTAATTCTAATTCTTCTCATTTCAGTGAATACAGGCCTAGTCGGCCCAATCTCTCCTCATACAACAATCCTGCCATCCCAGGAATCAGTCTGGTGAACCTTCGCTGAACTCCCTCTGTGGCAAGTATATCCTTTCTTAGGTAAGGAGACCAAAACTGTACACAATACTCCAGGTGTGGTCTCTCCAAGGCCCTGTACAGCTGCAGTAAGACATCCTTGCTCCTGTACTCGAGTGCTCTCACAATGAAGGCCAACATACCATTTGCCTCCTTAACTGCTTACTGCACCTGCACGCTTGCTTTCAGTGATTGGTGTACAAGGACATCCAGGTCCCTTTGTACATCAACATTTCCCAATCTATCACCATTTAAATAATACTCTGCCTTTCTGTTTTTCCTACCAAATGCAACAAGACCTGGACAATATCCAGGCTTGGCCTGACAAGTGGCAAGTAACATTCGTATCACACAAGTGTCAGGCAATGACCATCTCCAACAAGAGAGAATCTAACTATCGCCCCTTGATGTTCAATGGCATTACCATCACTGAACACCCCACTATCAACATTCTGGGGGTTACCATTGACCAGAAACTGAACTGGACCAGTATAAATAATGTGGCTCTAAGAGCAGGTCAGAGGCTGGGAATCATGCGGCGAGTAACTCACCTCCTGACTCCCCAAAGCCTGTCCAGCAACCGCAAGGCACAAGTCAGGAGTGGGATGGAATACTCCCCACTTGCCCTGGATGAGTGCAACTCCCACAACACTCAAGAAACTGGACACCATCCAGGACAAAGAAGCCCACTTGATTGGCACCACATCCACAAACATTTACTCCCTCCACCACTGACGCACAGTAGCAGCAGTGTGTACCATCTACAAGATACACTGCAGGAATTCACCAAGACTCCTTAGACAGCACCTTCCAAACCCACGACCACTACCATCTAGAAGGACAAGGGCAGCAGTTACATGGGAACACCCCCACCTGGAAGTTCCCCTCCAAGTCACTCACCATCCTGACTTGGAAATATATCGCCGTTCCTTCACTGTCGCTGGGTCAAAATCCTGGAACTCCCTCCCTAACAGCACTGTGGGTGTACCTACACCACATGGACTGCAGCGGTTCAAGAAGGCAGCTCACCATCACCTTCTCAAGGGCAACTAGGGATGCGCAATAAATATATAATAATAATAAAAACAAAAAAACTGCGGATGCTGGAATTCCAAAATAAAAACAAAAACAGAATTACCTGGAAAAACTCCGCAGGTCTGGCAGCATCGGCGGAGAAGAAAAGAGTTGACGTTTCGAGTCCTCATGACCCTTCGACAGAACCTGAGTTCGAGTCCAAGAAAGAGTTGAAATATAAGCTGGTTTAAGGTGTGTGTGTGGGGGGGGCGGAGAGATAGAGAGAGAGAGGTGGAGGGGGGGGTGTGGTTGTAGGGACAAACAAGCAGTGATAGAAGCAGATCATCAAAAGATGTCAACAACAATAGTACAATAGAACACATAGGTGTTAAAGTTAAAGTTGGTGATATTATCTAAACGAATGTGCTAATTAAGAATGGATGGTAGGGCACTCAAGGTATAGCTCTAGTGGGGGTGTTTTTTTTTTAAATAATGGAAATAGGTGGGAAAAGGAAAATCTTTATAATTTATTGGAAAAAAAAGGAAGGGGGAAACAGAAAGGGGGTGGGGATGGGGGAGGGAGCTCACGACCTAAAGTTGTTGAATTCAATATTCAGTTCGGAAGGCTGTAAAGTGCCTAGTCGGAAGATGAGGTGTTGTTCCTCCAGTTTGCGTTGGGCTTCACTGGAACAATGCAGCAAGCCAAGGACAGACATGTGGGCAAGAGAGCAGGGTGGAGTGTTAAAATGGCAAGCGACAGGGAGGTTTGGGTCATTCTTGCGGACAGACCGCAGGTGTTCTGCAAAGCGCTCTCCCAGTTTACGTTTGGTCTCTCCAATGTAGAGGAGACCACAATAAATGCTGGCCCAACCATCGAAGCTCATGCAAACATGATTTATCTTTCATAAATCCATGTTGACTTTGTCTAATCCCTTTGATATTTTCTAAGTGTCCTGTTATCACATCCTTTATAATAGATTCCAGCATTTTCCCTACTACTGATGTCAGGCTAACCGGTCTGTAATTCCCTGTTTTCTCCCTCTCTCCTTTTTTAAACAGTGGGGTTACATTTGCCACCCTCCAATCTGCTGGGACTGTTCCAGAATCTACAGAATTTTGGAAGATTACAACCAACACATCCACTATTTCCAATGCCACCTCCTTTAGTCCTGGGATGTAGATTATCAAGCCCTGGGGATTTATCAGCTTTCAGTCCCATTAATTTCTCCAGCACTATTGTTTCAATAACACTAACGTCCTTCAATTCCTCCTTCTTACTGGACCCTTGGTTCCCTCATATTTCCGGGAAGTTATTTGTGTCTTCCTCCATGAAGACAGAACTAAAGTAGTTGTTTAATTGCTCTGCCATTTCCTTGTTCTCTCTTATAAATTCCCCCGTTTCAGACTGTACGGGACCTACATTTTTCTTCACCAATCATTTTCTTCTTATATATTTGTAAAAGCTTTTACAGTCCGCTTTTATGTTCCTTGCAAGTTCCATCTCATACTCTATTTTTCCCCTCTTAATAAATCTCTTGGTTATCCTTTGCTGAATTCTAAACTGCTCTCAATCCTCACTGAGGGAGCACTGCACTGTCGGAGGGTCAGTGTTGAGGGAGTGCTGCACTGTCGGAGGGTCAGTGTTGAGGGAGTGCTGCACTGTCGGAGGGTCAGTGTTGAGGGAGTGCTGCACTGTTGGAGGGTCAGTGTTGAGGGAGTGACGCACTGTCGGAGGGTCAGTGTTGAGTGAGTGACGCACTGTCGGGGGGTCAGTGTTGAGGGAGTGCTGCACTGTCGGAGGGTCAGTGTTGAGGGAGTGCTGCACTGTTGGAGGGTCAGTGTTGAGGGAGTGACGCACTGTCGGAGGGTCAGTGTTGAGTGAGTGACGCACTGTCGGGGGGTCAGTGTTGAGGGAGTGCTGCACTGTCGGAGGGTCAGTGTTGAGTGAATGACGCACTGTTGAAGGGTCAGTGTTGAGTGAGTGACGCACTGTTGGAGGGTCAGTGTTGAGGGAGTGCTGCACTGTCGGAGGGTCAGTGTTGAGGGAGTGATGCACTGTTGGAGGGTCAGTGTTGAGAGAGTGCTGCACTGTCGGAGGGTCAGTGTTGAGGGAGTGACGCACTGTTGGAGGGTCAGTGTTGAGGGAGTGCTGCACTGTCAGAGGGTCAGTGTTGAGGGAGTGACGCACTGTTGAAGGGTCAGTGTTGAGGGAGTGACGCACTGTCGGAGGGTCAGTGGATTTGAATCTTATTCACTGGGTTCAGGTTCCCTTCGCTCCAACTGATGCAGAGATAACCCAGATTATCAGCTGCAAAGATGGACTGATTGTCTTTGGAGTTTTTCTACTGCTGTTTAATAGATTGGTTTCACTGTCTGATTGATGCAATCGCTGCATCAGGGAGCAGTGAGCTGGCATTTAGCTGTGGGACAGTTCAGTCCACCACACAGTACACTGCAGTGTGGAGAAATGATCCTTCCCTGAACTAAAATGTACAGATTTCCAGGTAAGGGAGGATTAACGGATTGAAGGTGAGATTAGGACATGTTCAGGAAATTAAGATTCTCAGTGAAAACATGGTTTTATTCGCTGTCATTTCTGTGGCTGCCTTCCTGTCACTTTAAACCTCTGCAGCATGAATCCAGGTTACCACGATGAGTATGTGCAGGAAATTATCACCTACCCCACCCACGCAAAACCCACAACTCTCACTGGAGAATCGGACATTCTGCTCTGAATAACAAGCAGGTACTGCCTGCAAAAGCTGCTGCAACTTACTAAAGACTGTTACACCTCCTCTCTAATTAACTTCCACCAAAGCTGTTGGCTTTCTGAACTCAATGAATGGATTGAAGCTTCTCTGATCTTCCAGTGGAGGCTCACTGTAGGAGTCAATAATTCTGCAATAAAAATCCTTCTTCCTGTCTCTGTGGACAGAAAGAGAAAGCAAACTAATATTCATGGAGTAACATTCATGACCTCAGTTTGTTCCAAAGCACTTCACAGTGTCACAGCTCTTGTAGCACAATAAATGGTGCACAACAGGATTCCATTAACTGATCAAGAACTAGGTATTTGTCATGTGTTTTGAGTGATTACTATACACCAGGACACAATCCAAGCTGATAATTTTGCACTGAGGGATCGACGCATTGTCGGAGGGCAAGAACTGAGGGAGTGCTGCACTGTCAGACGGTTAGTACTGAGGGAGTGCTGCACTGTCAGAGGGTCAGTACTGAGGGAGTGCTGCACTGTTGGAAGGTCAGTGCTGAGGGAGTGCTGCACTGTCGGAGGGTCAGTACTGAGGGAGTGCTGCACTGTCAGAGGGTCAGTACTGAGGGAGTGCTGCACTGTTGGAAGGTCAGTGCTGAGGGAGTGCTGCACTGTCGGAGGGTCAGTACTGAGGGAGTGCTGCACTGTTGGAGGGTCAGTGCTAAGGGAGTGCTGCACTGTCAGAGGGTCAGTACTGAGGGAGTGCTGCACTGTCAGAGGGTCAGTACTGAGGGAGTGCTGCACTGTTGGAAGGTCAGTGCTGAGGGAGTGCTGCACTGTCGGAGGGTCAGTACTGAGGGAGTGCTGCACTGTCAGAGGGTCAGTACTGAGGGAGTGCTGCACTGTTGGAAGGTCAGTGCTGAGGGAGTGCTGCACTGTCGGAGGGTCAGTACTGAGGGAGTGCTGCACTGTTGGAGGGTCAGTGCTAAGGGAGTGCTGCACTGTCAGAGGGTCAGTACTGAGGGAGTGCTGCACTGTCAGAGGGTCAGTACTGAGGGAGTGCTGCACTGTTGGAGGGTCAGTGCTAAGGGAGTGCTGCACTGTCGGATGGTCAGTACTGAGGGAGTGCTGCACTGTCAGAGGGTCAGTACTGAGGGAGTGCTGCACTGTTGGAAGGTCAGTGCTAAGGGAGTGCTGCACTGTTGGATGGTCAGTGCTGAGAGAGCACCACCCTATTGGGAAGTGGTGATTTTTGGTTGGGGTAAATGAATGTGCTGTCTGCGCTCTCAGGTGGATAGAAAAGATCGTGTGGTACTCTTTTAAATTATAAAGTTGAAGGGTCTCCCAGTGTCCTGCTCAATAATTATTCCTGAACAATCATCGCTGAAAATAACGGATTATTTTGTCATTAAAACATGACCATTAGTGGGATTTTGCTCTACACAAATTGCCTTCACTTGCTCCACATTACAACAGTGAGTTTGCAGCTGAAGTACTTCATTGATTGTAAAATGCTTTGGGATGTTCAATAGCCTGAATAGTTTTCCAGAAACACAAGCTTCCAAATACCAGCTTGCCTTTCTTTCCAATCATTTCTGTCACAGAGTCGTTTACAGCACAGAAAAGGCCTTTTGGCCCATCGGGTCCATGCTGGTTCCCTGTGGAGCAATCCAGTCAGTCCCCCATCTGTGCTCAACGTCACTAATAACATCCTCAGTGACCGTTCCCAAGGGAAACTTTCCCTCCTCATCCTTCTCGACCTGTCTGCAGCCTTTCACACATTGACCACCCCATCTTCCTCCAGCTCTCTCACCTGTGGTCCCTCTGTCTGGGACTGCTCTCACCTGGTTCCAGTCTTATCTATCTAATTGTAGCCAGAGAATATACGAACAGGAGTAGGCCATTCAGCCCATTGATCCAGTTCCACCATTCAATTAGATCATGGCTGATCATCTCCCTCAACACCACTTTCTCGCACTATCCCGACAATCCTTGATGTCATTGTCACCAGAAATCTATCGATCTCTGTCATGAACATACTCAGTGATTGAGCTTCCACATCCCTTTGGGGTAGAGAATTCCAAAGATTCACCACCCCATGAGTGAAGAAATCCCTCCTCATCTCAGTGTTAAATGGCCTATCCCTTATCCTGAGTTTATGTCCCCTGTTCTTGACTCACCAGCCAAGGTAAACATCTTATTTACATCCACCCTGTCACGCCCTGTAAGAATTTTGTAAGTTACAATGAGGCCACACTCATTCTTCGAAACTCAAGAGAATACAGACTGAGTTGCTTCAATTTCTCCTCATAGATCAAACCCACCATCCCAGGGATCAGTCTAGTGAACCTCTGCTGCAGTCCCCCTCTGGAAATTATATCCTTCCTTAGGTAAGGAGACCAAAACTGTACACAATACTCCAGGTGTGGTCTCACCAAGGCCCTGTACAGCTGCATCAAGATTCATTTGTTTGCTGGAATCTATAGTTTCAAAGGTTGTGTTTTGTGAAGCAGATTCTAACTGAAAATGGAAACCAAAAAGGGAAAATGAGAAAGGAAACTGACCCTCCCAGGTTCTAAGGAAACTGAGACTGAAACTGAGATTAGAAACCAAAACTTCTGAAACTGGAAATGTATAAAAGGACAGAGAACCATCAGAGCTCAGATAATGATGATGACGATGATGATTCCAGTGGTGTAGTACAGGCAGGTGAGATTCAGAAACTGGGGACAGATAAATGTACAGTGGCTGCAGCTGCTGCAGAATGCTCGAAGGTAACATTGGTGGATCTGCACATCCAGATTGTTGTGAGCAGAGTTGAGCAGGCATGTGACAGTTTTGGTGAAGACTGTGCCCATGGAACTCTGTTGTCAGCTGGGAGTCAGGTTAAATCCTAAAAGAGGAGGAGCCGAAATCCTTTGTTAGGAAGACAGACTTTTGAAGGACTTGGTGACTCAGATTGGTGACACATATGCTGAGAAGATTGCTGGGAAATGGTAAAATCTGCCTTAGTCATTTAATGTGTGATTTATTATTTTTAATCAAACAAAATTTGCCTGTTAATTCAAAGGAGTATGGGAGCAAGAGTAGGCCATTCAGCCCATCAAGTGGCTGATCATCCACTTCAATGCCTTTTTCCCCACATTATCCCATATCCCTTTACATCATTGGTAGAAATCTGTCAATCTCTGCTTTAAACATACTCAATGATTGACCTTCCACAGCAATAAGACCATGTGGTGTAGGAGCAGGAGTAGGTCATTCAGCCCATCGAGTCTGCTCCACCATTCGGCCCATCGAGTCTGCTCCACCATTCGGCCCATCGAGTCTGCTCCACCATTCGGCCCATTGAGTCTGCTCCGCCATTTGGCCCATCGAGTCTGCTCCACCATTCGGCCCATCAAGTCTGCTCCGCCATTCGGCCCATCGAGTCTGCTCCACCATTTGGCCCATCAAGTCTGCTCCGCCATTCAGCCCATCGAGTCTGCTCCACCATTCAGTGAGATCATGGCTGATCTGATAATCCTCAACTCCACTTTCCTGCCTTTTCCCCATAATCCTTGATTCTCTTACTGATTAAAAATCTGTCTGTCTCAGCCTTGAATATACTTAACAACCCAGCCTCTACAGGCCTCTGTGGTAAAGAATTCCACAGATTGACTACCCTCTGAGAGAAGAAATTCCTCCTCATCTCTGTTTTTAATGGGTGACCCCTCACTCTGAGATTATGCCCTCTGGTCCTAGACTCTCCCACAAGGGGAAACAACCTCTCAGCATCTATCCTGTCAAACCCCGTAAGACTCTTATATCTTTCAATAAAGTTGCCTCTCATTCTTATAAACTCCAGTGAGTACAGGCCCAACCTACTCAACCTCTCCTCATAAGAAAACCCCTCCATACCCAGGATCAACCTAGTGAACCTTCTCTGGACTGCCTCCAATGCCAGTATTTCTTTCCTTAGATAAGGGGACCATAACTGTTCACAGTATTCTAGGTGTGGTCTAACTGGTGCCTTGTATATAAAGGCAAAATACTGCAGATGTTGGAAATCTGAAATAAAAGCAAAAAATGGTGGAACAACTCAGCAGGCCTGATAGCATCTGTGGAGAGAAAGGACAGAGTTAACGTTTCAAGTCTGTATGACTCTTCTTCAAATCTCTTCAGCTCTGAGGAAGAGTCATACAGACTCGAAACGTTAACCCTGTCTTTCTCTCCAGCTGTCAGGCCTGTTGAGCTTTTCCAGCATTTTTTGTTAGTGTCTTGTATAGTTTTAGCAAGACTTCCCTATTTTCATACTCTGTTCCCTTTGAAATAAATATTACCTGCTGAACTTGTATGTTAGCTTTTTGGGATTCATGCACGAGGACCCCCAAATCCCTCTGTGCTGCAGCTTTCTGCAGTCTTTCTCCATTTAAATAATATTCAGCTCCTCTATTCTTCCTGCCAAAGTGCATAACCTCACATTTTCCCACATTAGATTCCATCTGCCAAGTTTTTGCCCACTCACCTAACCTGTCTATATCCCTCTGTAGACTCTTTCACACTCACCACTTGCCTTCCCACCTATTTTTGTGTCATCCACAAACTTGGCGATAGTACATTCATTTCCCTCATCCAAGTCATTAATATATATTGTAAATAATTGTGGCCCCAGCACCGATCCCAGTGGCACTCCACTAGTTACAGGTTGCCATCCTGAAAATGCTCCCCTTATCCCAACTCTCTGTCTTCGTTATGTTAGCCAATCCTCTATCCATGCTAATATACTACCCCCAACACCATGGGCTCTTGTCTTATTAAGTAACCTTATGTGCGGTACCTTATTGAACGTCTTTTGGAAATCCAAATATATTACATCTACTGGTTCCCCTTTATCTATCCTGCTTGTTACCTCCTCAAAGAATTCTAATAAATTTGTCAGGCATGATTTCCCCTTCATGAAGCCATGCTGACTCTGCTTGATTAGATTATGTATTTCTAAATGCTCTACTATTACATCCTTTATAATAGACTCTTAATATTTTCCCAATGACAGATGTTAAGCTAACTGGCCTATAGTTACCTGTTTTTGTCTCCCTCCTTTTTTGAATAAGGGTGTTACATTGACAGTTTTTCAATCCTCTGGGACTTTTCCAGAATCTAAGGATTCTTGGAAGATTACTACCAGCGCATCCACTATCTCTGTAGCTACTTCCTTTAATATCCTAGGATGCAACCCATCAGGTCCAGGGAACTTATCAGCCTTTAACCCCATCAGTTTCCCAAATACTTTTTCTCCAGAGATAGTTATTGTATTTATTTCCTCCCCTCTTTCGCACTTTTATTACTTAGTATTTTTGGAATGTTTAACTTATGTTGCTTGTGGGTTTTAGAATATAGGTGGTTGTCTTAGATAATATTTGATGTTTGTTTTATTTGACCCGTGTGTGCTAAAAATGGTTCTGTTTCAAAGCGGAGAAGCTTACATCATCATTCTTTCAGCAAGTAACTGGGACTTCAGATTCCTTCTCTTAAAAAAAATGTTACTGGTCTCAATCAAGATCATGACACCAGCAACAGTTTCTCTTGCTGCTTCCACTCTGTTACCTCTGGTGTCCCCCAAGGATCTCTCCTTGTTCCCTCCTATTTCTCATCCACGTGCTGCTCCTTGGGGAACATTGTCCGAAAGCACAGTGTTAGTTTTCACATGTACGCTGACAACACCCAGCTCCACCTCAACACCACCTCTCTCGTCTCCTCCCCTGTCTAAATGATCAAACCGCTTATCCCACTTCCATATTGGAGGAGCAGGAAACTCCTCCAGTTAAATACTGGGAAGATATTGTTTCTTTGGTCTCTGCTCCTAACCCCATTCCCTAGCTATTGACTCCATCCCTCTCCCTGGTAACAGTCTGACATTAAGCCAGTCTGTTCACAGCCTCGGTGTCACATTTAACCCCAAGATGAGCTTCTGACCTCATATTCATGCCAGGACTAAATGTGCCTATTCCCACCTCCGTAACATCACCCGACCTCACCCCCGCCTCAGCTAAGCTGCTGCTGGAACCCTCATCCATGATTTCATTCCCTCCAGACTCGAATATTCCAATGCTATCCTGGCTGCTTTCCCACATTCTACCCTCTGTAAACTTGAGGCCACCTAACACTCCATTGCCTGGGTCCTAACTCACACCAAGTCCTGTTCACCCCTGTGCTCGCTGACCTATACTGGCTCCCAGTCGAGCAAAACTTCATTTCAAAATTCTCATCCTCAGACCTTCCCCTCCCTCCCAGAGCCACAATAGGGTCCCCGTGTCCTCACTTTTCACCCAGCAGCCTCTCCGATCAAAGGATCATCCTCTGCCATTTCACCAACTCCAGTGTGATGTCACCACCAAACATATCTTCCCCTCACCTCCCCTGTCAGCAGTCCATAGGGACCGTTCCCTCTGTAACACCCTGGTTCAGCCTTCAGTTACCCCTAACATCTCTTTCCCTTCTCACTGCACAGGAGAGGAGAGTGTGAGAGGAGGACCCTGTGACAGGCAGTCAGCAGCCCCTAGAGGAGAGTGTGAGAGGAGGACCCTGTGATAGGCAGTCAGCAGCACCTAGAGGAGAGTGCGAGAGGAGGACACTGTGACAGGCAGTCAGCAGCCCCTAGAGGAGAGTGTGAGAGGAGGACCTGTGACAGGCAGTCAGCAGCACCTAGAGGAGAGTGCGAGAGGAGGACACTGTGATAGGCAGTCAGCAGCCCCTAGAGGAGAGTGTGAGAGGAGGACCTGTGACAGGCAGTCAGCAGCACCTAGAGGAGAGTGTGAGAGGAGGACCCTGTGATAGGCAGTCAGCAGCACCTAGAGGAGAGTGCGAGAGGAGGACACTGTGATAGGCAGTCAGCAGCCCCTAGAGGAGAGTGTGAGAGGAGGACCTGTGACAGGCAGTCAGCAGCCCCTAGAGGAGAGTGTGAGAGGAGGACCTGTGACAGGCAGTCAGCAGCACCTAGAGGAGAGTGCGAGAGGAGGACACTGTGACAGGCAGTCAGCAGCCCCTAGAGGAGAGTGTGAGAGGAGGACCTGTGACAGGCAGTCAGCAGCACCTAGAGGAGAGTGTGAGAGGAGGACCCTGTGATAGGCAGTCAGCAGCACCTAGAGGAGAGTGTGAGAGGAGGACCCTGTGACAGGCAGTCAGCAGCACCTAGAGGAGAGTGTGAGAGGAGGACCCTGTGACAGGCAGTCAGTAGCACCTAGAGGAGAGTGCGAGAAGAGGACACTGTGACAGGCAGTCAGCAGCCCCTAGAGGAGAGTGTGAGAGGAGGACCTGTGACAGGCAGTCAGCAGCACCTAGAGGAGAGTGTGAGAGGAGGACCCTGTGATAGGCAGTCAGCAGCACCTAGAGGAGAGTGTGAGAGGAGGACCCTGTGACAGGCAGTCAGCAGCACCTAGAGGAGAGTGTGAGAGGAGGACCCTGTGACAGGCAGTCAGTAGCACCTAGAGGAGAGTGCGAGAAGAGGACACTGTGACAGGCAGTCAGCAGCCCCTAGAGGAGAGTGTGAGAGGAGGACCCTGGGGCAGGCACTTAGCCGCACCTAGAGGAGAGTGTGAGAGGAGGACCCTGGGACAGACAGTCAGCAGCACCTAGAGGAGAGTGTGAGAGGAGGGCCCTGTGACAGGCAGTCAGCAGCACCTAGAGGAGAGTGCGAGAGGAGGACCCTGGGGCAGGCACTTAGCCACACCTAGAGGAGAGAGCGAGAGGAGGGCCCTGTGACAGGCAGTCAGCAGCACTGAGCACCTAACATCACAGGAGAAACATACGTTCATTGGTTGGTGAGAAACAATTATTAAAAGAAATGTTTAGATGAGCACTTGAAACACCAGAGCACACAGGGTTACGGGCCTAGTGCTGGGAAATGGAATTAGAGAAGATAGGCGCTTAGTGGCTGGCACAGACACAATGGGCCGAAGGGCCTATTTTTGTGCTGTATAACTCTATGACTCTAAGGGGCTACTTACATTTCAACAAGAAACACAAACAATAGGGAAATAAAGTTAAGTTGAGGCCAGGTAAAATAAAGTTGCATAAGTGAACCAGTGTAAAATAAAGTTAACTCAAGGAAAATAAGTGAAGCTGTGGCAGGACAGCTTGGTTATGTGGAATGCCAAAAGATTGGAATTCCAAAAGGCCAAAACATTGTATGTTTTCAAGAAGGAGTTAGATATAGCTCTTGGGGTGAAAGGGATCAAAGGAAATGGGGGGAAAGCGGGAGCAGGATATTGAGTTGGATAATCAGCCATGATCATACTGAATGGTGGAGCAGGATCGAAGGGCTGAATGGCCTGAATGTTTCTGTGTTTAATACCTGTCATGTAATATGTGCAAAGTCATGGACACTACCGATGTCCTAGATGACCAGATGTGCAGGAAGCGCTGTCAGCTGCAGAAACTTGAGCTCCGGGTTTCAGAGCTCGAGCGGCGGCTGGAGTCACTGTGGCGCATCCATGAGGCTGAGAGCTAGGTGGATAGCATGTTCAGAGAGGTGGTCACAACTCAGCTTCAGGCTGGAGACAGCGAGGGAAAGGGTGACTCCCAGGCATTCCAGGAGAAGTTGGCAGGTAGCGCAGACGACTCCTGGGGACCCGCTCACAAATCGGTTTTCCGTTTTGGACACCAATGGGGGCATTGGTTCCTCAGAGGTGTGCAGTTAGAGCCAAGTTTGAGGCACCACGAGTGGCTCGGCTGTACAGGAGGGGAAGCAGAAGGAAGGAAGAGCTATAGTTACAGGCGACTCATTGGTTAGGGGAACAGACAGGCTTCTGTGGCCATAGACGTGACTCCAGGATGGTATGTTGCCTCCCTGGTGCCAGGGTCAAAGATGTCACAGAACAGCTGCAGGACATTCTTCTGGGGGAGGGTGAACAGCCAGAGGTCATGGTCCACACTGGTACCAATGACTGAGGGAGGAAGGGGGGGTGGGGTCCTGAAAGCAGATTTTCTGGAGCTAGGAAGGAGGTTGAAAAGCAGGATCTCTAAAGCAGTAACGTCGGGATTCCTCCCAATCTGGGGGGTTGGGAACCTGAGGGCAAAGTCAAAGCAGAGAATGGGAGATGGAGAATTAGTGAGTGTTTCGGAAAGACAGAAGCAGCACAGGTTAAAAAGTATACAGCACAGGAATTTGACAGTGTTAGAAGGTATAAATGTAAATACAAGGAGCGTAGTAAATAAAGCCGGTGAGCTGATGGTACAGATAGACACATGGCAGTATGATATCATCACTATTACAGAAACTGGGCTTAAACAGGGGCAAAAAACAGCAGCTCAACATCCCTGGATATAGAGTTTTCAGGCAGGATAGAGAGGGGGATAAAGAAGGTGGGGGTGTAGCATTATCGGTTAAAGAATCAATTACAGCTGGGAGGAGGGATGAGATACGAAATGAAGCATCAACTGAGGCCACATGGGCTGAGCTCAGAAATAAAAAAGGGGCAGCCACACGGCTCAGAGTCTACTATAGACCCGCAAATAGTGGGAGGGAGTTAGAGTAAATGCGTAGGCAGGTTTCTGAATGTAAGAACAAGAGGGCAGTAAGCGTCTGGGACTTCAACTACCCTAATATCAATTGTACCCTTCACACTGTTCATATCCCAGTGGCTGCAAAATTCTTGAACTGCTTTCAAGAGAACTTTTTTAGTCAAACCGTAACAAGCCCAATGAGAGGGAGCACAATTCCTGATTTAGGGCGGAATTTTCCCAGATTTGCACTAAGTGCGGTAGTGAGCGGGTAAAATGGAACCTTACCCACCGAGGGAAATGACAGGTTTCCACATTGTATCGTCCCGAACCCACCTCGTTATATATTCACTCCCGTGAAACACGCCGTTTCCATGGCGAGCTGGCCCTCATTCACCTGCTCACCATCGCCCCGCCCACGCCGGCCGCCATCTTTAAAAGGCAGCCGCCAGCAAAGTGCTCATCACCACCAGCTCACCAAAGGCAAAAAGACTGCAGCCTCCCCCCACTTCAACGCCGGGTCCCTCGAGCGACTGCTGGATACTGTGGGGGCTGCCAGGATGTCCTCTACCCCCCGCTCTGGCCACAGGATGGGCAGCAACCTCACCAACCCGGCTTGGGAGGCGGTGGTCAGTGCTGGTCAGCGCCAACGCCCTGCAGAGGAGGATAGACACCCAGGGTCACAAGAGGATGAACGATCTCCTCCCTTCCCCAGGGTAAGTCACTCTCCTCATCACTCCCAACTCACACACTCACAAACCCATCACACACCCACAGGGCCCTCACTCACTGTCAGTGTGAGGGACATCACCATTCACTCTCTCACACTCACCATCATTGTCCTCATCCTGTCCATGGGACCACTCACCACCCACACAGGCCAGGTATACTTATCATCTGGCCCGGCAGGTGTCCTGATACACTCTCCCCATCTCTATCCATGCAGGACAAACTGGAACAACAGGAGGGAAAGGTCACAGACAGGTGGAGGGATGCTGGAGATCAAAGTTCTGACAGGATTTGAAAACAGAGCCATCCAGCCGGCCGATGATGACTGGGACCGGCCCCGTGCTGACAGTGAGGTCAGTGCTGCTCTACCAAGTGAGGATCCAGCAGTGCAAAATCCATCAGATAACCATGCTGTGAGTGATGTGTCCTCTTTCTCAGGCCACTACCATAATCTAACTATCTCCCCTTGCTTCCACAGGCACATCTGGGAAACAGCTGACAGAGTCCATGACCCAGGGTCTCCAATCAAACCCCAAAGAAACCTCTGAAGAGGAATCTGAAGACCCATCACAGCCTCACCCACACCCTCCACCAGCGCAGAGACACACACCTCGGTGGGACCGAGCTTTAGATTAGCCTCAGGATCACAATCTGGTGAACGCATCGCACAGTCTGATCCACAGCAGGCGGAGGCTGGGACTTCCCAGGTCCCCGGCACTCGGAGGCCTCTTCCCTGTGTCTGTGCAGCCTTCAGACCACAGTGATGGTCCAGCCTCACACTCCCTGGACACATTACTGATGCCTGTACCTCAGCAGTGCTGGTCATTGCTGCCAGAATGTAGTGGGCAGGTACCACAGAGTTCCCTCATTCTCTCTGTGTGTCTCTCAGCACCTTTAAGGTGGGGCTGGCCCCCATCACACCAGCATCTGTGACCAGTGATGCTGTGCACCAGCTCCTGATGGGCTGAGGTGCTGAAGGTGGACACAGCATCAGATGTGTCTAAAGTTTCATGGCTGCGTCTCTGAGATGGCCCTGATCATGGAGCGTGAGTGAGCTGCCCTCGGCCAGACAGGAGTCAGACATTCTCAGAGGCCGTGTGAAGATCTATGGAGTGTCCTCACTGCATGTTGTCATCATCCTCCTGGAATCGAGGGACTATTAGGGCCTCCACTGCCTCTCCATGACAGGAGCATTCTCCCAGAGGGTATTGGCGCTGAGATAAGCCAGACTGGAGTCACACGTTCACAACTGTGATGTGAGGATCTATGGGTACACCTCACTGCATGTCCTCATCATCCTCCTCAAATCTGGCAGCTATGAGGGCTTCCCGAGTGTTCCTGCCTCATCAGGTCAGTGCGAGAGTCTCATCCCCGTCATCGTCACCACCGAGGACCCCCTCACCCTCATCCCCATCAACATCCTCCTCATCGGAGGAGACCTCCAGTTCCTCCATCTCCTCCTCAGCCAGTCCCTCTCCCTGTTGCAGCGCCAGGTTGTAAAGGGGGCAGCAGACGATGATGATGTGTGACACCCTCTGTGGACTGTATTGCAGGGCCCCACCAGACCGGTCCAGGCACCGGAACCACATCTTCAGCAGCCCGATGGGCAGCTCCACCAAGTTGCAGGTTGCAGTATGAGCTTCATTATAGCGTCGCTCTGCTGCAGTCTGAGGCTGCTGCTCGGGTGTCATCAGACATGGCCTCTGTGGGTGGCCCTTGTTCCCGAGGAGCCAAACCTGCAGCCTCTGTGGACACTGGGAGACTGCAGGGATCTGTGAGTGAGTCAGGATGTAGGCATCGTGCACACTCCCTGGAAACCATGCTCACACCTGCAGGATGGGTTTGTGGTGGTCGCACACCAGCTGCACATTCAGTGAGTGGAAGCCCTTGCGGTTGATGAAGTCACCAAGTGTAGCGATGGAGACCTGAGCACCACATGAGTGCAGTCAATCGCACCCTGTACCTGTGGGAATCCCGAGATCAGGGTGAATCCAATGGCCCCGGCATCCTGGCTGTCCTGGTCCCAGGCGAAATGCACACAGTTGTTGCCATGGAGAAGATGTATCCGTGACCTCATGGATATACTTGTGGTGGTGAATTGTGAAATCCCACAGAGGTCACCTGTGGAGCCCTGAAAGGAGCCACCGGTGTAGAAATTGAGTGTCACAGTCACTTTCACAGCCACTGGCAGTGGATGCCCTCCATGTCCCCTTGGCACCAAGTCCTGCAGTGAGTGGCAGATGTGAGTCACCAGCTCCCTAGACATGCACAGTCGATGGTTCTCAGTCATCTGCAGGAATGGTAGGTGGTGTCCATAGACCCTGGGTGTTGCTAGGCACAGACCAGCCATGGCTCACTGTCACTCCTGGACAGTGTGTGTGGGACTCCCTGCTGCCCCTTCTTCCTGAGGTTGCTGCTCCTGCCACTGCACAGCCAGGAGCCTCAGTCACTCTCTCCTCCGTCTTCTACACTCTGTCGGCCATCAGGCACACAGCTGGGTCACCAGGATCCATGATCCTGACGTGGTCCTCCTGCAGCATGAAAGAGAGAGAGAGAGAGACGTGGTTATCATGGCTGTACTGAGCACCTTTCCTGACCCTGTGTGACTGCCCCTTAGTGCTTCCCGGAGAGAGCTGGTCACCCCTCGGATGGCCAGAGCTGAGTGCGCTGCATGGCTGCCCTGTCAACCTGTGACATGGGGGGTGCCTGGTCCAATCCAGGATGCTGGGATTGTAAGAGGCTGTGAGAACCTCCAGCACAGTGACTGCTCCAGGGCCAGTGTTGGTGAGGAGATTGTACAACGTGTGCAGTCCAGCTGCTCCACGGTCCGTTAAAGTGGTGGTGGACTGGAAGTCTGTGCCAGGGTGGGTGGGTTAAGGTATGGAGCGTTTGGTGGCCCTTTGGTGTCTCCGTGATGTTTGCATGTGTGGGCAGGCTAGGAGCCCGACCCCAATCACATCCCTGTGGCTGTGCCTGATCTGTCTGTTACAGAGGCCTGGCCAGTTTATACAGGGTGTCCCGAATGCATGGCCACTTCCCTCGCTTACCCTGACCCCCACCTCAATTTCCTGTGCACTTAACCCCTGCCCCTTCACTAACAAAAGTTGCCACTGAGGCTGGCCAGCACTGGCAGGTAAAATCAAAAAAATCCTAAGATGTTTTACATTAGGAGCAAGAGAATAATCAAGGAAAAGGGTCGGGCCTGTCAGAGATGCAGGTGGTACCTTGTGATTTGATGCTGAAGATGTGGGCAGGGATCTCAATGAGTACTTTGTCTCTGTCTTCACTAAGGAGAGGGATGATGCAGACTTTCTAATTCAAGAGGAGTGTGAAATATAGATACAATAAGCATTGTGAGAGAGGAAGTACTGGAGGGAGTGGCATCCTTGAAGGTGGATAAATCACCAGGGCAGATGGATTGGACCCCAGGCTGTTGAAGGAAGCCGAGGAAGAAACAGCAGATGCTCCGAGGATCATTTTCCAATCTTCACTAGATACAGGCGAGGTCCCAGAGGATCAGAGGTTTGCGGATGGTGTACCATTATTTAAAAAGCATGTAAGGGATAGGCCAGAAAATTATAGGCTGGTCAGTCTGACTTCAGTAGAGGGCAAATTATTAGAAACAATTCTGAGAGACAGGATAAATTGTTATTAGAAAGGCACGGATTAATTAGGGACAGTCAGCATGGTTTTGTTAGGGGAAGATCATGTCTTACTAATTTCATAGAATTTTCTGAGCAAGTAACAAGGAGGATTGGTGAGGGTAGTGCAGTGGATGTTGTCTACATGGATTTCAGTAAGGCATCTGACAAGGTCCCACATGGCAGACTGGTCAGCAGATCTCGTGAGATACAGGGGAAGGCAGCAGGTTGGATCCAAACTCAGCTCAGTGACAGGAAACAAAGGGTAAAGGTTGATGATGTTTTTGTGAATGGAAAACGGTTTCCAGTGGAGTTCCACAGGACTCAGTGTAGGGACCCCTGCTGTTTGTTGTATATATTAGTGATTTAGATTTAAATGTGGGAGGCATGATTGGGAAATTTGCAGATGACACAAAAATTGGCCATGTAGTTGATAGTGAAGAGGATAGCTGTCAACTCCAGATCAACATCAATGGTTTGGTTCAGTGGGCGGAGAATTGGCAATAGGAATTCAATCTGGAAAAGTGTGAGGTAATACATCTGGGGAGGGGCAAACAAAGCAAGAGAATATTCAATAAATGGGAAATTATTGAGGGCAATTGAGGAAAAGAGAGACCTTAGAATGCATATCCATAGGTCCCTGAAGGTGGCAGGACAGGTGGATTAGGTGGTAAAGAAAGCATATGGAATGTTTTGCTTTATTGGGCTTGGTATTGAGTATAAGACCAGGTGTGTAATGATGGAATTGTATAAAATGCTGGTTAGGCCAGCCCTGGAAAGTGTGCAGCTACAACACTGGCATATACCCGGCTATGTGGAAAATTGCCCAGGTATGTCCTGTACACAAAAAGCAGGACAAATCCATCCCGGCCAATTACCGCCCCATCAGTCCGCTCTCCATCATCAGCAAAGTGATGTAAGGGGTCATCAACAGTGCTATCAAGCAGCACTTGCTTAGCTATAAACTGCTCACTGACACCCAGTTTGGGTCCTGCCAGGGCCACTCAGCTCCTGACCTCATTACAGCCTTGGTTCAAACACGGACAAAAGAGTTGAACTCCCGAGGTGAGGTGAGAGTGACTGTCCTTGACATCAAGGCAGCATTTGACAGAATGTGGCATCAAGGAGCCCCAGCAAAACTGGAGTCAATGGGAATCAGGGGAAAAACTCTCTGCTGGTTAGAGTCATACCGAGCACAAAGGAAGATGTTTGTGGTTGTTGGAGGTCAGTCACCTCAGCTCCAGGACATCACTGCAGGAGTTCCTCAGGGTAGTGTCCTTGGCCCAACCATCTTCAGCTGCTTCATCAATGACCTTCCTTCCATCATAAGGTCCGAAGTGGGGATGTTCGCTGATGATTGCACAATGTTCAGCACCATTCACAACTCCTCAGATACTGAAGCAGTCCATGTCCAAATGCAGCAAGACCTGGACAATATCCAGTCTTGCGCTGACAAGTGGCAAGCAACATTCACGCCACACAAGTGTCAGGCAATGACCATCTCCAACAAGAGAGAATCCAACCATCGCCCCTTGATGTTCAATGGCATTACCATCACTGAATCCCCACTATCAACATCCTGGGGGTTACCATTGACCAGAAACTGAACTGGACTGGCCATATAAATACTGTGACTACAAGAGCAGGTCAGAGGCTAGGAATCCTGCGATGAGTAACTCACCTCCTGACTCCCCAAAGCCTGTCCACCATCTACGAGGCACAAGTTAGGAGTGTGATGGAATACTCCCCACTTGCCTGGATGAGTGCAACTCCTACAACACTCAAGAAGCTTGACACCATCCAGGACAAAGCAGCCCACTTGATTGGCACCATTTCCACAAACATTCATTCCCTCCACCACTGATGCACAGTAGCAGCAGTGTGTACCATCTACAAGATGCACTGCAGAAACTCACCAAGGCTTCTTCGACAGCACGTTCCAAACCCCTGACCTTTACATTTTAAAAGGACAAGGGCAGCAGATACATGTTAAAACCACCACCCACAAGCTCCCCTCCAGTTCTCAAACGTTCCTGACTTTTTTCTAATTATTTATTATTAGGATGTGGGTTCAGTTGGCTCGGTCAGTATTTATTTCACATCTTGAACTGCCCTTGACAAGGTGATTGTTGTTGTGAGGTTGAATCTTGTCCCACGAAGAGGTCTAGAGCTTGTATGGTTGAACAATAACTTTTCATTAATAACACTTAACTGTACATATATATTTATATAAACACACACAGATTACAGTCCTGACTAGGTGTTATCTTCAAGCTGAGCTCTACCAGACTCACTGCTACATTCTGCTACTCCCATGTGACCTTCTGCATCATAATGTGGGCGGTATTGTTTCTGTAGTCCCACATTAACCCTTACAGTGCAGAGCACCCTAATCCCACAGTTCCCCCAAAGTCTTCACCCAAATCTATTTATAGTAATAGTTACATGCTACCCTTTCTCCTTCCCCAGTCTCTGAATTTACAGATGCAGACAATCTGGAGGCTTTACAACTCTTCCAGATCTCGCTCTTTTCCAGTTTGGGGGAATGGTCGCCTCAACTGCTGTCAAAGATCTGCACAGTGATTGCAGTGCATTGTATATGCACTGTGCAGCGAAAGGACTACACAGTGAAAGCTCTGCACAATGAAAGATTTGCACAGTTAGTATCTGCACAGTGAAAGCTCTGCACAGTTAGTATCTGCACAGTGAAAGCTCTGCACAGTTACTACATTGCACAGTGAAAGCTCTGCACAGTTAGTATCTGCACAGTGAAAGCTCTGCACAGTTATTACATTGCACAGTGAAAGCTCTGCACAGTTACTACATTGCACAGTGAAAGCTCTGCACAGTTACTACATTGTGCAGTGAAAGCTCTGCACAGTTAGTACATTGCACAGTGAAAGTTCTGCAGTTACTACACTGCACAGTGAAAGCTCTGCACAGTTAGTACACTGCACAGTGAAAGCTCTGCACAGTTAGTACTCTGCACAGTGAAAGCTCTGCAGTTACTACACTGCACAGTGAAAGCTCTGCACAGTTAGTATCTGCACAGTGAAAGCTCTGCACAGTTACTACACTGCACAGTGAAAGCTCTGCACAGTTACTACATTGTGCAGTGAAAGCTCTGCACAGTTACTACACTGCACAGTGAAAGCTCTGCACAGTTACTACATTGTGCAGTGAAAGCTCTGCACAGTTACTACATTGTGCAGTGAAAGCTCTGCACAGTTACTACATTGTGCAGTGAAAGCTCTGCACAGTTACTACATTGTGCAGTGAAAGCTCTGCACAGTTACTACATTGTGCAGTGAAAGCTCTGCACAGTTACTACACTGCACAGTGAAAGCTCTGCACAGTTACTACATTGTGCAGTGAAAGCTCTGCACAGTTACTACATTGTGCAGTGAAAGCTCTGCACAGTTACTACATTGTGCAGTGAAAGCTCTGCACAGTTACTACATTGTGCAGTGAAAGCTCTGCACAGTTACTACACTGCACAGTAAAAGCTCTGCACAGTTACTACATTGTGCAGTGAAAGCTCTGCACAGTTACTACATTGCACAGTGAAAGCTCTGCAGTTACTACACTGCACAGTGAAAGCTCTGCACAGTTACTACACTGCACAGTGAAAGCTCTGCACAGTTACTACATTGTGCAGTGAAAGCTCTGCACAGTTACTACACTGCACAGTGAAAGCTCTGCACAGTTACTACACTGCACAGTGAAAGCTCTGCACAGTTATTACACTGCACAGTGAAAGCTCTGCACAGTTAGTACACTGCACAGTGAAAGCTCTGCACAGTTAGTACACTGCACAGTGAAAGCTCTGCACAGTTACTACATTGCACAGTGAAAGCTCTGCAGTTACTACACTGCACAGTGAAAGCTCTGCACAGTTACTACACTGCACAGTGAAAGCTCTGCACAGTTACTACACTGCACAGTGAAAGCTCTGCACAGTTACTACATTGTGCAGTGTAAGCTCTGCACAGTTACTACACTGCACAGTGAAAGCTCTGCACAGTTAGTACACTGCACAGTGAAAGCTCTGCACAGTTAGTACACTGCACAGTGAAAGCTCTGCACAGTTAGTACACTGCACAGTGAAAGCTCTGCACAGTTACTACACTGCACAGTGAAAGCTCTGCAGTTACTACACTGCACAGTGAAAGCTCTGCACAGTTACTACACTGCACAGTGAAAGCTCTGCACAGTTAGTACACTGCACAGTGAAAGCTCTGCACAGTTAGTACACTGCGCTGTGAAAGCTCTGCACAGTTACTACATTGTGCAGTGAAAGCTCTGCACAGTTAGTACACTGCACAGTGAAATCTCTGCACAGTGAAAGCTCTATGCAGTGAAAGCAGCACAGAGTGAAAACACTCCACAGTGGACCCATATCGCAGTGAAAGCACTGCACAGTGAAAGTCCTGCACTGTATCTGCAGTGCACAATGAAAGCTCTGCTATGTGATTGTGCTGTATAGTAGCTGCACTGCACAGTGAAAGATCTGCACAGTTACTACACTGCACAGTGAAAGCTCTGCACAGTTACTACACTGCACAGTGAAAGCTCTGCACAGTTACTACACTGCACAGTGAAAGCTCTGCACAGTTACTACATTGTGCAGTGAAAGATCTGCACAGTTATTACACTGCACAGTGAAATCTCTGCACAGTGAAAGCTCTACGCAGTGAAAGCAGCACAGAGTGAAAACACTCCACAGGGGACCCATATCACAGTGAAAGCACTGCACAATGAAAGTCCTGCACTGTATTTGCAGTGCACAGTGAAAGCACTGCACTGTGATTGTGCTGTATAGTAGCTGCACTGCACTGTGAAAGATCTGCATAGTGAAAGCTGTGCACAGGTATTGCACTATGCAGTGTTTGCACATAACAGTGAAAGCTCTGCACAGTTATTATACTGCATAGTTAAAACAGTGCACAGTCAAAGCTCTGCACAGTGAAAACACATCACAGTGAATACACTGCACAGTGAAAATGCTGCACAGTGAATGCACTGCACAATGAAAATGCTGCAGAGTGAATGCACTGCACAGTGAAAATGCTGCAGAGTGAATGCACTGCACAGTGAAAATGCTGCAGAGTGAATGCACTGCACAGTGAAATCACTTCAGAGTGAATGCACTGCACAGTGAAAATGCTGCAGAGTGAATGCACTGCACAGTGAAATCACTGCACAGTGAATGCACTGCACAGTGAAAATGTTGCAGAGTGAATGCACTGCACAGTGAAAACACAGCACAGCAATGCACAGCACAGTGAATGCACTGAACAGTGAAAATGCTGCAGAGTGAATGCACTGCACAGTGAAAATGCTGCAGAGTGAATGCACTGCACAGTGAAAACACAACACAGCAAATGCACTGCACAGTGAAAATGCTGCACAGTGAATGCACTGCACAGTGAAAACACAGCACAGTGAATGCACTGCACAGTGAAAACACAGCACTGTGAATGCATTGCACAGTGAAAACACAGCACTGTGAATGCACTGCACAGTGACAACACAGCACAACGAATGCACTGCACAGCGAAAGCACTGCATAATGAATGCACTGTACAGTGAAAACACAGCACAGTAAATGCACTGCACAGTGAAAACACAGCACAGCGAATGCACTGCACAGTGAATGCACTGCACAGTGAAAACACTGCACAGTGAATGCACTGCACAGAGAAAATGCTGCACAGTGAATGCATTGCACGGTGAAAATGCTGCACAGTGAATGCACTGCACAGTGAAAACACAACACTGTGAATGCACTGCACAGTGAATGCACTACACAGTGAAAACACAGCACAGCAAATGGACTGTACAGTGAAAACACAGCACAGTGAATGCACTGCACAGTGAAAATGCTGCACAGTGAATGCACTGCACAGTGAAAACACAGCACAGTGAATGCCCTGCACAGTGAAAACACAGCACTGTGAATGCACTGCACAGTGAAAACACAGCACAGCGAATGCACTGCACAGTGAAAACACAGCACAGCGAATGCACTGCACAGTGAAAACACAGCACTGTGAATGCACGGCACAGTGAAAACACAGCACAGCGAATGCACTGCACAGTGAAAACACAACACTGTGAATGCACTGCACAGTGAATGCACTGCACAGTGAAAACACAGCACAGCAAATGGACTGTACAGTGAAAACATAGCACAGTGAATGCACTGCACAGTGAAAATGCTGCACAGTGAATGCACTGCACAGTGAAAACACAGCACAGTGAATGCACTGCACAGTGAAAACACAGCACTGTGAATGCACTGCACAGTGAAAACACAGCACAGCGAATGCACTGCACAGTGAAAACACAGCACAGCGAATGCACTGCACAGTGAATGCACTGCACAGCAAATGCACTGCACAGTGAATGCACTGCACAGTTAAAACACAGCACAGTGAATGCACTGCACAGTGAAAATGCTGCAGAGTGAATGTGCTTCAGAGAGAAATCATTGCACAGCACTGTGAAAGCTCCGCACAGTGAATGTTCTGCACAGTGAAAGCTTTGCACAGTTAGTACACTGCATAGTGAAAGCACTGCACAGTGAAAACACAGCACAGCGAATGCACTGCACAGTGAATGCACTGCACAGTGAAAACACAGCACTGTGAATGCACTGCACAGTGAAAACACAGCACAGTGAATGCACTGCACAGTGAAAACACAGCACAGCAAATGCACTGCACAGTGAAAACACAGCACTGTGAATGCACTGCACAGTGAAAACACAGCACAGCGAATGCACTGCACAGTGAAAACACAGCACAGCGAATGCACTGCACAGTGAAAACACAGCACAGTGAATGCACTGCACAGCAAATTCACTGCAGAGTGAATGCACTGCACAGTGAAAACACAGCACAGTGAATGCACTGCACAGTGAAAATGCTGCAGAGTGAATGTGCTTTAGAGAGAAATCATTGCACTGCACTGTGAAAGCTCCTCACAGTGAATGTTCTGCACAGTGAAAGCTTTGCACAGTTAGTACACTGCATAGTGAAAGCACTGCACAGTAAAAACACAGCACAGTGAAAGCACTGCACAGTGAAAACACAGCACAGTGAATGCACTGCACAGTGAAAACACAGCACAGCGAATGCACTGCACAGTGAAAACACAGCACTGTGAATGCACTGCACAGTGAAAACACAGCACAGCGAATGCACTGCACAGTGAATGCACTGCACAGCAAATGCACTGCACAGTGAATGCACTGCACAGTGAAAACACAGCACAGTGAATGCACTGCACAGTGAATGCACTGCACAGTGAAAATGCTGCAGAGTGAATGTGCTTCAGAGAGAAATCATTGCACTGCACAGTGAAAACACAGCACAGTGAATGCACTGCACAGTGAAAACACAGCACTGTGAATGCACTGCACAGTGAAAACACAGCACAGTGAATGCACTGCACAGTGAATGCTCTGCACAGTGAAAATGCTGCAGAGTGATGTGCTTCAGAGAGAAATCATTGCACTGCACTGTGAAAGCTCCTCACAGTGAATGTTCTGCACTGTGAAAGCTCCGCACAGTGAATGTTCTGCACAGTGAAAGCTTTGCACAGTTAGTACACTGCATAGTGAAAGCACTGCGCAGTGAAAACACAGCACAGCGAATGCACTGCACAGTGAAAACACAGCACAGCGAATGCACTGCACAGTGAATGCACTGCACAGCAAATGCACTGCACAGTGAATGCACTGCACAGTGAATGCACTGCACAGTGAAAACACAGCACAGTGAATGCACTGCACAGTGAAAACACAGCACAGCAAATGCACTGCACAGTGAATGCACTGCACAGCAAATGCACTGCACAGTGAATGCACTGCACAGTGAAAACACAGCACAGTGAATGCACTGCACAGTGAAAACACAGCACAGTGAATGCACTGCACAGTGAAAACACAGCACTGTGAATGCACTGCACAGTAAAAACACAGCACTGTGAATGCACTGCACAGTGAATGCACTGCACCGTGAATGCACTGCACAGTGAATGCACTGCACAGTGAAAATGCTGCAGAGTGATGTGCTTCAGAGAGAAATCATTGCACTGCACAGTGAAAGCTCCGCACAGTGAATGTTCTGCACAGTGAAAGCTTTGCACAGTTAGTACACTACATAGTGAAAGCACTGCACAGTGAGAGATCTGTACAGTGAAGGGGAGTTCATCTCTCACTAACTTGATCGAGTTTTTCGAGGAAGTGACAAAGATGATCGACAATGGAAGGGCAGTGGATGTTATCTACATGGATTTCAGTAAGGCCTTTGACAAGGTCCCTCATGGCAGACTGGTACAGAAGGTAAAGTCGCACGGGATCAGAGGTGAGCTGGCAAGATGGATGCAGAGTTGGCTTGGTCATAGAAAACAGAGGGTAGCAGTGGAAGGGTGCTTTTCTGAATGGAGAGCTGTGACTAGAGGAGTTCCGCAGGGATCAGTGCTGGGACCTTTGCTGTTTGTGATATACATAAATGATTTGGAGGAAAATGTAACTGGGCTAATTAGTAAGTTTGCAGACGATACCAAGGTTGGAGGAGTTGCAGATGGTGCAGAGGATTGTCAAAGGATACAACGGGATATAGATCGGTTGGAGACTTGGGCAGAGAAATGGCAGATGGAGTTTAATCCGGACAAATGCGAGGTAATGCATTTTGGAAGGTCTAATACAGGCAGGAATTATACAGTAAATGGCAGAACCCTTAAGTGCATCAACAGGCAGAGGGATCTGGGTGTACAAGTCCACAGGTCACTGAAAGTGGCAACGCAGGTGGATAAGGTAGTCAGGAAGGCATATGACATGCTTGTCTTCATTGGCAGGGGTATTGAGTATAAAAGCTGGGAAGTCATGCTGCAGCTGTATAAAACCTCGGTTAGGCCACACTTGGAATATTGCGTGCAATTCTGGTCACCACATTAACAGAAGGATATGGAGGCGTTGGAGAGGGTGCAGAGGAGGTTTACCAAGATGCTGCCTGGTCTGGAGGTTATTAGCTATGAGGAGAGGTTGGAGAAACTTGGATTGTTCTCACTAGACCGACGGAGATTGAGGGGCGACTTGATAGAAGTTTACAAAATTATGAGTAGCATGGACAGAGTAGATAGTCCGAAGCTTTTTCCCAGGGTGGAAGAGTCAATTACTAGGGGACATAGATTTAAGTTGAGAGGAGAAAGCTATAGAGGAGATGTATGGGGCAAGTTTTTTACACAGAGGGTAGTGAGTGTCTGGAATTCGCTGCCAGAGGAGGTGATGGAAGCCGGTACGATAGTGGGGTTTAAGAGGCAGCTTGACAAATACATGAATAGGATGGGAATAGAGGGATACGGACCCCGGAAGTGCAAAATGTTTTAGTTTGACGGGCAATATGATCGGTGCAGGCTTGGAGGGCCGAAGGGCCTGTTCCTGTGCTGTACTTTTCTTTGTTCATTTTTCTGATCTGAATCTGACCTATGTGATCCTAGTCCTGGGATCCCATCCCCCTGCCACACTAGTTTAAATACCCCCCAACAGAACCAGCAAAAGCCCCCACAAGGACACTGGTCCCAGCTCTGCCTGTGTGCAGCCCGTCCGGTTTGTACAGGTCCCAGTGAAA
Source organism: Carcharodon carcharias (assembly GCF_017639515.1). Lineage (NCBI taxonomy): Eukaryota > Metazoa > Chordata > Chondrichthyes > Lamniformes > Lamnidae > Carcharodon > Carcharodon carcharias. The sequence goes on from NC_054472.1 coordinate 198,360,779, forward strand.
GTTTTGAATTGTATTTGCACTGCACAGTGAATGCTCTGCACAGTGAATGCTCTGCACTGTTAATGCACTGCAGAGTGAAAGCTCTACACAGTGAAGGATCTGCACAGTGAAGACACTGCACAGTGAACGCTCTGCATAGTTAATGCTATGCACAGTGATAGTTCTGCACAGTGATAGTTCTGCACAGTGATAGTTCTGCACAGTGATAGTTCTGCACAGTGATAGTTCTGCACAGTGATAGTTCTGCACAGTGGAGAATCTGCACAGTGACAGTTCTGCACAATGATAGTTCTGCACAGTGGAGGATCTGCACAGTGATAGTTCTGCACAGTGATAGTTCTGCACAGTGGAGGATCTGCACAGTGATAGTTCTGCACAGTGATAGTTCTGCACAGTGGAGGATCTGCACAGTGATAGTTCTGCACAGTGATAGTTCTGCACAGTGACAGTTCTGCACAGTGGAGGATCTGCACAGTGCTAGTTCTGCACAGTGATAGTTCTGCACAGTGGAGGATCTGCACAGTGACAGTTCTGCACAGTGGAGGGTCTGCACAGTGACAGTTCTGCACAGTGATAGTTCTGCACAGTGATCGTTCTGTACAGTGATCGTTCTGCACAGTGATTGTTCTGCACAGTGATAGTTCTGCACAGTGATAGTTCTGCACAGTGATAGTTCTGCACAGTGATAGTTCTGCACAGTGGAGGATCTGCACAGTGACAGTTCTGCACAGTGATAGTTCTGCACAGTGATAGTTCTGCACAATGATAGTTCTGCACAGTGATAGTTCTGCACAGTGATAGTTCTGCACAGTGGAGGATCTGCACAGTGATAGTTCCGCACAGTGACAGTTCTGCACAGTGATAGTTCTGCACAGTGGAGGATCTGCACAGTGATAGTTCTGCACAATGATAGTTCTGCACAGTGATCGTTCTGCACAATGATAGTTCTGCACAGTGATAGTTCTGCACAGTGATAGTTCTGCACAGTGGAGGATCTGCACAGTGATAGTTCCGCACAGTGACAGTTCTGCACAGTGATAGTTCTGCACAGTGGAGGATCTGCACAGTGATAGTTCTGCACAATGATAGTTCTGCACAGTGATAGTTCTGCACAGTGATAGTTCTGCACAGTGATAGTTCTGCACAGTGATAGTTCTGCACAGTGGAGGATCTGCACAGTGATAGTTCCGCACAGTGACAGTTCTGCACAGTGATAGTTCTGCACAGTGGAGGATCTGCACAGTGACAGTTCTGCACAGTGATAGTTCTGCACAGTGATAGTTCTGCACAATGATAGTTCTGCACAGTGATAGTTCTGCACAGTGATAGTTCTGCACAGTGGAGGATCTGCACAGTGATAGTTCCGCACAGTGACAGTTCTGCACAGTGATAGTTCTGCACAGTGGAGGATCTGCACAGTGATAGTTCTGCACAATGATAGTTCTGCACAGTGATCGTTCTGCACAGTGATCGTTCTGCACAGTGATAGTTCTGCACAGTGATAGTTCTGCACAGTGATCGTTCTGCACAGTGATCGTTCTGCACAGTGATAGTTCTGCACAATGATAGTTCTGCACAGTGATAGTTCTGCACAGTGATAGTTCTGCACAATGATCGTTCTGCACAGTGATAGTTCTGCACAGTGGAGGATCTGCACAGTGATAGTTCTGCACAATGATAGTTCTGCACAGTGATAGTTCTGCACAGTGATAGTTCTGCACAATGATCGTTCTGCACAGTGATAGTTCTGCACAGTGGAGGATCTGCACAGTGATAGTTCTGCACAGTGATAGTTCTGCACAGTGATAGTTCTGCACAGTGATAGTTCTGCACAGTGATAGTTCTGCACAGTGGAGGATCTGCACAGTGATAGTTCTGCACAGTGATAGTTCTGCACAGTGATAGTTCTGTACAGTGATCGTTCTGCACAGTGATCGTTCTGCACAGTGATCGTTCTGCACAGTGATAGTTCTGCACAGTGATAGTTCTGCACAGTGGAGGATCTGCACAGTAATAGTTCTGCACAGTGATAGTTCTGCACAGTGATAGTTCTGTACAGTGATCGTTCTGCACAGTGATCGTTCTGCACAGTGATAGTTCTGCACAGTGGAGGATCTGCACAGTAATAGTTCTGCACAGTGATAGTTCTGCACAGTGATAGTTCTGTACAGTGATCGTTCTGCACAGTGATCGTTCTGCACAGTGATAGTTCTGCACAGTGATATTTCTGCACAGTGATAGTTCTGCACAGTGGAGGATCTGCACAGTGACAGTTCTGCACAGTGATAGTTCTGCACAGTGATAGTTCTGCACAGTGATAGTTCTGCACAGTGGAGGATCTGCAGAGTGATAGTTCTGCACAATGATAGTTCTGCACAGTGATAGTTCTGCACAGTGATAGTTCTGCACAGTGATAGTTCTGCACAGTGATAGTTCTGCACAGTGATAGTTCTGCACAGTGATAGTTCTGCACAGTGGAGGATCTGCACAGTGATAGTTCTGCACAGTGGAGGATCTGCACAGTGATAGTTCTGCACAGTGGAGGATCTGCACAGTGATAGTTCTGCACAGTGACAGTTCTGCACAGTGGAGGATCTGCACAGTGATAGTTCTGCACAATGATAGTTCTGCACAGTGGGGGATCTGCACAGTGAAAGTTCTGCACAGTGAAAGTTCTGCACAGTGGAGGATCTGCACAGTGATAGTTCTGCACAGTGATAGTTCTGCACAGTGATAGTTCTGCACAGTGAAAGTTCTGCACAGTGATAGTTCTGCACAGAGATAGTTCTGCACAGTGATAGTTCTGCACAGTGAAAGTTCTGCACAGTGGAGGATCTGCACAGTGATAGTTCTGCACAGTGATAGTTCTGCACATTGAAAGTTCTGCACAGTGGAGGATCTGCACAGTGATAGTTCTGCACAATGATAGTTCTGCACAGTGGAGGATCTGCACAGTGATAGTTCTGCACAGTGAAAGTTCTGTACAGTGGAGGATCTGCACAGTGATAGTTCTGCACAGTGGAGGATCTGCACAGTGATAGTTCTGCACAATGATAGTTCTGCACAGTGGAGGATCTGCACAGTGAAAGTTCTGCACGGTAAAGGATCTGCACAGTGATGGCACTGCACAGTGATAGTTTTGCATTGTAAAGACACTGCACAGTGAAGACACTGCACAGTGAACGCTCTGCATAGTTAATGCACTGCGCTGTGATAGTTCTGCACAGTGATTGCAAAGCACAGTGAAAGCTCTGCACAGTAATAGTTCTGCACAGTGAACGCTGTGCACAGTGATTGCACTTCTGATTGTGCGCAGTGATTGCTGGACATTGCTCGTGCCTGTCAGGTATTTTGGAGTAACAGCGCTGACATAGTCTGCCACCATCTTGTATTTATCTTTCACTGGTAACCTCCTTGCCCTTTTTTTACGTTATGAGCTGGACTGTTGGGGTTGCTCTGTAACACAAAGTCTAACTTTGCTGTGTGTTGTGCTGGAACATTTCCGATTGTCTGATGATTTGGATGGTGTTTTCCAAAGTCAGATCTTCTTTAATATAAAAGCAAACTAGTGTGGATGCTGGAAATCTAAAATAAAAACAGAAAATGCTGGTGAAACTCAGCAAGTCTGACAGCCTCTGTGGAGAGAGAGAGAGACGGAGTTAATGTTAATGTTTCAGGTCAATTAATCTTTCAAGAACTTGGAAAAGTTACAAAATGTTTTAAGAAAATAAACGAGGGAAGATGGAAAAAGAGCAAAAGGGAAGGTTTATGATAGGGTGGAAGATGGGAGAATTGAATGACTAAAATGTTGGTGGAACAGGGCTAAAGGGAGTGGTTAAGGGGCAAGTTCATATGATTCTTCTTCAGAGCTGAAGAGAGGTAGAAATGTGATGGATTTTATACTTTTAAATGGGGGTGAGGCTGATGGAATGAGATAGAAGGTCAGGGATTGGTGGGAGCAAAAGAGATTTGACAAAGGGCGTGTTAATGGTAGTGTTAAAGGCTAAAGAAGGTGCTGATAGTGGGGTAAAGGTAAGAAAGCAGCATGTGATAATAGTGGTGTTAATGTCAGTGCTCTGTGACAGTACAACAAGGTAGAATATTACCCTGGCTCAGGGGGAGTGAGTTGGGGCATTTGAGAAGCTGACCACCACCCACGATCAGCCTGTCCAGCGTGAGCGGCAGCGCTGAGCGCTGAGCACTGTCCGTGTGGGGGATGGGGAGGGCAATGAGATCCCAGCGAGTGGGAACTTCCCACATGAGGCACAGAGCTGCCTCAGAGAGAGGAAGAGATTTTATTAAAAATAAAGAAAATAAATAGGTAATAAAACATGTCCCCTCATGTGACTCTGAGCAGGGACAAGTTATTCATGAAAAATTAATGATTTTATTTGATTTTTATTATCTTTAGGAATGCTCGTTCCACCCGTGGATGAGGTTTCCAAAACAATGCAAAGGCCGCTTGGCCTTTTCACCCTCCTGCCAACTGAAAGGTGCAAAATATTTATATTACTGGACAACTTAAAGGGCTTAACAGGCCCATTCCTCGGCAGCTCTGGTACCCGCCCACCGACCGAAATATCAGGCGAGTGCCCATTGATGTTGGCAGCATTGGCCTGTCAGCCAAGCAAAGATTCCTGTCGGAGAAACAAACGGCAGGTGGCCTTGTGAGGGCTGGGAAAACAGAACGAGAAATTAAACATTGGATTAATAAGGGGCTGAGGTTGGAGGAGAGAGTTCATGGTCTGAACTTGTTGAACTCAATGTTAAGTCTGGAAGGCTGTAAAGTGCCCAGTCGGAAGATGAGGTGCTGTTCCTCCAGTTTGCGTTGGGCTTCACTGGAACAATGCAGCAAGCCAAGGACAGACATGTGGGCAAGAGAGCAGGGTGGAGTGTTAAAATGGCAAGCGACAGGGAGGTTTGGGTCATTCTTGCGGACAGACCGCAGGTGTTCTGCAAAGCGGTCACCCAGTCTGCGTTTGGTCTCTCCAATGTAGAGGAAACCGCATTGGGAGCAACGAATACAGTAGACTAAATTCTGGGAAATGCAAGTGAAATGCTGCTTCACTTGAAAGGAGTGTTTGGGCCCTTGGATGGTGAGGAGAGAGGAAGTGAAGGGGCAGGTGTTGCAGCTTCTGCGGCTCCATGGGAAGGTGCCGTGAGAGGGGGTTGAGGAGTAGGGGGTGATGGAGGAGTGGACCAGGGTGTCCCGGAGGGAACGATCCCTACGGAATGCCGATGGGGGGGGTGAAGGGAAGATGTGTTTGGGGGTGGCATCATGCTGGAGTTGGCGGAAATGGCGGAGGATGATCCTTTGAATGTGGAGGCTGGTGGGGTGATAAGTGAGGACAAGGGGGACCCTATCATGTTTCTGGGAGGGAGGAGAAGGCCTGAGGGCGGATGCACGGGAGATGGGTCGGACACGGTTGAGGGCCCTGTCAACGACCGTGGGTGGAAAACCTCGGTTAAGGAAGAAGGAGGACATGTCAGAGGAACTGCTTTTGAAGGTAGCATCATCGGAACAGATGCGACGGAGGCGAAGGAACTGAGAGAATGGGATGGAGTCCTTACAGGAAGCGGGGTGTGAGGAGCTGTAGTCGAGGTAGCTTTGGGAGTCGGTGGGTTTGTAATGGATATTGGTGGACAATCTGTCACCAGAGATTGAGACAGAGAGGTCAAGGAAGGGAAGGGAAGTGTCAGAGATGGACCACGTGAAAATGATGGAGGGGTGGAGATTGGAAGCAAAATTAATAAATTTTTCCAGGTCCAGATGAGAGCATGAAGCAGCACCGAAGCAATCATCGATGTACCGGAGAAAGAGTTGTGGTAGGGGGCCGGAGTAGGACTGGAACAAGGAATGTTCCACATACCCCATAAAGAGACAGGCATAGCTGGGGCCCATGCGGGTACCCATAGCCACACCTTTTATTTGGAGGAAGTGAGAGGAGTTGAAGGAGAAATTGTTCAGTGTGAGAACAAGTTCAGCCAGACGGAGGAGAGTAGTGGTGGATGGGGATTGTTCGGGCCTCTGTTCGAGGAAGAAGCTAAGGGCCCTCAGACCATCCTGGTGGGGGATGGAGGTGTAGAGGGATTGGACGTCCATGGTGAAGAGGAAGCGGTTGGGGCCAGGGAACTGGAAATTGCTGATATCACAGAATTTTAACAGCACAGAAGGAGGCCATTCAGCCCATTGTGTCTGCACTGGCTCTCCAAATGAGCATTATGACCTAGTGCCATTGCCCTGCCTTTTCCCTGTACCCCTGCACATTGTTTCTATTCA